>NC_136425.1:39532500-39867500 GCF_052625555.1 Lactuca saligna
TTCGTCTACGAACCTTAGCCATGGGGTCGTGAACCCTTTCCGATATAGTTCTCCATTTATTAGCTCATATGAGGGTGCCTATATGCGTATCTTTCTAGCCTCGTCATGATTATCCGGAAGAACACCTTGTTGTAAGTATTCGACCAACGAGGTCATCCATGTGGGTCTAGCTATTGTAACGGTGCTTACTTGTCGTTTGTCTATGCTTCTTTCTTTGAGTACTTCAACTAAAACTTTCTTTGACGAGTGATTGAAGCATGTTAATGCTAATTTTCTTACGGCGTCCGCCCTCCTGTTCTCACTCCTTGGTATTTTTTTTGATTTTGAACTCCTTAAAAGACTTAGTGAACTGTTGCACTATCTTAACATACCTTTCCATCCTTTTGTCCCTTTTTTCAAAACTCCCGTTAATATGATTGGCGGCCAACCTTGAATCCGTTAGCACTGCTACAGCCTCTGCTCCCATTTGTTTGGCCAGGCGCAGTCCAACAAGCACGGCTTCAAATTCCGCCTCATTATTCTAGGTGTGGAAATCAAAGTGAAGAGCGTAGGTGACCTCTTCTCCCTCTAGGCAAGTCAAGATTAGGCCTGCTCCTGAGCCCTCTATGATGGATGCCCCATCGATATACAACGTCCATCTTCGATTGTTTTCTGGGATTTCATTCACTACCAAGATTCCTTCTTTGGTTGTGTCACCCCTGCCAGGGATTTCAAGCAGGAAGTCTGCCAACTCTTGTCCCCTGATGCTTATTCTTGGGCGATAACCGATGTCGTGTTCTCCTAACTCAATTGCCCACTTTGCGAGTCGGCTTGATGTTTCTGGCTTGAGCAGTATCTGTTTGATCGGGTAGTTTGTCAAGACTTCGATCTGGTGTCCTTGAAAATAACTTCTCAGCACTAGCTTCTCTAAAGTGGGGTAGTTCAGTTCGAGACCTTGTAGCACTCAGCTGATGAAGTACACCGGATTCTACTCTCCCTTCGTTTCTACAACCAAAACGGAGAATATGGCCTCGTTTGAGGTCGAGAGATATGCCTGCAATGTCTCGCCCGTAATAGGACTGGCCAATATAAGTAACTTGTGTAGGGATTCTTTGATCTTCTGGAGTGCTGACTCTGCTACCGCCATCCATTGGAAGTTACTTTTCTCAATACAACCCTTTAATGTGTGAAAGAGTAGCATGGCCTTGTCAGCCGACTTCGAGATGAATCTATTGAGTGATGTGAGTTTCCTGTTCAGGCCTTGCACATCCCTCAAGGTGTTTGGAGGTGGGGTCTCTATGAACCCATCCACCTTGACTGGGTTGGGTTGGATGCCTTGTCTAGTAACATAATATCCCAAGAACTGCCCCTCTTCCACCTCAAAGGTACATTTTCCTGGGTTCAACTTCATCTTCATATTTTCTAATGTTTTGAAAGTTTCTTCAACATCCCGCAACATTTTTTCCTCATCCGGGCTTTTAATAACCATGTCATTGACAAATACCTCGATGTTTCTTCCAATTTGGTTGGAGAATATCGAGTCGACCATTTGTTGATATGTTGCCCCCGCATTCTTTAATCCAAATGGCATTTTGGTGTAAAAAAAGATGCCATGGTTAGTATAAAAAGTTGTATTTTCCTCGTCTTCCTTGCTCATCGGAATTAAATGACAACCTTTATACGCATCTAGAAAGCACTTTAGTTTGAAACCCTGTAGTGACTCCACCTTTTGGTCGCTTTCTAGTAGGGGATAACAATCCTTGGGGCACGCCTTGTTTAGGTTAGAGAAGTCGATGCACATGCGCCATGACCCGTCATGCTTTTGTACCATGATGGTATTAGCGATCTAGGTTGGGAAGACTGCTTCTCTCAAGATTCATGCTTGTGTTAGCTTGGCTACCTCTGCATTGATCGCCCTGTTACTGTCTCCTCCCTGGACCCTCTTCTTCTTCTTAATCTCCTTCGTTCCTGGCTTGATCATGAGCTTATGCTTTATGACTTTCCTATCCATGCTGACCATGTCTGTGGGAGTCCATGCAAACAAATGTTTGTATCGTCTGAGTAGGTCGATGAGCACCTACCTGGGTGTGCTCTGGGAGGCTATGACTAATGTTGATCGGCTGGTTAGGGTATTCTTCATTAATCACCTCCTTCTCATTTGTTGATTCAGCTCGCGCTTTCTTGGTTTCCCTTATTATCTCCACTGGTTGCATGATTGTAAGGTATTGCAGTTCCCATGGTGGCATGGCAAGAATCGTAGTCGGACCCTCAGTAGTGCTGAATTTCAAAATTGTGTGCATTGTTGATGGGACCGCTCCTAGTTTGAGCAGATTCATCCTCCCCAAGATGATGTTGTGCTCTGCTGAGTGCCAAATTACAACGAAATCGACCAGGATTGGTTTCTTCTGTTGCTTATCGTGGCTGGTTAGCGTGAAAGGTAGGTGAATTATATCAAGCGGCCATAAGCTTTATCCTGTAATTCCTACAAACCTTCCTGTTGTGGGTCTCAGGTTGTCCTTCCACCAATCCGGAAGGAGACAAAAGTAATGCTCATAGATTATGTCTGTTGAGCTGCCTGGGTCGACGTACACCCTATGTATGACCATGTTTTTTATAGAGGCTTGAATTATGAGTGGATTATCACCTCTCCGGCCTTCCGATCTGGGGTCTTGCACTGAGAATGTAAGTGCTTGTGTTGCGGCTGCAAGGATTCTTTGACCGACTGGTCCTTCTTGCCTACCCCTCTTGCCTCGTATCATGAATATCTCTCTGGGTTGGGCACCTTCTCGTGGTGTACCTTTGGCATTCTCGGCGTCGAACTTAGCACGTAAGCTCCGTGCTATCTCTACAAGATCTCCCTTGAGTTGTTTCTCCTCCATCTCTTTCTTGAGAACTGAGAAAATTATAGTGCCATGCATTTTTCTCTTGTGATATTCACAGTACCGTCCCTTTAGTGCTTTCGCCGGCTGCTGCCTGTCTGCAACCACATATACGTCTGGTCGGCTGCCTCGTCTGTTATCCCTGGTAAATGGCCGGAAGCGACTGTGTGGTCTCTTTCCTCGCCCAAAGTGTCTACTTACGCCTAGTACCCACGTGTGAGTTGGGATATGACGCTTGATCATCATAGCATTTAAATATGCTTGCTTCTTTGCTTCACCCACCTCTTGTCTCAAGTATCGTTCCACCTTTTCCTTTAGTTCAGCTCTCGTTTGTGGTTTTTTGCCCATGAGCTTTTGCGACAAGGGGCCTGGTAGGAGTCCCCATGTGAAGGCCCCGACTATGAGGCCCTCATCATGTCCTGGCACATCCAAGGTCGCATTTGTGAACCTCGTGAAGTACTCCCTTACGCTTTCACCCTCTTTCTGCTTGCATCCAATGATGGAGTGGGAATCACCTTTATACATTCGTAGTTGCATGAAGTTTGTGAGGAACAAGTATTTGAGTTGGCCAAAGTTGTAGATGCTACCCAGATGAAGCGTCTTGAACCATGTGCCTACATTTCCATCAAGGGTTGTTGGGAAGTAGGTGCACCATAATCGCTCGTCTAACTTGAGCAACGTTATTGTCCATTCGTACGTGTCAATGTGGTTGTTTGGGTCGGTGGTGTCGTTGTAAGTTTTTAGGTTGGGTAGTTTGGTTGTGTTTGGGATTTCGTAGTCCAACAACTCCTTGGTGAATGGAGATTTAACACTACGTGATAGACAGTCTTGATTTGGGATGGCTAGCGGTCCCTGCATGTTGTATTGGTGGGATGTGTTGTATGGTTGCGCCCCCGGATGGCCTTAGAATGCATGGTAGCCTGAGTTTGCGCCATAGAAGGATTGCTACTGGAACGGTAATTGAAGTGAGTATTCGGGAGGAACGAGTTGAGAGTGGGTTATAGGATGGCTTGCTGGAGTTTGCTGCCGGCTGGTGTTGGTGGTAATGATAGTTTCGCCCCACGTGTGTGTTGCAAGGTAGAAAACCGATGATGGGGTTATCTTGGTTTGTGCTAGTGGTGGTAACGAGAGCATCAAATGTGTGCCCATCACCATCTGGTTCGGTGATGATATCTGGGGTGATGGTTGGGCATTTGGTATTTGGTTTACTGGCAGCATCGTTAAGGGGATTAGTAATTGATTTTGCATTATTGGTGTGAAGAATGGTGACATTTGGGGTACTGGAGATTGTGTCGCTGTTGGCTGGAATGTTAGTGGCGTCTGAAGGGGTGTGACTAATGGTACCGTCACCTTAGTTGGGCTTGGCTGCTAGGAAGAAGGTTGTGTGGTAGTATCACTACTTGTTTCTGACGATCTAGGTGGCGGAGGAGGTGGCTGCTGACTCCCTGGTGGTACTGCAGTTACTATAGAGCTTCCTTCGCCAATCACTTCTCTATTGGCCGTCATCGGTGGCGGTGTTTTGTCCAACGGTGACATGGACCGTATAAGATTAGTCTGGGCTCTTCCAGCTCCATCGTTGCCGTCGGATGCCATTGATTTCGCTTAACGGTGCTTTTGGTTTCGTTCTTTGTCACACAAACGGATGGCGCTAAATGATGCGACCTTGCTATCGCTTCCTTCCAAGCTCTTCTAATGGATTCAGAGTGGCTTCTGCAAGGTTACAAGAAAGAAACGCCGCCAGCCGTTTCCCGGGTGGAGGCTCCCGGAAAGACACTCTAACGGTCAAGTTAGATAAGGTTTAGGGATTATGTGATTGTGGCTGGAAAAAGATAGCTTACCTCTCGAGCTTCTGATCGCCCCCTTTTATTCCTAGCGACCTTGTCATGTCCATACGAGACATGATCACTTTAAGGAGACAATGTCATAGGCACTGATTGGAGGTTCATGCGCCTCTATCTGTTAGAGTGCTATCATTGGCTCTGGCGGTAATACTCTAATCATGTATCTTGTCTCCTGAACCTATCTTTTTTCTTGGCACCGGGAACGTCCCTTTCGGGCTTGAGCCTTTCACGAGGGCGCCCTGCTCTTAGGGGAACAGGCGAGCGATGAGCCTGCTGAGCTTGGCTCGACCAGTGCGCCAGGTTCCTTAGCCGGGGAGGACTCTTCTGCGCTAGCTTAGGCACATCATCATGAGCTATTGAGTGATCTTGTGTTTCTTTGGAGTGAAGAAGGGGCCTTGAAGAAGGATTGGGATTCCATGATTTGGATCTGAGCTTATTTCAGTTGGAAGCTTCATGCTGAGGTATACAGCTCAAAGCATTCTCACTCTTTTGATTTGTGCATCTTCTAGTGTATTTTAGGGTTTTAGTCCCAAAGTTGGAGACTTTATGAGATATTGAGCTCCAAAGTTTATTATCAGTTTCTTTGAATGTCTTTAGTGGTGTGAAATTATAAAAAATCAGGACTTGGACGTTTGAATCAACCCATGCATGAGATATCTGCATTTTGAGATGAGAAAATGAGATTTTTGGGTGTTTATGACTTTAACAACCATAAAAAGTCTTAAAGTCACATACTTTATGGAGTAAGAGCCTCTAGGGAGTCCAGATCTATGATATAAGCTAAGGTCTTAACGGGTTAATACCAAGAAAGTGAGGAAACCATATTAGACGTACGCCGAGCGTAATCCTAGTATGCCCCACGTACTGGGTTGGTGTCCCCGGTCAGATTTTGTGCATGCTTGTGTACGCCGAGTGTACCAAGGGAGGTACGCCCCGCGTAACCTTGTTGTGATCCTTTTTGGGCTAAATCTTATAAGTGGCCTTAAGGGTTGGGCCTGGATCTTTGGGCTTGTGTACTAGAGACTTTGAGCAGAGAAATAATATATATATATATATATATATATATATATATATATATATATATATATATATATATATATATATATATATATATGCCTTGGGCCCTTGTGTTGGGCTTGTCACTTGGACTTGAGAGTTAGGCCTTGGGAGAGCACATTCATTATTGGGCCTTGGTGGGCCTAATGAGTTTTGGGTTATTGATGGGCTAGTTAGTGGACTACCTTTATACCTAAAGAGTGAGGATTTGGACTTAGATCTTAATTGGGTAATTGTGGATTTTGGTCCAGTGTTAGAGGCCGGTGTAACAGCAACATCTATAGGAGTTTTTCATCATCCGAGGTGAGTCTTCTCACTATACTTTACCTAGAGTGGTAACCTTTGTGTGGCCGGAGGGTCTTATGTGCTTATATTGAGTATTTTGATATCCTGCATTATGTCTTTGTGATTTATGTTGTGTATTATTCTGAGCTTACTGAGTTAGGACCGAAGAGTCCACTCGGGTTGTGTGATCGGAGGGTTCCACTGAGACACATTGACCGAAGGGTCTTATCTGAGTATAGCCATGAGAGGCTAATGATATATGTGTGGTATTTTTAGGAAACTCACTAAGCTTCGTGCTTATCGTGTTACGTGTTATGTGTTTCAGGTTCTTCTCAGGATCACAGGAAGGCGCCAACTTGATTGTACACACCAGAGAAAGAGTTATGTTTTGAGGATCCTGGATTATTAATCAAACATTTATGGAGTTGTGTTTTGTAAATTAAATAAATGGGATTTTTGTGAAATGTGTTATGAGAATTATGTGATTTTAAAATGAAAATTTTGTTTGAAATTTTACGGTGTTACAACTAAGAAGGTTAAATAAATATCAAACCTAAATATAATCATATATAAACTAAATTTTAATATTAAAATAATATATTTACTCGTACTTATAAATTTATGATTTTTAACTTTTAACATATTATACTTAATTTATTAGTTTTATTATACTGTTGGATTGAAACCATTATCATTTTAAAGATATATTTTTGGAACAATTTGTATATAATACTTTAATTATTAATTTAAATTTAATATTATGTGATTAACTTAAATATAAATTTTAGTTTAACTTAAACAACCTAAAAAATATTTTGTAAATAGTTCAAAGTAATAAATTGTAGTGTCTTTTTAATAATGATTATAAGTTGGGTAATAAGGTTAAATTAATATAAAACCTAAAGTGTAATCATAAATAAACTAAATTTCAATTTTAATATAATATATTTACTTCTACTTATAAAGTTATCGTTACATTGTTAATTTAAATATATTATTACAGTGTCAATTTAAATATAAATTTCAGTTTCACTTAAAAAACCAAAGTATACTTTTTAAATAGTTAAAAGTGATAAATACAAAAACTAAATTGTAATATGAATTTAACTAAAGTATTTCCTAAAGATATTTATATAATCATTAAAAAATTTCAAATAAATAGCTTAAAATAACTTACAATAACAATAGTTAAAAAAAATAAATAAATAAAATAAAAAAACTCTATATAAATGTATATTGTTATCTTTAAAATCGAAAACAATGTTTATATTTTAAATAATTATAATGATAGAAATTAAAAAAATTAAGCAAATAACTTTTAAAAAAGTAAATAATAATAACAAAAACCATAAATAACATTATCCATATATTATATTTAATTTTATTCATGTGTAACTCGTAGGTAGAAGTCATTCAAACGATTGTAATTATGTAGTTATAATAGATTTATATATTATTATATAATTCAAAATAATAAATATATTATATCAATCTAGTAGACGAATTATTATATCAGATTTAACAATAACATTATTTTTATATTTAAAAAAAAACCATATATTTACATAGGTTCCAACTACATAGGTGTTTCTGCGCAACGCGATGACATTTGTCTAGTTACGTATAAATGTAGTTATTTGTTTCTTTGAAAATTTCACGTTTGTTATATTATATTTTGCATAAAACAATATTAGTAAATATGTTTAAATTAACTGAAGTGTAAAAATAATTGATTAGGTTAATATTAAAATAATGATAAAGAAAATAAACATGCCAATTTTTTAGATATACATGTAGCTGAATAAAATTTTATTTTAATTTTGAGCTATAAAATCGACCTGCCATTTAATTATTGTTTACAAAATACATACCCCAGACACTATATATCAACATGGCAACTTTTTGAACTACATTTAATGTTCGACATAAATTGTTTTTATTAAGTCTACTACAAACTAATTGCTATGGCTTTTGTCTAGACTGGTTTTGTATTAACTTTTTTTTCGTTTTTATAATTATAAAAATTAAAATAAACTTTCTCCTACACATAATAACACAAATTATCCAACATTTTAAAAGACGGACACGCCTTGTGTATTTATAAAATTAAAATTACCGATTATTTTTATCGATGGCCTACAACCAACCCCTCAAGTACAGCCAAAAAAAAAAAAAAAAAAACTCTCCATTCGTAGTAACCCGTATTCATTGTACGATTCACACACAGATAAATTCTAGCCGACCAATAAACACAAGTAAGAAAAGAAAACACAAGTAAGAAAAGAAAAAAAAGTCTTCCTGTTTCAAAGACAGAATACAATTCATATTTACTATCTTTATTGATATATATCAACTAATGCATCCAATATGGCCATGGATAAGGTGCTATCATAAAATATTTGGGATTTAATAGTACGGTGTACTTGCACAATATTCTGAGGGGTAGTGAATGAATGTGTGTTGTCTTGTGACAAGACCTTTCCTCTCTCTCTCTCTCTCTCTCTCTCTCTCTCTCTCTCTCTCTCTCTCTCTCTCTCTCTCTCTCTCTCTCTCTCTCTCTCTCTCTCTCTCTCTCTCTCTCTCTCTCTCTCTCTCTCTCTCTCTATAAGTCATTCTAATATAATTTTTTTAGAGTAAATTCAAGAAATAAACAAAAAGAAAGGGTTGTTTGAAGAAAATAATTAAAGAAAAACACATTTCAGAAAATGATAAAAGAATCCGCAGAGCAACCTATACGGATCTATTAAGTCCTCTGTTTTATATTTTTTAATTTTTTTGCGTTAATTTTAGTTTATTAATATTAATTTTTATAACTATATTAACACGTCATGTGATTATTGTGTAAAAAATTGAGAAATTTTATTTATTTATTTATTGTTTTTTGCGTTAATTTTAGTTTATTAATATAATTTTTTTTAAATACACTAATATAATTTTTTTTGAATGAGGTCTAACTCGAGGGATCCATTAAAGGTTAAAAATAATGAATTTATATTTAATCCGCAGAGCACCCTCTGCGGATCCATTAAAGGCTCTGCGAATCCTCTATAGCTTTGCGGAATCTTTGTTTTCTAACTTTTTAAAATTTTTTTGTTTTTTCGTTTTCTTTGCGTTCATTTTCGTTTATTAACATTAATTTTTTTTTAAATACACTAATAATTTATGTGATTATGTTAAAATTTTGACAAAAAAATTAAAAATAATGAACTTATGTTTAATATCAGTCCACAAAACTGTTTGGAAATCCACATAATTGTTATCAGTGGATCAGTATACATATGTATTCTCTTCTTGGAATCACCTCTGCAAATTAGTGTACACCTCTATATAAGGGAATACATAGAACTGTTAAAGGAATAAAAAAATGACTGACAAACAGCTTTGCGGATTACCAAACAATTTTGCGGAATAAGTAATACAAAATCACTTTACCATGCGTATCCTTTCATCAATTTTGTATAATTTCTTCTTCATTTCATTTTTTTTTTAAATTAACCCTCATATTTTCCGTCATAATGACTTCCACACCATGGAGCGCTGAGGATAACCTTCGTCTAACTCGTGCATATATTAATATCCACGAGACCACCAGGGTGAATGATCCAAGTTATTGGACCCGTTTAACTTGTTGGAAATATTTTGATGTGATTGTCACTTGAAATGAGTTGAGTATTGATTTACATTTTCTAACAAACATTATCAGAATGTTTCAAGTTGGAAAGATACTAAATGTTCAACAAGTGTTTGAAGAATCAGATGTTGGAGCACTTGAAGCTTACATGGAGCACCTGCTGTTGACATGGATCACTTGCTGAAAGCTAGTTGGATCATCATGATCTCAGGTGGCATATCTAGATCATATGTGGAGAATCAAGACACTGATGGATCATTTGGAATATTGATGGCTCATCAGAAACATTGTTGACTCATCCACAACTCTATGGCTCAACAAGAGTTGATGGCTCAACAAGAACACTTGATGGCTCAACTCAAGTCAATGGATCAACATGATCACATTGTTGACTCAACAAGGTTGCACATGACACATCATGTACAATAAAGGCACGTCCAAATGCTCAAAGGAACATGAATTTCGTCCATAACCCATCATGAACATATGGCGGTACATCTTCAAGTTCAAGTCACAGTCCAACATTCAAGAAACTACTCAACTTGGTCAACAACACTTCTGGAAGTTGGTGACATCTAAGAAGACAATTGAGCAACATGATGCTCATGTTTATCATCACTTTTTCAATGCTGATCAAGAAGGTTTAAGAATTATGAAGATTCATAACTTGGATGGAACCCTAACGGAATACTAACAGAATTAGAATATTCCATCCATTCTCCGTTAAGTAGGGCAAATGTGTCAAATGATGACTTAGGCATGATGACGTGTCAACACCTGATTGATCAAGCCATGTCATGGGCTTTTCCAAAGCCTATAAATAGGCCCCTTGGGATCCATTATAAAGCTGATCTTCCTTGCTCATTTCAGATCATTCTACACAATTGTTGTTTAGATTAGTCTTCAGAGAGCCATTTGAGTATTTTAGCTTGTATATCATTCAAACACTTGTAACTGAATCTTGATGAATATGAGACACTTTCGAATCATTGATCTTGAACATATAAAAAACGTTTTTATCATTAACTTTGTGATTCACAACTCTTTATTTTCCGCATTACTTGCCACTTGACGATTCTGAAACTCTGTTTCATTATTTTCAACACTTGGACTACTCTAGTCTAGGTTTACTAAATCTTCCTTATTTCTTTAGTTGGTATCAGAGCTCGAGTGATCGAATTTGAGACTTAGAAAACTTTTCACAATTTTTTTTTCAAGTTTCAAACTAGTATCACCTGTTCTCAATGGCAAGTGTGAATCAAAACCAAAATGTTCTCTATTCAGTTTCAATTGCAAATAGTCTTGGAGCAGGAAATCGTGCACCTATCCTTGTGCCTAGTGAATACACTTCTTGGGCAGATCGCATCAAGTACTACCTGGAAGGTCATGACTCTAACATCTGGACCTTCATCTCCACTGGAAAACATACTCCAGAATTTTTGAAGGACATCAGAGTTCCTGAAGCTAATGTCTCTCTTGAAACCTCCAAAGTTATCTCTGGATCTGTTTCCTCTGCTGCTCAACTTCGTGATAGGAAAACCAAGAAAGTTTGAGGCTAAGACAATGCAAGAGCTATTATTTGGAATTCCTCATGATATCTATGAGCAACTTCCTGATGAAGACAAGAGTTCACCCTTTAATGTCTGGAAAGCACTCAAGAAACAATTTGAGGGAACTGATAAGATTCTTGCAAATAGGAAGAAGGCTGCATTGACAAACATGGAGAACTTCAAGATGTTACCCCATGAAACTCTCTTTGATGCATATTCTAGGTACAACATTGTTGTCAACAGGGTGAAGAAACTCAAAGGAGAATGATCGCAAGAGGATTTCAATATGAAATTCTTGAACAATTTATCTCCAAAATGGGATATAGTGCATATGATCATACTGCAAACTACAATCAATCTAGACACCATGTCTCTGTTTGATCTGTATGCTGAACTGCAACAACATTAATCAAAGGTCAACAAGCTAGCTCAAGCAAATCCTTTTATTAATCAAGGACTTGCCCTGGGAAATTCAGCACCCATGACAAATCAATCTCAAAACTTGATTTCACATCACAATCCAATCCCAAACCACTTTGCTGATCAGTTTGCCAACCAAGGATATGGAGCATATCCTTATCAAAGTTCGAGTATGGCTCAGCAGTACAACCAGAATCTATACATGTCAACTCAACAACCTCTTCAAATCGCAAATGGGTACATGGCTAATCATCAAGCTTTCATTGGAACTATAACGGAATCTCCTCAAATCAATGAGGAAAAGGAGTATGAAGAGTGCTTGGCTCTCCTAACCAAGTTCAATCTAAACTTCAAGAAGTTTGTGAACAAGCCAACTCGAAACTTTAGAGCACAAAGTTATCAGCAACCCCAACACTATCATCAGAATTCTAGAAACTTCCAAGGAGGAAGCAACCAACAACAAAGCTTTAACTCTCAGAATTCGAATTCTGAAAGTTAGAATTCTCAAAGGATGAACACAAGGGTTCAAGATAACAAGTTGAAGTCCCAAAAGATAATGAAGTGATTAGGTGCCACAACTGTCACGGTGAAAATCATTTTGCCAAGGATTGCAAAATGAAATCCAAGAAGGTCAAAGACGAAGCATATTACCTTCAAAAAGAGAAGCAGATCAAGAAGAAGTCAAAAGACAAAGCCTTCATGGTCATGGAAACTCTGAGTGTGGAAGTCTGGGAAACAGATGATGAAGTAGATCAAGCAGAAGAAACTGAAGCCTACAAGAACTACTTCTGCTTCATGGCTGATGATGAAAAAGAGCCTTCTCCTCTCCATCAACCAGTTGTTGAAAAGGTATGCTTTATGCTTCGTGATAATCATTTAACTATTGAGCCTTTTAATGATGACATTGACCATATTTCTGAAATGATCAAAGAATATGTCACCAATGCTGAATATCGTGTCAGTTACTACAAAGATGAATTGACCGACACTCAGTTCAGACTTGAAGAACTAAGATGTCGCATGGCTAAGTTAGAAAATGACCTTGCAATCAAAACTGAGACACATCTTACGCCAGTTGAACTATACGAAATTTTATTGAATCAACGTGACATTATTGCAAAAGACAATCGTGAGATGTACGTCCAAATTAATACCAAAATCAATAGTTATAAGGCATCCAAAACCCTTCTCGAATAGAACTCACATGCTATTCTTAAGGGACCAAAACTATCATGGATCAAATATGGCCTTGGTTATGATGAAATGAACAAGGAAATCATGGGTCTCAATACTCAACCAGAGTTGTTAGCATGTGATCCAAGTCTCTTCACTGGATATAATAAAGATCATGAAGAGGTGGTAACTTGCAGTCTCGATGTAATTGCCACTTCATCCTCAAGCATCCCATTGGAAGTTATATCATCCCATGATCTTCCAAACTCGGACACTAGTTCTGACTCTCCAGTAGAATTTTCTCTTGAATGTCCAACCATGGAAAGTTTCAACTCAGAAGATGCCACTTCTGAAAAAGTAAATATCCCGGACTCTAAATCTAGTGATAAAAAGCCCAAATCAAATGAGCCAATAAGATATTACAAGACTGAACCCATTGAATTCCTCAGTCAAGAAACATTTCCATCTCTTAATGCTTCTATCTTTGGGACAAAGGACATAGGATGTAAATATTCTAAGAAACAACAGACTGGGAAGTCTCCAAGTCCAGTCAACAAGGATGAAACCTTAAAGACTGCGAGTAATTAGAAAACTGTTGTTGAAATACTCAAGAGACCTTTTGTTCCAATCAAAATCTCTTCACCTAGTCGTAAACCACAAGAGACATTTATTAATCCAACTAATGTCTCTAAAGACAAGGGAAAAGAGAAAATTAATGTCTCTAAAGAACAAGGTCCAACTGTAGTCAATCTTTCAAAACCCAAAGTGGTTAAGACTACAAATAATGACAAGGATAGGAATTCCAAGAGAGTACCTAAGGCTAAGCTAAGCCAAGGGAAGACCAGACATACCAGTCCTCCCAAAACTTCAAGGACTCAAAGAACCTCTCCTTCCAGTCACGGTTTCTTAAATTCTGGATTGCCAAACCAAACGGGAATTCACTATCAGAATAATTTCAGACCTAAAAATCTTCCAGATTTGTCTGAAATGATGAGACCAATGCCTATTCAAACCAACCCCTTCATGTATCAGAATAGAAATTACCCTATGAATTCTATTCTTGGTCCATATTGTCGTGTTTCTTCGTCCATAGGAGGGAATCACATGTTTGGGGGAAACTCTGGGTTTGCAATGATCAATCAATTCGGGGGAAATACCCAGTTTCCCATGTTTGATCAATTTGGAATGCCTGTGAACTATGGATTTCCCTCTCTAGGAATTCCTACTCACTTCACCAACTCTCCATTCTTCCCACAAACCAAACCTCAATAGAAGACCCATAGGAAATCAAAAACCAAGGTCACAAAAAACCAAGCAAAACCCAAAGAGGTTAATGCAAAACAAGAAAAGACTGTCCCAACTCCCACAAGTCCGAAGGAAGCTAACACTCAAGGACCCAAATCTACATGGGTACCTAAACCTTCTCTCTAATTGCAGGCTTTTTGTGCTGGGGTACCACACTACGATACATGGTACATTGAAAGTGGTTGCTCCAGGCACATGACTAGGCACAAAGGATATCTCAGAGATTTCAAGATCACAATGCCAGGTCAGTATGTTACTTTTGGAAACAACATGAAAGGAGAAGTTATGGGACACAGAAACATATCAAACAAGAACTTTACCATTAAGCGTGTAGCATATGTAGACGGTCTCAAACATAACCTTATCAGTGTTGCACAACTGTGTGACAATGACCATGAGCTTTTTTTCACCAAAACCAAGAGTTTGATTATGGATACCAACAAGCGCATTCTTGTTAATTCCCCACGAAATGGGAACATATATCCTCTTGTTATTGAACTAATGGAGGGAACCCCATACATTTTTCTTCTTTCCAAAGCCGCCTCTGACATTAGTTGGTTGTGGCATAGAAGACTCTCCCACCTCAACTTTGGTTATATCAACAAACTCATTGGAAAGGATCTTGTGAGAGGGCTACCATTGTTAAAACTTGAAAATGATATACTTTGTGCTGCCTGTGAACAAGGCAAAATCACCAAATCTCTACACAAAAGTATAACAGAACATAGTGTATCTGAACCTCTTCAGCTTATACATATTGATATATGTGGTCCTACTACAGTTCTAGCTTAAGTGGTAAGAGATACATTCTTATGATTGTGGATGACTACACCAAATTCACTTGGGTGTACTTTCTGCGAAACAAATCTGAAACCACCAATGAGCTAATTAACTTCATTCGCTACATAGAAGTTAGGGTAGGCAAGCCACTTAGAAGACTGAGAAGTGACAATGGTGGTGAATTCAATAACAACGCCTTAGATAGCTTTCTTGTATCCAAAGGCATCGAGCACAATTTTTATGCACCCTACACTCCACAACAGAATGGTGTATTTGAACGGAAGAACCGAACACTATGTGAAGCTACTCGATCAATGTTGATCTTCGCAAACCTACCACAACACTTCTGGGCTAAAGCCACAGCAGCAACCTATTTCACTCAAAACAGATCCCTAATTAAGAACAAGCTTGAAGTCACTCCCTATGAAGCAATGAACAAGAGGAAGCCCAATGTCAAATTCTTTCACATCTTTGGCTGTCATTGCTACATCAAGAATAATCGGGATCAACTAGGGAAATTTGCACCCAAGGCTAATGAAGGTATCTTTCTTGGATATTGCCTTCATGCTGCAACCTATAAAGTTTTGAACAAAAGAACCAGGGTGATAAAGGAAAGCAATGATGCCACTTTTGATGAAATTTATGTAAGGGTTCTGGATCCAAACCACTCTGGTCCTCAAATGGTAGTGTCATTTGATAAAATGAACCAGCCATCACATGCTAATGCTTCTACTCGAGTCCATGCTATTGAAGTAGATTTTGATTTCCTCTTTCCAACTCAACCTTCTGCCCTTGAATCAGAAAAGCTCACAAAAACAGCTTCTCCTGATATCTCTCAACCTCATCAACCATCAAAAGTCTCAAGTTCCACCAAAGCTTCGGTTGAGGGGGAACCATCTTCGAAGGACTCTATTCCTAAAAGTCATTTAGAATCTTCTGAACCTTCTTCCCCAACCTCCCATCAATCTGGACTAGTCATAAAACCAATCACTGCATCTTTCGAGGGGGAACAACCTTTGAATGGTTCCATTCTTAAAGGTACTTTGCAATCCTCCAAACCATCCAGTCCATGGTTTCAGTGGGAACCCCACTCGATTGGTTCCAGCCCCTCAAGTTCCTTCATGTCTACTTCATCTGTTGAATTCAATCATGCAATAGTTGAGGCGGAACCACCTGTTTCAGGTAGTTCTGGACTTTTCCAAGAAAATCTTTTTGAAGGAACATTCACTTCTGACTACCCTCCTCATCCAAAAGAACAATATGAGGTAGTTTGCACTCCTCAAATCCATAAGGAAGCTCGCCTCACAAAATGGACAAAGGATCATCCAGTCGATCAAATCATAGGTGATCTAGATTATGGAGTAGTGACTCGTTCAGCAACAAAGAATGAATGTCTATATGCAAGCTTTCTATCCATGATAGAGCCTAAAGGAATCAAAGAGGCTCTACAAGATGCAGATTGGGTAAAAGCAATGCAAGAAGAGTTAGCTGAATTTGAACGCAACAACGTGTGGGACTTAGTGCCAACACCAGAAGGAGTATCAGTTGTTGGTTGATGATGGGTCTACAGGAACAAAAGTGATGAAGATGGAGTCATCATCAGGAACAAAGCCAGACTAGTTGTCAAAGGCTACTCGCAATACGAAGGCATAGACTATGATGAAACCTTTGCACCTTTTGCGAGGATAGAAGCCATTAGGATTTTCTTGGCATTTGCTGCACACAAGAATTTTAAGGTCTACCAAATGGACGTGCAGTGTGCATTCTTGAACAGAGAAATTGATAGAGATGTCTATGTTCAACAACCCCTGGATTTGAAGATCCAAAGTTCCCTAACCATTTCTATAAGCTTCAAAAGGCTGTTTATGGATTGAAGCAAGCCCCAAGAGAATGGTATGGAACATTATCTAAGTTCTTAGAAGATTCCAAGTTTCATAGAGGGTCTATTGATCCCACCCTCTTTAGGAAAATCCACAACAACCATCTGATCGTCGTGCAGATCTACGTCGACGACATCATATTCGGTTCAACCAGCAAGGACCTTAGTGATGAGTTTGATGAGTTGATGAAAGCAAATTTAGAATGAGTATGATGGGTGAGCTCAACTACTTCCTAGGTCTACAAGTTCGTCAATCTCCTAAGTGAATCTTCATTGGTCAAGAGAAGTACATCAAAAATCTATTGAAGAGATACTCCATGGAGAACGCATCAATTGCAAAGACACCAATGTCTACTTCCTACAAGCTTGATTCAGACCTTGATGAAAAATCTGTAGATCAGAAGCACTATAGAGGAATGGTTGGCTCATTATTGTATCTTACAGCTAGTCAACCAGGCATCATGTTTTCAACATGTTTGTGTGCACGCTTTCAAGCCAATACCAAGGAATCACACCTCATAGCAGTCAAAAGAATTTTCAAATATCTGAAAGGAACTGCCTCTCTGGGTCTATTCTATCCTGCTAAAGGCAACTTCTACCTCCAAGCCTTTACTGACTCAGATTATGGAGGATGCAAGCTCGACAGGAAGAGCACTTCTGGTAGCTGTCATTTCTTAGGAGGCAGGTTGGTCCGTTGGACCTCAAAGAAGCAAGCATGTGTTTCCACCTCTACTGTTGAAGCTGAGTATGTTGCTGCCGCTAGTTGTTGTTCTCAGGTACTTTGGATGCAAACACAACTGAGAGATTATGGGTTCAAAATGCAACAGATCCCAATCTATTGTGACTCTAAGAGTGCAATTGCAATCTCTCACAATCCAATCAACTACTCAATGACCAAGGACATTGATATCATGTATCCCTTCCTTAAAGATAATATTCAAAAAGGTCATATTGAGCTTCATTTTGTTCCTACAGAAGAAGAGACTGCATGCGTTCACAAAAGCTCTAGATGAATCCAAGTTCTTACACTTTCTAGGACGACTTGACATGCTTAATCCAGATTCTCTAGGCATTTGAAAATTTTTCTTTCTCTTAAAAGAAAACTCCAAAAATATTTTATTTCTAATTCATTGTATTTTTGCTTTATTTTTTCAAAAAAAAAAACAAAAAAAAACCCTCAAAAAGTTTTATAGTTTTTCTTTACATAAGAGAAAACTACAAAAATATTTTATTTTTTGTATTTTGTCTTACTTTAAACAAAAGAAAATACCAAAAATATTTTATCTTTATTTTTGTTAGAAAAATGCAAGTTGTCATCACAACTACGCAAATCAAGAAGGTTAGTTGCTCCCCACTTTAATGATTTTTCAAAATACTAAATTCTGTGGTTCTTCAGTTTGCTTCACTACACAACTAATATTGGTACTTCAATGACCATTAACAAGCTTCATCGTTATACTCTACTTAGAGTTATAAAATACATCAAGTACTAATGTTATGTGGGATAATTTGAGGCGAACTCTAAGGTTTAGTTAAGCCAATGTGTTATAGTATATTTGTGGCTTCCCTATCCTAGTGAGCTCATGACACAAAAACGCGAACTTGTGTATTTTGAGGGACATAAAAAGGTTTGCTTTGTGAATATCTATACCCAATAAAAATCTTCTTAGTTAAAACAAAGCAAGTCAAGTTCCAAGTATATATGTTTAATTTCTGCACTTTGAATCTAATTATATATTCAATAAGTTATAGTTCAGGAGTGGAGTCAATCTGTGACCTATGAGAACTCGACCATTAAACCCCACGGGATATTGAAAATCTGTCCACCTGCAGTACATTAACGCGGATCGGACCGGGAAGAAGCCCGCTACGTGGGTTTTCATAGAAAGTCATAGACTCCATTAGTGACCTAAGAGATTTCGAGTACCCCAATGAATTTCTTAGAAAGTCACGAACTAAAGTACAAATAGAAGTAAAGCTAAGAGCTATTTGCTTGTGTACTTTGTCAAAGTTAGTGTTATAATAGAAGATTAAAAAAAATAGTTATGTTCTTAGGTCAACTAATATATATACTATTTTTTTTTAAGTTGTGTCACTTTGAATTTGGCGATACCTTTTGATACAAAAGGAGTAAATGAAAAGGTATAGGTGGTAGGAATGCCAAAAATGAATGTTGTTCAAAATAAGTGGGGGACATTTATGAGGATTGTCAGTATTTAGGGCTTGGGAAGTAATTAGGCCTTAGACACAAATATACGCATTGCGGTGAGACATAATTGGTGAGTACAAATTAGGTTATTCTGTGTGATGATTCAAAACCTAATAATCCATAAGGTAATTCTTTACAATGTGAAGTGAAGAATTAAACACATAATTTAGTTTCTTGACAAATCTATAAGTAACAACAAGATAATCATCAATGCCTCTAAATGAGTCAACTAGTGTTTACTTAAAGTTCTTGTTTCCACATGCACACACTTCACTGCATTTTACTATTCCCTCCTCAAATTCTCTCTCCATATGCACACACATCACTTTCAAAGTTAGATTATTCAGTGTTTTCACTTTTATACTTTTTGATTAACTCATGCCTTAGAATCTAGGCAAAGTAGCTAAGTAAGATATAGAACATCACTTACTTGATCATGGAACATCCTTAACCAAGTGGAGCATCTTATGAGAATGGCTCGTCCTCTTCAAGAAAACCATATGTGTTTGTCTTGGTTTTTGGAGCATTCTTGTATATTGTGAAGAAGGTCAAGATCAAAAGCCTTAAAAAACCATCTTGAAGCAACTTCGTGCTCTCGGACCAACATGGAACAGCTTCAAGAACATGGACCAAATTTCGAGCAACAACATCAACGTGATCATCTTGATCATCTTGACCATCATGAGGCATGTTGGACCATATTTATCAACTTGATTATCTTGATCATCTTGAGGCTTCTTGGATCATCTTCATCACCTCGATAACCTGGAAGTATCATGGCGCAATTTTACCAACTTCAAGGTTCTTGATCACTTGGTCTGGCTTGGAGCATCGTCAGTCTTTTGGAGCATGTTCAAAAACGTTGGACCATGGTCAACAACATTAGAGCATCATCAAGAACATTGGCTCATGATCAACAACTTGAAGCATCTTCAGTTACTTGGTGCATTGCGTCCTTATGGCTCATTAAGTCCACATAGAGCATAATAAATGTGTCATGCACGTTTCCAATAGGTCATACACGTTTTAATGAGCCATGCTTGTTTCAAGTAGGCCATGCACGTGTCACGTATGTCATGCACATTTCAAGTAGATCTTTACTTAGGCGCCATGCACGTCTTAAAGATAACATCCATGCATGCACCGCCTTTTCTTTCTTGATTCTCAAGGCATCATTCTTGCACTCGCGACTCAAGTTGAAATTCTCTTATTTATACCTGAGTACCAACCAAGCCTTATGGTCCCAAATGTTGGCCCATGCAAGCCCTCTTTCGGCCCATTGAGAAACCCTAGAACCCTTTAACTATAAATACCTCACTTCTCCTTTGCATTCCTGCTTTTTCACTCTCTCACAAATTCTTACTTTCATACTCGCTTGGAACAACAAAGCATCGTGAGCAACAGTCACGTATGCAACAGGCAACTACCGTTGGTGAGCAAGAAGTAGCCTTGGCACAACACCAAGTTTGGCTCAACAACAAACCCATTTTCGAAAAACCTCTCTTGAGCCACAAGTTTTTTGTTGCAAAACCCTAGTTTGGCTCAACTACCTCTCTATTTTCGAAAAAACCTCTTGAGCCATAAGTCTTCTTAAGTTGTAAACCTAATTTGACTCAACAACCATCCTATTTTCGAAAATCCCTTCTTGAGCCATGAGTTTTTCTCAAGACCCTAGTTTGGCTCAACAACCCTAGTTTGGCTCAACAAACCCTAATTGTGATCAACAAGGACTTCTTGTGCCCTTTTGACCCATTAGTGATCAACAAGGATTTCTTGTACCCTCTTGAGCCATTAGTGATCAACAAGGACTTCTTATTCCCTCTTGAGCCATTAGTGATCAAAAAGGATTTCTTGTACCCTCTTGATCCATTCGTGATCAACAAGGATTTTTTGTGCCCTCTTGAGCCATCGTGTAATTTCAAAATCCCTCTTGAGCCATTCATGTTCAACAAGGTTTTTGTGCCCTCTTGAGCCATCAAGTAATTTCAAAATCTCTCTTGAGCCATTCATGATCAACAAGGTTTTTGTGTTCCATTGAGCCATTGATGATCAACAAGGTTTTTGTGTTCTATTGAGCCATTAACGCAAAAAAAAAAAAAAAAAAAAAAAAAAAAAAAAAAAAAAAAAAACCTCAGTTTCGCAGAGGTGTGACAAATCCGTAGAGGACCTAATAGATCCGCAGAGGGTGCTCTGCGGATCCTTTGGTCATTTTCTTAAATATATTTTTCCTTGGTTATTTTCTTCAAACCACCCCTATTTTTGGTCATTTCTCGAATTTTCTCTTTTATTAACATTATATCATATCTCATTTAGATATATTATGCAACTCATTTCAAAATTCAAATTTATATTTTCTGAAAATTTAATATATCTCTTAATTAAGAATTTTTTTTAAAATAATTGATTAATAATTATAATTTTTTATTATAAAAGTTTAATTAATTTTATAACCCATGGTTCTCACGAGTTATAAACTAGTTTTTATATATATATATATATATATATATATATATATATATATATATATATATATATATATATATATATATTATGATCAAATATAAATCATAAGTATTATATGAACAAATATTAAATTGAAGTCATAAATTTAAAAGAATGAATTCTTATAATATTAGGTATCTATTATTAACATTAAATAGTATTTACTTTATAATTTAATTTAATGAATTATAATTGCAAACTTGACATTCTATTCAAGAAAAAAATTTAGTATTATCTACATATTAGGAAACTAATTCATATTAATTAATAAAAAGATAATTGAAATCTTTGATTTTATTCAACATATTAAAACTACATCATATTTTTAGGAATATATTTTCATTCCACACATTTAAATTTGTTTTCTCATCTGCATAATATATTTGAAAATTTAATTTCATAACAGAAAATTAATAAAAACTAGAACTTTAGATTATTGCTAATAATTATCTCACATATAAATTATCTCTATAGTTGAACCATGAAAACAAGAAGCTGATGTCAAAAAAGTAAATTTAATATAAAATTAAAATATATATGCTAGATTATAATTATAGGCTTATAATTATCAGAGAACCCTCTGACTATAAACTAGATTCCACTAAAACACAACTTAGTATTCTAAATTGAACCCACTAGATTCCACTAAAACACAACTTAGTATTCTAAATTGAACCCACGGAGAAATAATCCCACTCTTATTTAGTCTAAACACACATATGTATTACTAAGATTAACCACTTGTTGATGAATTGAAATCAAACACACTTGAAAGAATCTGGTTAGTAACGCTAAAGCAAATACATACACCAAAAGAAAATGCACCAGTTAAGCCCACACGAGAAGGAATACACCCAAAAAATAACCTACACAACGACTACCTTTTATGAGAACCAAAACCTCACACTAATACCCACCTTCATCCTGATCTGAACCATCCAAAAATCATCATCATATTGACATAAAATTAATAACTCGTTCTCCCCCACTAGGGGCTCAGACTACCACCCACTAACTCTCGCAATCGATCATGGCACCGAAACCGCTCAACTAATCCATACCCACAATCATGCAGACATCCCCCATGGGAAGAATAATTAAATCGATCAGAAAGGATACCCCGAAGATCTACCGAACGCAACCCTGATAAACTGAAGAAGCAGAAACCATGTCTTCATTGGCGATAGAAACTCGCAATGGACACTCACCCTCCCCCAAGGGCAAAGCAAACTTCCTAATATAAGACAGAGAAATGAAACAATACAGGAGCAGACAAGGAGTTCACTAAGAATGTACTAGTCACCACATTTGGTGCTGCCCTGGCCTCCTCAGTAGTAAGCTGGAAAGCAAGACCTCTAGCCCTCGGGGGCTTCGCTCTATCCTGACTCCCCTCAGTAATCCTCAAAGTAGGCGGAGTTGGAGCCTGCGTCGACCTGGCAGCGAGCGATGGACAGTTAGCGTTCACATGGCTAACCAGGTCACAATGATAACAAATCCTAGAACTGACTGTTGGAGCATGCGGGCGGCAATCCCTCGCCATGTGGCCCTATCGGTAATAATTATGGCACCCAGATGATGATCGTCAAGTACCCTCATGCGTTTTTCCGCACTTGCCACAAGTCCGACCCTTCCGGCCCCCAGATCTGACATCAGCGGTCTTAAACCACTTTGGCGCAGGTCGCGACTGCGTTGGGGACGGCCTTTACTATCTCGTTTGTAGATCAATCTCAATTTCCGGCCACCTGGCGGCCTCCTGCATCTCCAATAATGTACCATAACGTTGAGTAGAAACAAATTGTATGATCTCCGGCTTGAGCATCCTTAAGTAACGGGTCATCTGAGCCTACTCAGATGCAGCAAAATAAAGACAGAACATCACTGTGACAACCTGAAATTTCCTTTTGGGCAAACCTTAAAAGTCAACCCCTTCGTAACGTGATTTAATATCATTATTTCTTATTTTTAAGAAATATAAAGTTCGTTTAATTATTTTATTATTTTTAAATGAACGGGTAAAAGAAAGTGTCGTCTCGGGTTTTTATTTTGAAAACCGCAAACACTTCCCGTATTAGGATCACCCGGCTAAACTTTTATGTTTTGGGTTTGAAAATCACCCAAAAACCATAAACTCATATCTATGTATGAGTTTACTCCCCAAGAACTAGCCATTTGTGTTTACTCCCCAAAAAGTGAAAAGAGTAAACTCCCAAAAACCCTCTCAACTATCATCCAACCTTTAATTCCAAAACTCCGATATTGTTAGTGTTCTAACCATTTCAAGTTAGTAAAACATTTAATCTAGTGTTTGTACACCTATTCATCCGTTTATTTGTGTAATTTGATTAGATTTCCAAAACACCAAGAACACACACTAAGTGTTCTTGGCCCTTTTAGCTCGAATCAAGCACCATTATAGTAAGTACTCTCATCCTTAAGTGCTTGTAAGCTAGTACATCAATTAATCACCAAAAAAATCGGTCAAGAACACCATGTTTGAGGTGTTCACGGTCCAAGATGATACTTGGGCCATAAACACCATAAAGTCCCCCAAAATGGACTTAAGTCCCATTTTAAGCCCTAGTTTGAAGCCCTAGACTTACCTTAACATATCTAAACCTTCCATTGATATGTTTAATCATTTTAAAACATCAAACACCACAAAATATAGGTGTTTACGGCCTAAGGATATCTCAAGGCCATAAACACCCAAAAGGTTGTTTAAATGGGTCATATTCCTTACTTAGCCCTAAAAACTAACCTAGACTTTTACCTAGTGGTGTTAAGGACTTACAACAATGGAAATACCACTTCCCATAGAGGTTTACGGTAGTAAACCCAAGGGAAATTACCCTTAGGCCGTAAACACCTCAAGGTGGGTGTTTTGTAGCTTTAATCCATTCCAAGAGCTAAACCACTTAGCAAGGTTGCTTCTAAGGACTTGTTAAACTCCACAACAACTCATGGTTGCAATATTTGGAGTTTAGACTGTAAACCCTAGAGTTTACTACCATAAACTCCAAGGGTAAAGGTCATTTAGACCGTAAACTCCCAAGGAGTTTACCCTTGGACCCCAAACACCCTAGTTATGCCCTACTAGCACTCGGATGCAAACCTTGTGAACTTTAACACTTGAAACAAAGTGTTTTCAGGATCTAGAGTGTCCCAACTCATATTATTAGTTATAATAAGGCTAATTAGTTATACATATGTTCATTATATGATAACTAGGCTCGTGCGTGTGTACAAGTCTCCAATTGTCACCTAGCACCGAACCCAGCACTTCAATCCAATCCACTCACCACAGGTGAGTTCATACCCCTGTTAATTAACCTTGAAATACTTTTAAATGTTTTAAATACTTTTATGGGGGGGAATACAAGTTAAATACTTATAGTTATTACATCAAATACTTTTATTTAAACTTTGTTATACTTCTTATAAATTACATGTCCATACATGTATAGATATATAAGAAATGTTTAAAGGGCTTAGGAAGGCCATCCACCCTATTTCCTTTTCGCGCTTAAGATGTGGTCTGGTGGGATTTCGGGTAGTCGTCCGAAATTCGTTTCAATATCAATTATACATCAATTGTACATATATAGACATAAAAAGTACTTCCATATTCATGTGTATTAGTTACATCATTAGTAAGTTACCATCGGGGTAACACAGGATCATACTACTACAATTTCTAGATCAATGAGTCAGTTCATTTATGAGTCAATACTTATTACTATGAGAACATATACATTACATTACTATGAGTACATATACAACTATACTATAAAGAGAACATATACAACTATACTAGAGAAGAACATATACAACTATACTAGAAAGAGAACATATACAACTATACTAGAGAAGAACATATACAACTATACTAGAGAAGAACATATACAACGATACTAGAGAAGAACATATACAACTATACTAGAGAAGAACATATACAACGATACTAGAACAAGTAACATTACATTACATATACATGAATACGTTAACAATTGTGATCCACTGTATCGGAGCATGCCTTAAATGTCATGGCCCGAGTTGTAGCCAGAATTCTCTTGGAGGGAGAGCGTGAGTTTGCATATAGATCTATACTGGATTGACTATCCTACACCTTGCTGCTAGCTACAGTCGGACCTGCAGGTCTGCGGGTGCCAAACGTCATATCATTTTACGACCTACATTTGTCGTTGTTTATCCAGTCGATAGTATGGTACAATTAATCACATGATGCCTTAATATAAATCCGGTTTAAGGTAGTTAGTATAGCAGTAGTTCCTATAATACAACACTACAGTACTACATTAATTTACTCTTTACACAATTAGTGATCTTTTCACTTAAACATTTATGTACAAACTATATTTTGAGAATGATAGTTACACTTGAGTAAATTACACACTTTTACAGTAAACGAACATACAAAACAGTTAAGCCTTGGTAGAAGGCTACTTTAATAGAAAATATAGGTTTTTCTGAGAGATTCAAACTTTTACAAATACTTACAAACATTTACATACATTTTACAAACTTACACTTGAGACATGTTCAAACGTTTTGATAACAAACACTGACACTAAAATACTTATGAACTCACCAGCTTTATGCTGATAAACTCTTTCAAAATAACTTGTATTCTCAGGTCATCAGTAGACAGGTACCGATGCCAGCTTTTGAGAAGATGGAGCGCATCCAAGACTCCTCTTATTATTTTGATTTACATTATTTTTGGTGTCTATAACTGTAAAGAACACACTTGTATTAAAATTATATATTTAATTCAATGGATGATGTTATTTGCTTGTTTACTTTTACTGTGTTGTGATACTTTACATGACGTCCTCCACCCCAGAACATTTTCGCTGTTCTTGGTTTTGGGGTGTGACAGATTGGTATTAGAGCATTGTTTATAATGAATCAAGTATATCAACCCATAAAAGATATACTAAACTATAAACCCATTTGGGATTAAAACACTCTGACCAAGAGTCTATACATTAAATGCTAAAATATTTAATTAAGTATACTAGCCTGCATTCATACTAAAATCAGTGTCACAATGATAAGAACAAAAGTATTACGATTGTTAAATATCACAGGTAAGCTCGAGGATGTATGGTCAGTCCTGGGAATGGCATAGCCTGATCAACTATGCTGGTCCAAGGAGTGATTAGCATATGCCCTAGAATGGTTGTGATATGTTAACAAGTGTAAAAACTTACCAACAATACCACACATAGATCAGTAAAGCCTAAAATACTATCGGAGTATTTATACTACGAGCTACTTATATACTACATTCTTATACCTCTCTTCTCGCGTATATCTAAATGGCTGGATTCCATCATGGTGACTCGTACTTTCCGAATGAAGACAACGCGGGATGGCTCGAAGCAGAGTCCGATGATGAGCACCAAATTCCGTTGGATGATCATCAAGCTGAAGGCTTCTCGGATGGATCCGAATCTGAGCCCGAAGTCAACAACCTACCTCCAGTAGGTCAAGCCCCAAACAACAACCCTCGACCAGCTTTTCTAGGTCCCACTCCCTTGTGGGTAAACAACTTGAATCGCTGGAGTGACGAACAGGGTCAACCCTTACCTTACTTTGGGGACCGAACCTTTTACCACGTTAGCGATGGTGGCTCTGCGGATCGAGCTCTGCCCGTCATGATCTGCAGAATAGCTCGCAATGATGAACAAGGTCGAGCGGCCATCGACCGAGTCATGGAGATTGATGCCAACTCTGGTGTCAACACAGTCCGCATCCGCCGTCTCGAAGAAGACATGGAACGGACCCGAAGAACCAGTGAAACCCTACAACAACATCTGGTTGCCTCTCAAGCAGAAGTCATGGAACTTCGAGCTCGTCAAAGGGCTCATGAACGACACCTTCAAGAGGTGATCCGTCAAATGAGAGACCTCAGGGTTCTCCCGAGGAATACTCATCGCCGTTAGAAGATGTCTAGTACATCTTTATCTTTTGGGTTAAGGATTAGCCTTTAACATCTGTGCTCTAAGTAGTGCATGTCTATAATATTTTCCTAACTTTCAGTACTCTAATTAGGGATCTAAGAACTGTCAAACTTTTCCATCTGGTATGATGTAAGACCTACTGTTAGGTCGATTTTCCCTGAACTTATTACATCAGTAATACTAGTACTATTGACATCTATCTAATATGTGGGAAAAATCTTTACACTTGTGTTTTCCTACTAATCTTCCTTGTTATGATCTCAAACACTCATTCAACTGTTGGGCTATGGTTAGTTAGTCCATGTGTCACTCTCAGCTTACTTACAAATAGATTCTTACCACTTTGCTTATCATTATAAACTTATAGCTGAAAGATGCCTCCTCGCAAATCTCCCCGAAATAACCCTGCACCTTCACAACCTCCTCCACCTCCAGTCATCGATACAGTAGCCCTAAATGTTGTCGTAGCTGCAGCAGTGGCAACTACCATGGCACATTATCACTCTACTGATGCCAGCAGAGGTGTAACCCCTGTTAACTCTATTTCGGTGGAAACTCCTGTGTGCTCGAGAGAGTGCTCTTACAAGGATTTCACCAAATGCAAGCCGAAGTCCTTCCATGGCACCGACAGAGTCATTGCCCTCTCGCAATGGTTCGAGAAGACTGAATCAGTCTTCGAAATCTGTTCATGCTCTGCTGCGAGCAAAGTCAAATATGCCGCATGCACCTTTGAAGGAAAGGCCCTGACGTGGTGGAACGGCCACGTTAAAGCTCTAACCCTCGTCGTAGCCAACGACATACGCTGGGAAACGATGAAACACCTCATGATTGAGGAATACTGCCCGAGGAGAGAAATTCAGAAATTGGAGCAGGAGCTTTGGAGCCTGACCATGAAGGGCACCAACATTGTTGCTTATACCGCCAGATTCAGCAAACTGGTGGCCCTCTGCCCCAATATGGTTCCCACTGAAGGGAAAAAGATCGAAAGGTACATAAGGGGGCTAGTGCCTCCGTATCATGGGAATGTCCTATCATCAAACCACGCTACCTTCGACAGTGCCAAGCGACTGGCACAACGACTCATTGACCATGGAGTCAAAACCCCTGCAACAACAACAACCCTAGCCATCCCGGAACCCTCCAAACCCGCTGACACTAAGCGGAAGTTTTGGGAAGACAAGAAGAAACAGCGAGCTGCTAAAAAGCAGCAAGTTGTGTCTGTTCATGCCGCGATAACCCCTGCTGCTGATACTGCTCTGGTGAGTCAGTATGTTGGAAGTTTGCCTAAGTGCAACAAATGCAACTTCCACCACAACGGCCCCTGCCGTGAAATGCAGTGCTCTAATTGCAACAGGAAAGGACACACCGTCCGTTTCTGTAAATCCCCGGTGAGGCCGATCACCCAAGTCCCCGGCTCTGGCGCGAGCCCGACCTGCTACAGATGTGGTGAAGCAGGCCACTACAAGAGGGACTGCCCCAAAGCGAAGAATGATGGCGGAGCAGGGAGGGTACTGGCAATAGACCATGGGGAAGCAGTTGCTGACCCGATGGTGGTAACTGGTACGTTCCTCCTCGATAACTCCTATGCATGCATTCTGTTCGATAGTGGAGCGGAGCGAAGCTTCGTGAACCATAAATTTGCCCGCATGCTTAAACAACAACCACACGCACTTAAAGAACAATTCACAGTAGAAATGGCTAATGGAAAAACAGAAAACACCAATAGCATATACTTAGGATGTACCCTAACTCTAGATAACCATTCATTCCCAATCGACCTTATGCCAGTCTCGATTAAAAGCTTCGACGTTATCATCAGCATGGATTGGTTGAGCCTTCATCGCACCGACATCATGTGCTTCGAGAAAGCAGTCCGTCTAAACCTCCCTTCTAACGAAACTCTTATCGTCTACGGCGACAAACCCGGTGCGAGTCTCCGTATTATATCATGTATTCAAGCACAAAAATATCTGCGTAAAGAATACCATGCATTCCTTGCTCACATTGTCGACACGAACCTCGAAACGAAAGAACTAAAGAACATTCCAGTAGTGAGCGACTTCCCCGACATTTTCCCAGAAGAGCTACCAGGATTACCTCCGCAATGACAGGTCAAGTTTAGAACCGACTTAGTCCTAGGAGCTGTCCCAATAGCCAAGTCGCCCTACCGATTAGCACCAGCAGAGATGCAGGAACTATCTGGTCAACTTAACGAACTGCTCAGCAAGGGCTTCATAAGACCAAGCTTCTCACCTTAGGGAGCACCAGTTTTCTTTGTTAAGAAGAAATACGGATCATTTCGTATGTGTATCGACTACAGAGAACTCAACAAACTGACAGTCAAGAATCGATACCCTCTGCTGCGCATAGACGATCTATTTGACCAACTGCAAGGGGCGAGTTACGTCTCCAAAATTGATCTGAGATCCGGATATCACCAGTTACGAGTACTAGAGGAGGATGTTCCAAAGACAGCCTTCCGAACTCGTTACGGACACTACGAGTTCGTGGTGATGCCATTGGGATTGACCAATGCGTCCGCAGTTTTCATGGACCTGATGAATAGAGTATGCCGACCTTACTTGGATTAGTTCGTCATCGTTTTCATTGATGACATCCTGATCTACTCCCGAAGTAAGGAAGAGCATGGCGATCACCTGCGACAAGTTTTAGGAACTTTACGAACGGAGAAACTCTATGCAAAGTTCTCGAAATGTGAATTTTGGATCCGAAGAGTCGAATTCTTAGGACACGTGGTAAGCGAAGAGGGAATCCACGTGGACCCATCCAAAATTAAAGCCATTGAGAACTGGTCGGCACCGAAGACGCCTACTGAAATTCATCAATTTCTAGGCCTCGCTGGCTACTACCGCAGATTCATACAGAACTTCTCCCGAATAGCGAAACCTCTTACAACCCTGACCCAGAAAGGCGTGGCCTTTAGCTGGGAAGAGAAACAAGAAAGAGTGTTCCAAACGCTCAAGCGAGCCTTGTGCACCACACCAATACTATCTCTCCCCGAAGGGATAGAAGACTTCGTAGTCTATTGCGATGCATCGAACCAAGGGCTCGGGTGTGTTCTGATGCAGCGAGGTAAGGTCATCGCCTACATCTCCAGACAGTTGAAGACACGCAAAATTAACTACACGACCCACGATCTTGAGCTAGGAGCAGTGGTGTTTGCTCTGAAGATCTGGAGACATTACTTGTACGGGACGAAAAGCACTATCTTTACCGACCACAAGAGTTTACAACACATATTCGATCAGAAGGAACTCAACATGAGACAACGAAGGTGGGTCGAGCTACTCAGTGACTACGAATGCGATATTCGTTATCATCCGGGTAAAGCCAACGTAGTAGCAGACGCCCTAAGTTGGAAGGAATATTCTAGTCGCAGGGTCAAGTCATTGTCAATAACCATCCATTCACACTTGTCTAAACAAATTCAGGCGGCCCAACTTGAAGCCATGAAACCTGAAAATGTGCCGAGTGAATCCCTCAGAGGAATGGACAAGAATTTAGAAGCCAAGGGTGACGGAGCCTTATATTTCATGGACCGGATCTGGACACCGAAACACGGTGGTTTCCGAGACTTGGTCACGATCAAGGCACACAACACTCGGTATTCCGTCCATCCAGGTTCAGATAAGATGTATCTGGATCTTAAAAAGCTATACTGGTGGCCTAATATGAAAGCAGAGATTGCTACCTTCGTAAGTAAATGCCTTACTTGCGCAAAGGTTAAGGTCGAGTACCAGAAGCCCTCCAGATTACTGCAACAACCAGAGATTCCAGAATGGAAGTGGGAGCGGATCACTATGGATTTCATAACCAAGTTGCCCAAGACAATGGGTGGACTTGATACCATATGGATCATCGTTGATAGATTGACCAAGTCTGCACACTTCCTGCCTATCAAGGAAACCGACATGATGGAGAAACTTACGAGAACATACATTAGGGAAATCGTACGGCTACATGGTGTGCCTATATCCATTATCTCCGATAGAGATAGTAGGTTCACCTCAAGATTCTGGCAATCACTACAACATTCCCTGGGAACAAGGCTGGACATGAGCACAACCTACCATCCACAAACCGACGGACAAAGTGAGAGGACCATCCAAACACTAGAAGATATGTTGAGAGCCTGTGTGATTGACTTTGGAAAGGAATGGGATACTCATTTACCCCTTGTCGAGTTTTCTTAAAATAACAGTTATCACACAAGCATCAAGGCTGCTCCATTTGAAGCCCTCTACGGCCGAAAGTGCAGATTCCCTCTGTGCTGGGCTGAAGTGGGTGATACCCAATTAGCCAGGGGGCAAGCTTCTGACCGTACTCTCACTGGTCCGGAGATCATTCGGTAAACGACAGAGAAAATCGTTCAGATCCGTGAACGATTCAAAGCCTCTAGAGACCGACAGAAGAGCTACGCTGATAAGCGAAGAAAACCTTTGGAATTTCAGGTGGGAGACCGAGTCCTTCTCAAAGTCTCACCCTGGAAAGGCTTGATACGCTTCGGTAAGCGTGGGAAGCTTAATCCGAGGTACATAGGGCCTTTCGAGATTCTCGCAAGAGTCGGCCCTGTAGCTTACAAACTCGACCTACCCGACACACTTCGTAACGTACATTCTACATTCCACGTATCTAACTTGAAAAAGTGTCTGTCCGATGAGACTCTTGTAATCCCACTCGACGAGATCGAGATCAACGAGAGCCTCAACTTCGTGGAAGAACCTGTAGAGATCATGGACCGTGAGGTCAAGCAGACGAAACAAAGTCATATCCCGATTGTGAAGGTTCGCTGGAACGCCAAGCGAGGACTGGAATTCACTTGGGAACACGAGGATTAGATGAAACTGAAATACCCACATCTCTTTGCTTAGTTATTTGTGTGACAACCCGATATTTCAACTCTTAGTAATAGCCTAATTGGCCAAGTATTGTAACCACTTTTGAGTTAATAAAATTTACTTTGATAATAAAATGTCCAAAAAGTTTCTATTTAACTACCTACTATGTTTTATATCATTAAACCGGGATCGTACGTAAAAAGAATGCCCGAACCCGGCTTCGTATACTGAAGTTAAGATTTTTCCAAATTCGGCTTAGCAACAGTCAACTAAAAACTCGAATCAGAGATCGAGCGACGGCCGGAATGACCAAAATGTGAATTGAAGGTCTCGATAATGGTATTTCAGTGGTAAAAAGTCTGGCAAAAACCGACGTCAGATAAAGAAGTTATGAATTGTTTAAAGAAATTTCTTAATCACGACATTTATAAATAAATAATAAAAATAATTTCGGAATTTGCCGACGGAATCTAAACGAAAGTTGTAGAGTATGGTCTCACCTTCGCGGAGATATAAAGAACGTCGAAAACGGAGTTCGTATGAAGAAGATATGAATTTTTGAAGTTTATTAAATAAATTATATATTTATTTAATTAAAAATTCGGTATTATCCGAAGGGGGAGTCAGCGTACTCATCCGAGTTACGCGCCGCGTAACCCCGTACGCCCCGCGTACGTGAAGGCCTTGGCCTCAGATCGTCCACGTCGCGCCTGTGCGAACTGCCGAACCATCCCATCCGAGCTCCGAGGCAGTTGAGGACTCGGTCATGCATGACGTACGCGTACGCCCCGCGTACGAGCGTACGCCCCGCGTACCGAGGCGGTTCCAGCCTCCTATAAATAGGGATGTGAGGGTTCCCGGAAAAATTGCTCATTCTCTCTCACTTTTCTTGTGTTTACCTCGTTTTCCGTGCCCGCACTACCCCGAAGCCCTGGTCATTTTGTGCAAGTCCCGAAGGTCGATTTTACTCCCGAGATTCCCGAGGATCCCGAGAAAAATCCGTTTCCCGAGACGAAACTCTGCCCGGTTTTCCATCTCGTTAACTTCAAACTTTCAACTGAGTTCATACCCCTTAATTAACCCATTTTAAATATTCTAAACGCTTTTATATGCTTTCTAGGGGGGGGGGGGGAATACAAGTAAAACACACGACTACTATCGGGTGTTATATATAAAGATTATTATACACTTTTATTAAGTAAAATCATATGTGATTTATAAACTTTATAGGGAACTCTCGTATACAAAATATATTACAATAGCATTCTATCTTTAAAACTATAAATTGTTGTAATACATGTATAAACTAAACATTTTTCCTAGATTTAAAGTATATGTGTCTATCTTAGGCTCTACAAAAATCTATGCTTTTATAACAAGTGATTCCTTTTCTAGATATTCTAAAACAAACGAGGCACACTTTTAGAAAACTATAATAGGTATAGTTTTATAAGGATATTGCTAACTATTACATACTAGAAACACGATTTTCAAGAAATCACTTTCATGTACAATAACAAACGAACATTTCAATACGTAAATCTGTTTTTATACTACGGTTCTGTGAGACATTTACTTCACGTACGTTTGAGTACGCATTTCAAGTCCTGTATTATATACCAGAATCCCTTGGAGGGGGAGCATGATCTTTGTGTATAGATCTATATGGGCGTGACAACCCGCACCCTGACTGTTAGCTACAGTCCACCGTTTGGGGTGACAAACGTCATAACATTCCAATGTCTGAAGAACGTTGTGTATAGGCATTCCGAGTCAATAGTATGGTTATAAAGCTCACAGGAGGTATTAAAAATACATTGATTTACGAGGTTTTCAAACATATTGGTTACTTTTACACTTACATACATTTTTGGAAACAAACTTTGGTCTGGAAGGAAGACTACTTTTATACTAGTAGAAAATACAGGATTTTCTAAACACAAACAAACAAGGACAAGATATTTCATTTCATACAAACATTGTCATTAAATACTTATGAAACTCACCAGCTTAAATGCTTATCTACTCTTTCAAAATTACTTGTATGTCCCAGGGATTCGGTAACTACAGGTATCATTATGCTTTTGATGAAGGGATGCTGCGGCGCCGGTTTAATCTTATATTTTGACATCATATTTGTAATTGGTTTTGAACATGTAACTTTTGACAAATCGAAACTTTCAATTATATATATGATGGTTGTATTGCTTTCTTACTATGTATTCATTTGTTACGTTACCACATGAAGTCATCCGCCCCCGAACGTTTCCGTCGTTCAGGTTTGGGGGTGTGACAGATTGGTATTAGAGCAATGTTTATAGTGAACTAAGTATATCGAACCTCATAAGATATACAAACTATAAATGCTTAGGGACTCAAAGTCTCTGATAAAAGTTTTTTTACCTGAAATCCTTATTTCACATAAGTAGGTTATTTTAGGTTATAAAAATCCGAAATACATGCATACAACGACACATTTTTATGATAAGAACTATACAAAAAGTTTTAGGACAAGTTGGACACTACGACTAATTCTCGAGATATGTAATCAAATTTGGGACGAATATAGCCTGATCAACTATGTTTATCCGAAATTTGACTAACGTATGTCATGAAATGATCGTAGTGAGCAACAAGTCAAAACTTAACAAAATAGACACTAGTATCTAACGTACAAATTAAATACTATAGGAGTATTTGGTGCATACACTAGATTAATTAGTATTACATGTCTCAAGTTTTATTTGAATCTTATAACCCTATTCCCGTATAGTCAAAATGGCTGGATTTCACCCGCATAGAGACCCCTACCACCCACAACAAGGAAACGGAGGATGGATTGAAGAGGATCCGGAGGAGGACGAAGAGCCCATTGAGTTGGATGCTGGGGACGACTCCGGGACAGACTCGGAACCGGAAATAGTCAACCCTCCACCCATTAGGAGGAACTTTCAAGGACCGACTCCCGTTTGGGGAAGTCACCTCCACCACTGGAGCCAACAACAAAGTCTACGCCCTCCCTGCGGCATGTGCCGAGATTTCTACGATGTCCGCGGTGGAGGTTCAGCCGATCGGGCACTCCCGGTCATGGTGGGCAAACTCGCCAACCAGTCCTACCAATCGGGGGTTCAAGCAAACCAAATCCGAGAGGTCAACGTGGAAGTACAAATCCACATGGCCGATATCAACCGCCTAGAGATGTTGTAGAACGACATCCACCTTCGCGCCGAAGCATTCCAAGCACAAGCGAATGCAGCCTTCGCAGAATTGAGGGAACAACAAGCCGTCTTTGATAGGCGTCTTATGGAGTCGAAGCAATCAGATGCAGAATCGAGCTCCAAGTGCAACACACGTCGCAAGTAGTACTTGTGAAAACCTCAAATTTTGTTATAACTTAGGACCTCGGCTAAAAGTCTTTAAATTTCTCGAACTTTGTAATCAGAGACCCTTATAAGGGTCAAATTTTCATGATCGTTGTATCAACTTTTATATTAATATAAGTGACACTATTATTACTACGTTGAGTATTTCGTTTAAACCTTGAAAAGTCATCGAGAAACCAAATACTTGTTTCATACTTTTAGTCTTACAAATAACTTTCATTTTTCTATGCTATCATCTATTGTTGAACCATGGGAATTTGGTTCATGAGACACATTCATTTGTCACTTATTCTTATCCATATCATCATCTTTTAAACGTATAGTTAAAGATGCCGCCACACAGGAATACCAGATGTAACCCTATCAATGAAACACCGATACCACCACCACCACCACCTTCACCTCCTCAATTTGATGTTGTCATGTTCCAAGCAGCAGTCACGGTAGCGGTAGCGGCTGCCATGTCACAGCTCAATAACTCGAGTACTAATGACTCGAGAACTGGCGCACACCTATCCAACCATGGCGAGAGTCATGGGCAACCCCGAGAATGCACTTATAAGGACTTTACTAATGCCAAACCTCGTATGTTTTATGGAACTGGTGGTATGATGGCTCTGAGATAGTGGATTGAAAGGACAGAATCAGTCTTCGAAATCTGCTCCTGCCCCGAGCACAGCAAAGTCAAATTTGCAACCTTCACACTCATTGATAGAGCTTTAACTTGGTGGAACGGCCATGTTAAAGTACTTACTCTAATAGTGGCAAACTCCATAAGCTGGGAGAGTCTCAAAGCCATGATGATGAGAGAATACTGCCCATGGGGAGAGATTCAAAAGCTTGAACATGAACTCTGGACTCTCGGAATGGTTGGTACCGACATCGCAACATATACCAACAGATTCTGCAAACTGGCAATCCTTTGCCCAGATATGATTGCTCCTGAGAGCAAGAAAATAAAGAGGTACATATGGGGGCTGATGACCCAAATACGGTCAAGCGTGTTAGCTTCCAAACCTGACACCTTTGAAAGTGCTAAGGAACTGGCACAATCTCTGATTGACTACAGAGGCCATCAGAACTCAACCGTTTCTGCACCAGAACCACAGAGAGGAAACAACAACCACAACAACAACAACCACAACAACCACAACAACAACAACAACAACAACAACAACAACAACAACAACAACAACAACAGGAAGAGAGTGTGGAATAAAGGGAAGGGTGGGTCTTCCCAAGAATCCACAAAGAAACAACTGGTTTCAGTGAATGCTGCCACGATACGTACTACAGCTCCTACAAATACCTACACAACAAAGCCTTATGAAGGTAACCGTCCAAAGTGCACCAAATGCACTTACCACCACCATGGACCTTGTCGGGAAATGCAGTGCGCCAACTGCAACAGAAAGGGACACACAGCCCGTTTCTGCAAGGATCCCGCAAAGCCGATCACTCAAGTTCCCCGTGCGGGTATAGGCCAGACTTGCTACGGTTGTGGCGAGGTGGGCCACTACAGGAGGAACTGCCCTAAGGCAGCAGGCACCGGCGGTGTGGGATGAGTTTTAACTATAAGCAACGACGAAGCTATAGCTGAGCCAACTGTAGTTGCTGGTACGTTCCTCCTCGATAATTCATATGCATGCATATTATTTGATAGTGGAGCGGAGAGAAGCTTCGTGAGTCAAAAATTTATTCACTTACTTAAACCTAAACCTAGCAAACTAGAAAAATCATTCACTGTAGAGATGGCCAACGGAAAAACCGAAAACACTAACTACATGTACAAGGACTGTACGTTAACTTTAGACGGTCATTCTTTCCCAAGCAATCTCATGTCGGTTCCTATTAAAAGTTTCGATGTCATAGTCGGCATAGATTGGTTAAGTATTCTTCGCGCCAACATCATGTGTTTTGAAAAAGCAGTTCGTCTTAATCTCCCTAACAACGAAACATTAGTGATTTACGGCGACAAATCAAGTACGAACCTTCGTATCATTTCGTGCATCCAAGCTCGAAAGTGTTTACGGAAGGATTGTCGAGCATTCCTAGCACACATGGTCGATACAAGCCAGGAACTAAAGGACATCAAGAACATTCCAGAAGTACGCGACTTTCCTGATATCTTTCCAGAAGAACTACCAGGATTACCACCACAACGCCAAGTCGAATTCAGAATCGACTTAGTTCCAGGAGATACCCCAGTAGCAAAATCGCCTTATCGTCTAGCACCAACAGAGATGCAAGAACTGTCCAGTCAACTTAATGAACTCCTGCAAAGAGGATTCATAAGACCAAGTTTCTCACCTTGGGGAGCACCGGTCTTGTTCGTAAAGAAGAAAGACGGATCGTTCCGTATGTGCATCGACTACAGAGAGCTGAACAAACTTACTGTCAAGAACCGTTACCCTCTACCCCGTACTGACGACCTATTCGATCAACTCCAAGGAGCAAACTACTTCTCGAAGATAGATCTACGCTACAGATATCACCAATTACGGGTACTTGAGGGGGATATTCCCAAGACAGCTTTCTGAACTCGTTATGGGCACTACGAATTTGTAGTAATGCCATTCGGATTAACCAACGCACCAGCAGTATTTATGGACCTAATGAATAGGGTATGCCGTCCCTACTTATATACTTATCTACTCCCGAAGTAAGGAAGAGCATAGTCAACACCTACGAAAAGTCTTAGAAACACTGCGATCGGAGAAACTCTACGCGAAGTTCTCTAAATGCGAATTTTGGATTCGAAGAGTCGAATTTTTGGGCCACGTGGTTAGCGAGAAAGGGATACACGTGGACCCCTCCAAAATCAAGGCCATCGAGAACTGGTCGGCACCAAAGACACCTACAGAAATTCGTCAATTTCTAGGTCTCGCTGGCTACTATTGTAGATTCATAAAGAACTTCTCTAGCATTGCGAAACCTCTTACTACATTAACCCAGAAAGGCGTGGCCTTTGACTGGGAAGTGAAACAAGAGAAGGCGTTCCAAACACTGAAACAGGCCTTGTGCACCGCACCGATACTATCCCTCCCCGAAGGGATAGAAGACTTCGTAGTGTATTGCGATGCGTCAAATCAAGGACTTGGTTGTGTTCTTATGCAGAGATGGAAAGTTATTGCTTATGCCTCCCGACAGCTTAAGACACACGAAGTGAACTATACGACACACGATCTTGAGTTAGGAGCAGTAGTATTTCCTCTTAAGATCTGGAGACACTACTTATACAGAACAAAGAGTACTATTTTCACCGATCACAAGAGCCTTCAACACATTTTCGATTAGAAGGAACTCAACATGCGACAACGACGATGGGTTGAGTTACTAAATGACTACGAATGCGAAATTCGTTATCATCCTGGCAAGGCTGACGTGGTAGCTGACGCCCTCAGTCGAAAGGAACACACTGGTTGGAGGGTCAAATCTCTGACTATGACTATCCATTCCCACTTATCCACGCAAATTAAGGAGGCACAAGTGGAAGCCTTGCGACCTGACAATGTGGCGGGTGAATCCCTGCGAGGAATGGAAAAGAATCTAGAAGCCAAGGGTGGCGAAGCATATTATCATATGGACCGAATCTGGATGCCGAAACATGGCAGGTTCAGACACGTAGTAATGACTGAAGCACACGACACGAGGTATTCCGTTCACCCGGGTTCAGATAAGATGTATCTGGATCTTAAGAATTTGTACTGGTGGCCTAACATGAAGGCAGAAATTGCTACCTTCATAAGTAAATGCCTTACTTGCGCTAAGGTTAAGGTCGAGTATCAAAAACCGTCAGGATTACTACAACAACCAGAGATACCAGAATGGAAATGGGAACGGATTACTATGGACTTCATAACCAAGTTACCCAAGACGACGGGTGGGCTCGATACCACATGGGTCATCGTCGACAGATTGACCAAATCCGCGCATTTCCTACCCATCAAGGAGACTGACAAAATGGAAAAGCTTACAAGAACTTACTTAAGGGAAGTAGTGCGACTGCATGGTGTTCCGATATCCATTATCTCCGACTGAGATAGTAGATTCACTTCGAGATTCTGGCAGTCACTACAAGGTTCCCTGGGGACTAAGCTAGACATGAGTACAACCTACCACCCACAAACAGACGGGCAGAGTGAGAGAATGATACAGACTTTAGAAGATATGCTGAGAGCCTATGTGATTGACTTTGGAAAGGCATGGGATATCCATTTACCCCTTGTCGAATTCTCGTACAACAATAGTTATCATACAAGCATAAAGGCTGCTCCGTTCGAAGCCCTCTATGGTCGAAAGTGTAGATCCCCTATGTGCTGGACTGAAGTTGGCGATACCCATTTAGCTAAAGGAAGAGTTCCTGAAAGCACTCTCACCGGTCCGGAAATCATACGAGAAACGACAGAGAAGATCGTTCAAATTCATGAACGATTGAAAGCCTCTAGAGACCGACAGAAAAGCTACGCCGACCAAAGGAGGAACCCTTTGGAATTCCTGGTAGGAGACCACGTTTTATTAAAGGTCTCACCGTGGAAGGGTTTAATACGCTTTGGGAAGCGTAGGTAACTAAATCCTAGATACATAGGGCCTTTCGAGATTCTTTCCAGAATCAGCCCTGTAGCTTACAAGCTTAACCTACTGGGTGAACTTAGTAACATACATCCAACCTTCCATGTCTCAAACTTGAAAAAGTGTCTGTCCGATGAGACTCTTGTTATTACACTCGACGAAATCGAGATCAACGAGAGCCTCAACTTTGTGGAAGAACCGGTAGAAATCATGGACCGAGAGGTCAAACAAACAAAATAAAGTCGCATACCCATCGTGAAGGTTCGCTGGAACGCCAAGCGGGGACCTGAATTCACATGGGAACGCGAAGATCAGACGAAACAAAAGTACCCTCATCTCTTTCATGTTCACTAGTGTCTTTACTACTTTAAATTTCGGGACGAAATTCCCTCTAACGGGGGGATGATGTGACAACCCAATATTTCAACTCTTTGTAATAGCCTAATTGGCCAAGTATTGTAACCACTTTTGAGTTAATAAAATTTACTTTGATAATAAAATGTCCAAAAAGTTTCTATTTAACTACCTACTATGTTTTATATCATTAAACCGGGATCGTACGTAAAAAGAATGCCCAAACCCGGCTTCGTATACTGAAGTTAAGATTTTTCCAAATTCGACTTAGCAACAGTCAACTAAAAACTCGAATCGGAGATCGAGCGACTTTTGGCCGGAATGACCTAAACGAGAATCGAAGGTCTCGAAAATTGTATTTCAGCGTTAAAAAGTCTGGCAAAACCGACGTCAGATAAAGAAGTTATGAATTGTTTAAAGAAATTTCTTAATCACGACATTTTATAAATAAATAATAAAAATAATTTCGGAACTTGCCGACGGAATCTAAAGGAAAGTTGTAGAGTATGGTCTCACCTTCGTGGGGATACAAAGAACGTCGAAAACGGATTTCGTATGAAGAAGATATGAATTTTTGAAGTTTATTAAATAAATTATATATTTATTTAATTAAAAATTCGGTATTATCCGAAGGGGGAGTCAGCGTACTCATCCGAGTTACGCGCCGCATAACCCCATACGCCCCGCGTACGCGAAGGCCTTGGCCTCGGATCGTCCACGTCGTGCCTGTGCGAACTGCCGAACCGTCACATCCGAGCTCCGAGGCAGTCGAGGACTCGGTCATGCATGACATACGCGTACGCCCCGCGTACGAGCGTATGCCCCGCGTACCGAGGCGGTTCCGGTCTGCTATAAATAGGGATGCGAGGGTTCCTAGAAAAATTGGTCATTCTCTCTCACTTTTCTTGCGTTTTACCTCGTTTTCCGTGCCCGCACTACCCCGAAGCCCTAGTCATTTTGTGCAAGTCCCGAAGGTCGATTTTACTCCTGAGATTCCCGAGACTCCCGAGAAAAATCCGTTTCCCGAGACGAAACTCTGCCCGGTTTTCCATCTCGCTATCTTCAAACTTTCAAGTGAGTTCATACCCCTTAATTAACCCATTTTAAATATTCTAAACGCTTTTATATGCTTTCTAGGGGGGGGGGGGGAATACAAGTACAACACACGACTACTATCGGGTGTTATATATAAAGATTATTATACACTTTTATTAAGTAAAATCATATGTGATTTATAAACTTTATAGGGAACTCTCGTATACAAAATATATTACAATAGCATTCTATCTTTAAAACTATAAATTGTTGTAATACATGTATAAACTAAACATTTTTCCTAGATTTAAAGTATATGTGTCTATCTTAGGCTCTACAAAAATCTATGCTTTCATAACAAGTGATTCCTTTTCTAGATATTCTAAAACAAACGAGGCACACTTTTAGAAAACTATAATAGGTATAGTTTTATGAGGATATTACTAACTATTACATACTAGAAACACGATTTTCAGGAAATCACTTTCATGTACAATAACAAACGAACATTTCAACACGTAAATTTGTTTTTATACTACGGTTCTGTGAGACATTTACTTCACGTACGTTCGAGTACGCATTTCAAGTCCTGTATTATATACCAGAATCCCTTGGAGGGGGAGCATGGTGTTTGTGTATAGATCTATACGGTCTTGACAACCCGCGCCCTGACTGTTAGCTACAGTCCACCGTTTGGGGTGACAACCCGCGCCCTGACTGTTAGCTACAGTCCACCGTTTATTTACAAACTATATTTTGAGAATGATAGTTACACTTGAGTAAATTACACAATTTTACAGTAAACAAACATACAAAACAGTTAAGCCTTGGTAGAAGGCTACTTTAATAGAAAATATAGGTTTTTCTGAGAGATTCAAACTTTTACAAATACTTATAAACATTTACATACATTTTACAAACATACACTTGAGACATGTTCAAACGTTTTGATAACAAACACCGACACTAAAATACTTATGAACTCACCAGCTTTATGCTGATAAACTCTTTCAAAATAACTTGTATTCTCAGGTCATCAGTAGATAGGTACCGATGCCAGCTTTTGAGAAGATGGAGCACATCCAAGACTCTTCTTATTATTTTGATTTACATTATTTTTGGTGTCTATAACTGTAAAGAACACACTTGTATTAAAATTATATATTTAATGCAATGGATGATGTTGTTTGCTTGTTTAATTTTACTGTGTTGTGATACTTTACATGACGTCCTCCGCCCCAGAACGTTTCCGCAGACAAAGAGTTCACTAAGAACATACTAGTCACCACATTTGGTGCTGCCCCAGCCTCCTCAGTAGTAAGCTGGAAAGCACGACCTCGAGCCCTTGGGGGCTTCGCTCTATCCTGAATCCCATCAGTAATCCTCAAAGTAGCCAGAGTTGGAGCCTGCACCGGCCTGGCAGCGAGCGATGGACAGTTAACCTTCACATGGCTAACCTGGTCACAATGATAACAAATCCTAGAACTGAGTGTTGGAGCATGTTGGCGGCAATCCCTCGCCATGTGGCCCTGTCGGCCATAATAATGGCACCCAGATGATGATCGTCAAGCACCGTCATGCGTTTTGTTGTACTTGCCACAAGTGTGGCCCTTTTGGCCCCCAGATCTGACATCGGCAGTCTTAAACCACTTTGGCTCAGGTTACAACAACGCCAGGGACGGCCTCTGCTCTCTCGTTTGCAGATCAATCTCAATTCGTGCCACATGGCGGCCTCCTGCATCTCCAATAATGTACCATAACGCTGAGTAGAAACAAATTTTATGATCTCTGTCTTGAGCATCCTTAAGTAATGGGTCATATTCAGCGTTTACACGGCCGTGTAAATGCTACCCTTTAGTTTACACGGGTCGTGTAAACGTAAAAACAGAGCTGGACGATTTAAGGCTAAAACTCAATTTTTTAACTCATTCTTTTCACATAACCTGCGATTTTTCTCCTCCCTACTGCCCCCTTCGAAAAAACCTTTCAAAATTCTCAATATTCCTCAATTTTGCATCAAAAATCAAGCTCCAAGGTATGGATTCTTCTCTTTTCTTCGTCTTCTTTATCTTCCACCTATATTTCACCCTTTTCATGGTCGATTTTGGGGTTTTTGAGCAAACCCTAGGATTTTTTGAACTTCAAAATCTTGACCTAATGCTTGATATTTCTTGTAGGATAAGCTTGGGGAAAGCTTGGGGAAGCATTGGATATCACCCTACCGCCATTATCAAGCACAAATTGGTATAATTGTTCCAAACTCTTACTTTGTGCATTTAGATAGAACCATATTCCATTTTGGGTGATTTTTGGTGAAACTTGCTAGTTCTTGTGCATCAAAATTGTCCTAAATTGTGTGCAATACTTTGTTGATTCATTTGGGTAATGGCTTCTCGGGGTAAAAGATCTAGAATTGGAAGTTCACATGATGAACAAGATCCACACCCCATGGACAACCCTTATGAATTTGGTCTTATTTTTGAGACCAATCGACAAGAAATCTTGTATGCAAATCTTATTAACAGAATAATGGGAGCTCAAAAGTTTGTGGACATTCAAGCCCTCGAGGATTTACATATCTATAAAGGTGTCCACAAACTCTTCAAAAACATAGGATGGGAAGGTCTTTTGAATCTACATGCACTTAGTTATCAAACACCAATGTTGGAACTTTTGTCCTCAATCACCTTTGAATATCAAACCCATCTCCTTACTTTCCGTTTGCTTAATCAAACCCATCAATTTCATGCTGACATACTTTTTGATATCATTGGTGCTCCTAAAGCAAGAAGGGATGTATACACAGCGAAGGGCAGAAAAAATGTCATTTTTGAGCAAAATTGTGCAAGTTTTTGGAGAATCATCTCTTGTGAGTATGAGTATCAGTCAGGTACAGCCAAAGCTTCTAGCATTATCCATCCGGTCTTAAAAATCACCCACCGGATCATTGCTTCTCTCCTATTTCCTCAAGAAGAAATTAGCAAAGCTAATAAGAAAGAGTTAGAAGTTTTGTGGTGTATGATTAACAAGCCTGCAGAAGTCCCTCATTTTGGGTGTTGGGTAATTCAAAAAATGCTCTGAAGTGCTACGAGCAATGGTGGGCAGCTACATTGTGGAGGCATGGTTTCTATTATTGTTGAGCATCTTAGCCTCCGTCTACCCAATAACCCAACAAATATAGTCACAGGCCGTACTCATCTATCAATTGATGTTATGGAAACAATGCATCTTTTCCACCGCCTTCCCACTGGAGATGTTCATTGGATAGTAGATGGGAAAGAGTATCTACGTATTGACAGTAGAAACAAGAAGATAATCAATTTAGCCAATAACATTCCATCAACCACTTGGAAACTCAAATCCAACTTAGGTGTTGCAATAGATCATAGTCATCCACCCTCTCCTCCTCCTGTTCCTACTGCTGGTGCCTCTAGCTCATCTCATCCCATTCCTTTTCCTGAACACAATTTTGCATACTTGAACCACCGTTATACCAGCTTACAACAGGAAGTCGGAGAAATTTATACGGGTGTCGCTGAAATCACATTGATTTTCAGGACTACCGTAACCTGCAAGAAGAGCATTAGGCCCAACAAGAGTTGCGGTGGGCTGAACAGGATCAGAGATAGGTCGCTCAAGAGCAGCACAACCGCCACATTCATCACCTGCTGAGTGATATCCATAGAGTTCTTGTGCTCCCCACACAGCTGCAACAACCATCATCGTCCCAATGGCCCCCATACTATCCTGAAAATTATCCTTCACGAAACCTCCATATCCACCGCCCGGTCCTCAATAGGTCGGTTGTGCCTCTCTCCAAGCATCGAGGATGATGCTTATTTTAAGCTTGGGGAGGGGCATCCATCCATGCATTATCCCGTTGCATGTAGGTTGCATGTAATTTTGTACATATTGCATTGCATTACATTGTTTTTCTTTTTCATTTTTATTTTTCTTTGTCTTTTTTAGAAAAAAAATTCAAAATCCAAAAAAAAATCTTTCTACTCTATTTTTATTATACTTTTGCATTTTGCATCTAAATTTTTGCATTACATTAAAAAAAATGATCCAATCCCAAGCAACCAAATCTTCTCAAAACAGTTGAGATGGTAAGTGAGTTGTGTGCCTTGAGATTTAACCTGCTCTTTTTATTGAAAATTTGAAAGCAAGTTAATCACACACGAGCACATCTCCCGAATTTACTTGTGCAAAACAAAAAGTGAGAAGATTGTCAACATTGGAGCATAACAGCAGGTATGAGTCAATTCAATGTCCCGAGCTTTCCAGCGCTCTTAAAAGTCCTTTCTACTCATTCCCTTTTACATACCCTGCTTGGGGACATATTTCAAACTATACCTACGGGTCTTTGCATGTTGACCTTTAGTCCCCTGAAAAATGTCTAGAAGTTCCTCATGGTAATATACCGTGAGATGTCCCACCATAGAAAAGTCAAGGACAAAAATATAAAGAAATTGGCCAAATAAATAAATAAATAAATAAGAGTGTTATGTGTTAACTTAAATATTTGTATATGTGTAGATTAAAATAATAAAAATAAATAAACAAATAAACTATTATTAACTTAATTTGTGACCTTTGGGATTCGTACAAGTAAACTCTGAGGGGTGTTTTATACCTAATCGCCTAAAGCTGAATAGTTTGGGACTGATTGAGTTGAAAATTTGTTACATGGGTTCCATAGAAAGTCATGAACTTAATAATAGCAAATAAAGCTAATCTATGGCCTTTGAGGTTCGGGCAAGTAAACCTACGGGATCTCTTTAGATCTAGCACGCTAAGGTCATTTCGTTTGGATGTGTTGGTTGGAAGCCCGTTACACGGATTTCAAAGAAAGCCATGAGCTTTATTTGTAAAAAAATTGTAATTAGGAAGTTTGTATATAATTGTGTTTATAGTTTAATTGAATATTGTGTTTAGGAAAAATACTTGGCTGTCAAAAGATTCCCTTGGACTTGGATTTGAACTTATGACAATGGACTGAATGTTAATTACTTTGACTGGTGTAAGTGGTTTGAAATTTGTAACCAATCTGGATAAATATTAGGGAATTTTTAGAAAAGATTTTTCAGAAAAAGATTGTTGTTGACCAACAAATAGCTGGAATCGTACATTGTTATATTTTATGAAACAAAGATGGTTGAGCATGTTTTGTCACATATAATTTCACGAGAGTAAGACCATAATTTGTTCCAGGAATCGACTTGATGATATTGAAAAGGAATAAGTGTTGTGATCTTTGATTCTGTTGAGTTGTATTAAGGAGTGGCCAAAGTCTTGTTTCTACTATCATATAATATTTTGAGGCTAAAAGCCAAGTTAACTCAAGGCATGATAGGTACATTCTTAACTATGGTACAAAATAGGGTAATTGGGTTGGATCTTTTCATGTTTTTTTTTTATTTCATGCATTAAGTTTCAAATAGTTTTAACCTTAATCTTTTTTTTTCTATTCTATTTTATTTTCTCTAGTTTAAATCTTCTTGTTCTTTCTTGAGGACAAGAAAGGTTCAAGCTGGGGTAGATTTGTTAGGTGCATTTCATGCATTCGTTTTGAAGTTTTAGTTCATAAAAGTGCATTGCATTTAGGTTTAAACTCATGCATTTTGCATATTTTTCGGGATTTTTCATGATGCAATTCCATTCACACACTTTTATGATATTTCAGGGATTTTGAAGGTTGGATCTTGATGAGGGAAGTTAAAAAGAGTTGGAGACAAAGTTTCAGAAGTTTTGGAGCATTGAAGAGAGAGAGAGAACGAAGAAATAAAGAATTTGGCTTCACATGAGTTTACATGGCCGTGTAAATGATAACTTATAGTTTACATGTGCCGTATAAACGCATATACATGAGCATTCTACTTCAAAGGCTTGGACGAATTGAGCATTCTACTTTTCTAGTTTACACGGCCATGTAAATGGCACCCTTTAGTTTACACGGGCCGTGTAAACATCTCGGCAGTTTTAAAGTAGTTTTACTCTCATATTATTCAGACAATCAGTTTAGTGGGAAGTTAAGTCGGATTTTGGCAGAGAGAAGGCGATTTTCAGAACTTTTGGAAGTAGATTAACACTTGGAAACACTTCAATTTCCTTTTTGTAAGTCAATTTGAAGTTTAAACTTGTTTGATTTGTAGTTTAACCTAGACATGTGTGGTTGATTTCATTATCATTTCCAAATCTGAATTCTTAAGTATGTGTTATTAGATTGTAACTTGAACTTGATTTGTGTTTAACATCTAGTAATCTTTGATTTGATCTTAATCATGTGTTTGGTTGATTCTCTTTTTCACTTGATCAACGAATTAGGGTTTTTATAAATCTAGTTAATCAAATTGTAAAATTCGTATATGTTTTATGATTTGATGTTAGTAACATGCACTTAATTGATTGTAATTGAATCAAACTGAGTGTAATCAAAGATTAAATGTTCATAATCCCAAGCTTATGAGGAATATTGAATATTGTTGGTAATTGTTACAAGAACTTAAAGTCATTTAATGATTTGATGAAAGCGCTTATTTGAATTAAATCAATTAAATGAAGTTTTATTTGAAGAACAAGTTTTGAATAAAACAGTTTTGTCAACTTGGATATTAGAGTTTATTAGTATCTAAATTACCAACCTAGATAGAACATAATCATATTCATTTTGCATCTTTCAACATAATACATGTATAAGAATGAGAATCGGAAATGTAGTTATTTTATTAAATTCTATTAATAATCTTGTTTATTTATGAAGTTTAAATCTAAATTAAACACAAGCCCCCATTTTAATATTATTTGTATTAAGTGTGAAAATATGGCAAGATAAGAAGTCATGTATCCCTGTAGACCGACCCTGCTTACTCTATACTATCTTTAGTATAAGAAATAGCAGTGATTTGAGCTTTATTAATATTATTTTTATCCCATTATTTGTTTGTTTGACAACAAAACATGCACCTTGACATTCCGGGAGTTCAGAGTCTGTGGAGCTCCAGATTTTCATTGGGCTAGGGACCCCATTGCTAGCAGCAGATGGTTGGTTGATGCTGCCAACACTTTTCGTACGAGCCGGTGTCCCAAGGAGGACAAGGTCCGACTTGCCTCCTATCTTCTAAAGGATAGATCACAAGATTGGTGAGAGAAGGTTAGACATGCCATTGGTGATGATGATGCGTTGGACGCGATGACATGGAGTGATTTCTCGGCCAGGTTCAGAGCTGAGTTTGCACCAATTATTCATGTGCAAGAGTTGGCACGGGAGTTCCAGGATCTTCAGCAGATGAATGAGATTGTGGCGGATATCACTACCAAGTTCAGAGAGAGGGCTCTTCTTGTTCCACAGTATGTCGCTTATGAGGAGATGAAAAAGGCCCGGCATAATGAGATGCTGAGGAGTGACATCAGGGAGTTTATAAGCAGGTCCAACTGCAAGACGCTAGGGACATGATTGCTCGGTCCAGAGAAAGGGAGATTGATATGGAGCAGATCAGGAAGAGGAGGCCAGATGAGATTCAGGTACCCACAGGTTCGGGAAAAAGGCCTAAGGGGTTAGATTCGAGAGCGAGGGATTATCAGAGCCGCAGCCGATATAGGAAGTGTGGCAGAACGCACGAGGGTGAGTGTAGGAGTGATAGTGGTGGTGATTCTGGCTGCTTCAAGTGCGGCCGAACTATTCATTTTAGCAAAGATTGTACAGCTACCACCACTCAGGGGTCAGACCTAATATGTTTTCATTGCAGTCAGCGGGACCACATGAAGGCCCAGTGCCGAGTTTGCTTTCGGTAGGACAGGTGATAGTACCCGCCCCTGTGACTTTGAGGATCACCAATAGCCGTCAGGGCCGAGCAGCGGCGCCTGCGGTGGGAGGCAGGGCTTTTTAGTTGTCTACCATGGAGACACGAGCAGCACCGGACGTTGCAGGTGTGTATCTTTTGTTCCCCTGTTAACTTTTATTCATGATTTTATGCTTATGGTACTTGTTAGGTGCATTTCATGTACCCATTTTGTAGCTTTATTTCAAAAAAGTACATTGCATATAGGCTTAAACTCATGCATTTTGCATGTTTTTCGGGTTTTTTCATGAGGCAATTTCATTAAAATACTTTTGTGATATTTCAAGGACTTTTGGAGGTAGGTTATTGTTGGAGGAGGTAAATAAAAGTTGTGGACAAAATTTCAGGACTTGCAGAGCACTGAGGAGCAAGATATCAAAGAAATAAAGATTTTGGCTTTACAGAGATTTACACGGTCGTGTAAATGCAAGACTTGCGTTTACGCGGGCCGTGTAAACTTACACATAAGGGAATTTTACTTTGAAGACCTGGAAGAATTAAGCATTCTACTTTTCTTGTTTACACGGTCGTGTAAATGGCACCCTTTAATTTACACGGGCCGTGTAAACGTCTCGATAGTTTTAAAGTGGTTTTATCCTCTTATAATTCAGACAATCGGTTTTGTGGGGAGTTAGGTCGGATTTTGGGCAGAGAGGAGACAATTTTCAGAGCTTTTGCAAGTAGATTAACACTTGAAAACACTTTAATTTCCTTTTTGTAAGTCAATTTGAAGTTTAAACTTGTTTGATTTGTAGTTCAACCTAGACATGTGTGGTTGATTTCATTATCATTTCCAAATCTGAATTCTTAAGTATGTGTTGTTAGGTTGTAACTTGAATTTGAATTGTATTTAACATCTACTAATCTTTGATTTGATCTTAATCATGTGTTTGGTTGGTTCTCTTTTTCACTTGATCAATGAACTAGGGTTCTAGTCAATCTAGTTAATCAAATCATGAAATTCGTATATGTTTTATGATTTGATGTTAGTAACACACACTTACTTAGTTGTAATTAGATAAAAAATTAGTGTAATCAAAGATTAAATGTTTATATTCCCAAGCTTAAGAGGAATGTTAAACATTGTTGGTAATTAATGCAAGAACTTAATGTCATTTAATGATTTGATGCAAGAGCTTATTTGAATTGAATCAATTAAATGAAGTTTTATTTGAAGAGCTTGTTTTGAATAAAATACTTTTGCCAATTCGGATATTAGAGTCTATTAATATCCAACTTACCAACCTAGATTTAACATAAGTTATAATCATATTACATCTTTCAACATAATACATGTACAAGAGTCAGAATCGGAAATGTACTTCTTTTACTGCGTTTTATTACCAATCTTGTTTTATTTATGAAGTTTAATTCAAGTTCAAACACAATCCCCCATTTTAATATTATTTGTATATTGTGTGAAAATATGGCAAGATAAGAAGTCCTGTATTCCTATGGACCGACCCTGCTTACTCTATACTATATTTAGTATATGAAATAGCAGTGATTTGAGCTTTAATAATATTATTTTATCCCATTATTTGTTGGTTTGACAACCAAACAAATTGGCGCCGTTTCCGGGGATACAGTAGTACTAATTGTTTATACCAATATCTTTTCGCACAGGTTCACCTTTACCAATTGATTTGGAGATAGAGAAATCTGCTAAACAAAGAAGGAAGCAAGCCATACTTTTAAAGAAACAACAATCCGGAGCTTTTTCATCAAATCCATCAACCCCATCTTCACCAACATCCAAAAGTATCACCCCACCATCTTCACCTATTCATAGCATGGCAGGCAACCATGGATGAAATCAAAATCCTCCACATCCACCACCTGAACAAACCTTTAGACAATGGGCCACTCAAGATGTCACCCAACAACCTTTGTGCATAAATTACCCTGCAGTAATCAACTTTGAACTCAAGTCTGGACTTATCCATTTGTTACCCTCATTCCGTGGTCTTGAGAATGAAGACCCACATAAATTCCTTAAGGAATCTCATGTTGTATGTGTGGGTATGAAGCCACATGAAGTTACAGAAGATCAAATCAAGTTAAGGGCATTCCCCTTTGCTTTACAAGATTCAGCCAAGGAGTGGTTATATGACTTACCACTGGGGTCAGTCACAACATGGAATGAACTTGCAAGGATGTTTCTGGATAAATATTTTCCAGAAATGAGAGCTTCAGCTTTACGCATAGAGATAATTGGTATCAAGCAACAAAAGAGAGAAGCCTTGCATACTTATTGGGAACGGTTCAAGAAATTGTGCTCAAAATGTCCACAACATGGGATTACCGAATATCAGTTGTTGCAGTATTTTTGTAAAGGAATGTCATCATGGGATAGGATATTACTTAATGCATCAAGTGGCGGATCTATAGCTTATAAGACCCCAACAAAAATTAGAGTTCTTATCAAGAACATGGCAGAAGAGTCCAAGCATACAGTCCAAGCAGAAGAATGGTACAGTGATGCACCAAGAGGGGTGAAAGAAATTTCTACTCCAAAAATTTAAAGTCAACTTTCTGAGTTGACTAAAGTAGTGAGGATGCTTGCAAAAGACAATGGCATGCAACCACCAACAGTTAGACCTTGTGGTATTTGTACACAAGTTGGACATCCCACTGATATGTGCCCCCATATTACAAGAAGATGTAGAGCCAGTTCAAGCTATGGGATTTTCAACTCAACAACAAGGAAACTTCCAGCCAAGAAGCAATCCAAATTGGCATCAACCTAATACCAAATTTCAGCCAAGACCACCACGTTATCAACCAAGACACCCATTTCAAAATCAAATGCAGCACCAACAAACTTATCAACCACATTTCCAGTCAACTCAACCTCCTCATCAATCTCAATACCAACCTCAAAACATGCATCAAGGAAATAGTTCAAGCGGATCGGGAATGTCTTTGGAAGATATTGTTAAGAGTTTAGCCACAAGTACTCAAACCTTTCAAAATGAAACCAAAGCGAGCATCAAGACTTTGGAGCAACAAATGACTCAACTCGCCACTTCTGTGAGTAAATTGGAGTCACAAGGCAAACTACCCGCGCAAACCGAGAAGAATCCAAAACATAGTGCATGTTCCATCACTTTGAGGAATGGCAAAGAATATGAAGTTCCTAAAATGATTGAAGAAGAAGAAGAGATGGAACTAGAGAAAGAAGAAGAGAAGTCAAAAACACCTTCCAAGCAAGTTCCTATTGAAGCAAAAATCACTCCCTCTCCGTTTCCCTCAAGATTAAGCAAGTCAAAGCGTGAAAGGGAAGACAATGAAATCATGGAGATGTTTAAGAAGGTTGAGGTAAATATTCTTCTTATTGATGCCATCAAACAAGTCCCAAGATATGCTAAATTCCTTAAGGAATTATGCACATCTAAGAAAAGACTGAAAGGGAATGAAACTGTCAAAGTAGGAGAAAATGTGTCTGCAGTGTTACAAAAAAGACTACCTAAAAAATGTAAGGATCCGGGTGTTTTCACGGTTCCTTGCAAATTAGGTAATCTTCATGTTCCACGATCTATGCTAGACATTGGAGATTCTATCAATGTTTTGCCATATTCCTTTTTAAAAACTTTAAATATTGGCACATTGAAGAAGATCGGGGTAATCATTCAATTGGTTGATAGATCTTTAGTACATCCCAAAGGTGTGCTAGAAGATGTGTTAGTCCAAGTGAATGAACTAGTGTTTCCAGCAGATTTTATGTCATTGACATGGATGATGATGACTCACCAAATTTGAGTTCAATTCTCCTAGGAAGACCCTTTTTGAAAATAGCCAGGACGAAAATTGATGTTTATGATGGTACATTGTCCATGGAATTTGATGGGGAAGTGATAAATTTCAATATTTATGATGCTATGAGATATCCAAGTGATATTTCATCTTTGAGTTTTATGGATGTCATTGAACCATTGACAGATGAGTGTTTTGATTTGTCTAATCTGGATGTGTTAGCTCTTAATTTAGACAAGAATCTTCAAAAGGAAAGAGTGGAAAAACTTGCCAATCAATTTACAATTGATAAAGAGATTATGGAGGTTGTGTCTTGCATGAATGAGAAGAAGAAAATGAGGTTTGATGTTCCAAAGCTGAAAATACCAATGTCTAATGAGAAACTTGTTCCTTCTATTATGTAGGCACCGAAATTGGAGCTCAAAACTTTACCCAAGCATATCAAGTACGCAAATCTTAGAGACAAAGAAACTTTGCCAGTGATCATTTCCACCAAGTTGTCAACAAAAGAAGAGGAAGAATTTGTCACCACTTTGAAGGAATATAAGGAAGCAATTGGGTGGACTATAGCCGACATCAAATGGCTAAGTCCTTCGCTTTGCATGCATAAAATCCTTATGGAAGAAGATTACAAGCCTTCTCGAGAAGCTCAAAGGCGTTTGAATCCTCCAATAATGGAGGTTGTGAAAAAGGAGATTTTGAAGTTGTTGAATGCAGGGATGATTTACCCTATATCAGATAGTAAGTGGGTAAGTCTGGTTCAAGTTGTGCCGAAGAAGACAGGTATTACCGGTACAAAGAATGACCAAGGTGAGTTAGTCCCCAACCGTGTGCAAAACGGGTGGAGAGTTCGCATTGATTATAGAAGACTCAATTCCTCAACCCGGAATGATCATTTCCCACTTCCCTTCATTGATCAAATATTGGAAAGATTAGTAGGAAAAACACATTATTGTTGCTTGGATGGATATTCCGGTTTCCATCAAATACCCGTTGCACCCGAGGACCAAGAAAAAACTACTTTCACATGTCCCTTCAGAACATTTGCATATAGGCGAATGCCTTTTGGGCTTTGCAATGCTCCAACCACTTTTCAAATGTGCATGGTAAGTATTTTTTTCAGAATTTGTTGAGGAAATCATTGAAGTATTTATGAACGACTTCACAGTTTATGGTAATTCTTTTCATGAGTGTTTGGGTAATTTGAAAAAGATTTTGCAAAGATGTATTGAGACCAATCTTTTTTTGAGTTGTCACTTTGGTTGACAAAGGTCTCATACTAGGTCATATTGTGTCTTCTAAGGGTCTAGAAGTGGACAAAGCAAAAATAGATCTCATAAAATCTTTACCTTATCCCACTTGTGTTCGTGAGGTGCGCTCATTTCTTGGTCATGCAGGATTTTATAGAAGGTTTATCAAAAAAATTTCCAAGATGTCTCATCCCATGTGCGAGCTCTTACGAAAAGATGCAGAATTAGAATTTTCCAGAGAGTACAAGCAAGCTTTTGATCAGTTGAAAGAGTTGTTGATAACAGCACCAATACTTCAATCACCGGATTGGAGTTTGCCTTTTGAAATCATGTGTGATGCCAGCAATCATGCAGTTGGTGCAGTGTTAGGGCAATGAAAAGACCGTGTTCCTAATGTCATTTACTATGCCTCAAAAACACTTGATAGTGCACAAGCCAACTATTCAACAACTGAAAAAGAATTGTTATCTATTGTCTTTGCTTTAGACAAATTTTGTCAATACCTGCTACGTTCTAAAGTCATTGTTTATTCTGATCATGCAGCTATTAGGTATCTACTTGCAAAGAAGGACTCGAAGCCTAGACTCATTCGATGGGTATTACTCTTGCAACAGTTTGACACTGAAATCAAAGACAAGAGCGGAAAGTTAAATCTTGTAGCTGATCATCTTAGCAGGATTATTTCTCCCAATGACTCAACTCTCATTCATGATGCATTTCTCGACGAGAACATATTTTCAGCAAAAGTTGCCCTATGGTATGCCGATATTGTGAATTACATCCTCACAAATCAATTTCCACCAGATTTGACTCGATGGCAAAAAGATAAGATCAAGAAAGAAGCCAAGAGGTATGTTTGGGATGAGCCATATTTTTGGAAATATTGTGCTGACCAAATGATTAGACGATGTGGGGATAAATATGAGGTACCTTCTATCTTAACATTTTGTCACTCTTATGCTTGTGGAGGACACTTTGGTCCTTAAAGGACTGCAAGAAAAGACTTAGAGAGTGGATTTTACTGGCTAAGTATTTTCCATGACTCTTATGTCTTTTGTTCAAGCTGTGATAAATGTCAACGGATGGGCTCTTTAAGCTCAAAGAATCAAATGCCCCTCAATCCCATATTAGTTTGTGAAATTTTTGACGTTTGAGGGATTGATTTTATGGGACCTTTTCCATCATCTTCGGGTTTTATTTATATTCTTTTGGCTGTGGACTATGTTTCCAAGTGGGTGGAAGCAAAGGCTACCCGTACTAACGATTCAAAAGTTGTGATAGATTTCTTGAAGGCCAACATTTTTTCCAGATTTGGTGTTCCAAAAGCCTTGCTCAGTGATCGTGGTACACATTTTTGCAATCGTATGCGCGGGAGTGTTTTGAAGAAATATGGTTGCACTGCATACAAAACTCCAATTGGAACGTATCCATACCGTATTGTTTTTGGAAAGTCGTGTCGATTACCCGTTGAGTTGGAGCATATGGCCTATTGGGCGATTAATCAGTTCAACATAGATTTAAGCGAATCGGGAAAGAAGAGGAAGCTAGACATACAAGAACTTGAGAAAATCCGCAATGAAGCGTATGAGAATGAGGTTCTTTATAAGGAAAAGACCAAAGCATTCCATGACAAGATGATTACACGCAAGGTATTTCAAAAAGGTCAAAAGGTAATACTTTACCATTCACGTTTTAAATTGATTCCTGGTAAATTAAGGTCCTGTTGGGTGGGACCATTTGTTGTCATTAATGTTTTTGAGCATGGTGCAATAGAAATCACAAGTGAGAAAACCGAGAAGATTTTTAAGGTAAATGGTCACAATTTGAAGCCTTATTACGAAGGATTTCAAGTCAAGAATGAAGAAGTGGAGGAAGTAATGGATCCAAATTATCAATATTGATAAATAGTTGGGGTCCAAGTCGAGCCAACAACATTAAAAAGGGGCGGCTAACCGGGATGCAACCCGGGGTATTTTTGTCATTTCTTATATTTTTGTTGTATTTTCTTTGTTTTCAAACTTCCAAGCTGTTTTTCATGCTAAAAGAGGGTAAAAAAATCATTTTCCGGGCAGTAGAGATTTAGCGGGTTGCAAATTCACAAAGTGAAAAAATCAAAAAAATTTGGCCTTTACAGGAGTTTACACGGCCGTGTAAACGTATACCTAAAATTGACACGGGCCGTGTAAACGAACAGGTAGCTAATTCCAGGATCTTCATTTTACACGGTCGTGTTAACACCCCCCCCCCCCAAGATCTTCATTTTACACGGGCCGTGTAAACGTAAAACACTGATCTGGTTGATTTTAAGGCTACAATTTGATTTTTTTAACTCATTGTTCTCTCAATACCTGCGATTCCCTCTTCCCCTTACTGCCCCCTTCAAAAAAACCCTTACAAATACTCAATCTTCCTCAATTTTGCATCAAAAATCAAGCTCCAAGGTATGAAATTCTTCTCTTTTCTTCATCTTCTTTATCTTCCACCTCTATTCTACCCTTTTCATGGCCGATTTTGGGGTTTTTGAGCAAAACCCTAGAATTTTTGAACTTCAAATCTCGACCTAATGCTTGAAATTTCTTGTAGGATAAGCTTGGGGATAGCTTGGGGAAGCATTTGATATCATCTTACCACCATTATCAATCACAAATTGGTACAATTGTTCCAAACTCTTACTTTGTGCATTTAGATAGCACCATATTCTTTTTTGGGTGATTTTTGGTGAATCTTGATAGTTCTTGTGCTTCAATTGTCATAAACTGTGTGCAATATTTTGTTGATTCATTTGGGTTATGGCTTCCCGGGGTAAAAGACATAGAGTTGGAACTTCACATGATGAACAAGACCCACATGCCATGGACAACCCTTATGAATTTGGTCTTATTTTTTAGACCAATCGACAGGAAATCTTGTATGCAACTCTTGTTACAAGAATAATGGGTGCTCAAAAATTTGTGGACATCCAAGCCCTCAAAGATTTACACATCTACAAGGGTGTCCACAAGCTCTTTAAAAACATAGGATGGGAGGGTCTTTTGAATCTTCATGCAGTTAGTTACCAAACACCGATGTTGGAACTTTTGTCTTCCATCACCTTTGACTATCAAACCCATCTCCTGACTTTCTGTTTGCTCAATCAAACCCATCAGTTTCATGCTGACATCCATTGTGATATGATTGGTGCTCCCAAAGCAAGAAGGGATGTATACACAACAAAGGGAAGAAAAAATATCATTTTTGAGCAAGACTGTGCAAATTTTTGGAGGAACATCTCTTGTGAGTATGAGTACCAGTCAGGCACAGCCAAAGCTTCTAGCATTATCCATCTGGTCTTGAAAGTCGCCCACCGGATCATTGCTTCACTCTTATTCCCACAATAAGAGATTAGCAAGGCTAATAAGAAAGAGCTAGAAGGTCAACAAGCCTGCAGAAGTCCCTCATTTTGGATGTTAGGTGATTCAGAAAATGCTCATAAGTGCTACGAGCAATGGTGGGCAGATGCATTGTGGAGACATGGTTTCTATTATTGCTGAGCATCTTGGCCTCTATTTACCCAATAACCCAACAAACATAGTTATGGGTCGTACTCGTCTATCAATTAATTTTATGGAAACAATGCATCTCTTCCACCGCCTTCCCACTGGGGATGTTCATTGGACAGTAGATGGGAAAGAGTATCTACGCATAGACAGAAGAAACAAGAAGATACTCAATTTAGCCAATGACATTCCATCAACCACGTGGAAACTCAGATCCAACATAGGCTTTACAGTAGATCATAGTCCTCCACCCTCTACTCCTCCTGCTCCTACTGCTGGTGCCTCTAGCTCATCTTGCCCTATTCTTTTTTCTGAACACAATCTGTATATGGGCGAATTTTCACGTTTGAACCATCGTTACACCAATCTACAACCATGAGTTGGGGAAATTTATACGGGTGTCGCTGAAATCACTTCTGGTTTTCAGGACTACCGTAACTTGCAAGAAGAGCATTGGGCCCAACAAGAGTTGTGGTGGGCTGAACAGGATCAAAGATGGGCCGCTCAAGAGCAGCACAACCGCAACATTCATTATCTGTTGAGCGATATACATAGAGTTCTTGTGCTCCCCACACAGCCGCAGCAGCCATCAGCATCCCAACCCCAATGGCCTCCCTATTATCCTACAGATTACACTTCACACTTCCCTCTATATCCTCCGCCCGGTCCTCAATAGGACGGCTATGTCTCTCTCCAATTATCGAGGACGATGCTTACTTTAAGCGTAGGGAGGGGCATCCATATATGCATAAATCCTGTTGCATGTAGGTTGCATGTAGTTTTGTAAATATTGCATTAATTTTCATTTTTTTTCTGGATGGAAAATTTTCAAAAACCAAACAGATTTTCTTTCTATTATAATTTTTATTATTTTCTTTGCATTTTGTTTGCATCTAAATTTTTGCATTGCATTCATTGCATAACTAAAAAAAAGATCCAATCCCAAGCCACCGAATCTTTTCAAAACAGTTGAGTTGGTAAATGAGTCACATGCCTTCAAATTGGCTTGCTCTTTTTATTGAAAAATCTAAAAGCAAGTTAATCACACACGAACACACCTCCTGAAGCTACTTGTGCAAAATAGAAAGTGAGAAGATTGTCAACATTTGAGCATAACAGCAAGTATGAGTTAATTCTTTAGGACATATGACCGGTCTTATGAGTAGTAATGCTCAATTGAACTTAAAATGCCAAATTCAAAAGTTCATAAAGAGAATGCAAAATCTCAATGTCCCGCCTTCCAGCGCTCTTAAAAGTCCTTTCTACTCATTCCCTTTTATATACCCTACTTGGGGACACAGATTTCAACTATACCTACGAGTCTTTGCATGTTGACCTTTAGTCCCTTGAAAAATGTCTAGAACTCCCTCACGGTAATAGACCGTAGGATGTCCCACAATAGAAAAGTCAAGGACAAAAATATAAAGAAATAGGCCTAGCAAATAAACTAATAAGAGTGTTATAAAAAAATAATAATAATAAAAATTAAAAAAAAATATTATTAAGTTAATCTATGACCTTTGGGACTCGAACAAGTAAACTCTAAGGGGTGTTTTACACCTAATCGCCTAAAGCTAAATTGTTTGGGACTGATTGAGTTGAAAATTCGCTACACGGGTTCCATAGAAAGTCATGAACTTAGTAACCAAATAAAGCTAATCTGTGGCATTTGAGGTTCGGGCAAGTAAACCCGAGGGATCCTTTTAAATCTAGCACACTAAGGTCATTTCATTTGGATGTGTTGGTTGGAAGCTCGTTACACGGATTTCAATGAAATCCATGAGCTTTATTTGTAAAAAACTGTAATTAGGAAGTTTGTATATAGTTGTGTCTATAGATTAATTGAATATTATGTTTAGGAAAAATATTTGGCTGCCAAAAGATTCCCTTGGACTTGGATTTGAACTTATGACTTTGGGATTGAATGTTAATTACTTTGACTGGAGTAAGTGGTTTGAATCTTGTAACCAATTTGGGTAAATATTAGGGAATTTTTAGAAAAGATTTTTCAGAAAAAGATTGTTGTGATCTTTGATTATGTTTAGTTGTATTAGGGAGTGGCTAATGTCTTATTTCTATTGTTATATAATATTTTAAGACTAAAGCCAAGTTGATTCAAGGCACGATAGGTATATTCTAAACTATGCTACAAAACAGGGTTAATTGGGTTGGATATATTTTTTTTCATGTTTGTTTTGATTTCATTCATCAAATTTCAAAAAAAAAAGTTTAACTTTGATTTTCTATTCTTCTCTTTTATTTTATTTTCTCTGGTTTAAATTTTCTTGTTCTTTGTTGAGGACAAGAAAGGTTTAAGCTTAGGGATATTTGTTAGGTGCATTTAATGTACCCATTTTGTAGCTTTATTTCATAAAAGTACATTGCATATAGGCTTAAACTCATGCATTTTGCATGTTTTTCGGGATTTTTCATGAGGCAATTTCATTCAAATACTTTTGTGATATTTCAGGGACTTTTGGAGGTAGGATATTGTTGGAGGAGGTAAATAAAAGTTGTGGACAAAATTTCAGGACTTGCGAAGCACCGAGGAGCAAGATATCAAAGAAATGAACATTTTAGCTTTACAGAGATTTACACGGTCGTGTAAATGCAAGACTTGCGTTTACTCGGGCCGCGTAAACGTAGATTTTTGCGCAGTATATTTTTGCATTTACGCGGGCCGTGTAAATGACAGTGTTAATTTACACGGGCCGTGTAAACGTAAACGTGGGTTTTAAAGCAGTTTTCCACCATTCTTAAAGGGGGAAACCGACTTTTTACTTATGGGGGTCAACTTTTGGAGTGGAGGAGGCGAATTTCTTGAGGATTTTGAAGTTGATTAACACTTGGTAACATTTGATTTCATTTTGTAAGAACTTTAATTTCATTTTCTAGATTTGTGATCTTGTTCTAGTCATGAGTGGCTAGAACCCTAGATTCTCCAACTTTATGTCTTGACTTCTAGTTGTGATTTCAATCATATGACTTGATGTTTTCTTTCAGTTTTCTATCTAGTGAATTTGATTTTGTTTCAATCGAATGTTTGATTCTAATTGTGATTCTTATTCGCCATTTGAATTAGGGTTAGATCATTCAAGTTATCTAATTGCAAAATCCGTAATTGTTTTGTAAATTGGACTAGGTAACAAGCACTAAACTGATTTCTATTGAATGAATTTAGTGTAAATCTTATTCACACATTCTTATGCTCCCGAGCTTATGAGGAGTATTTAGTGTTGTTGGGAACATTCACATAAAGTTTAATGCAATCTTTTAGTCTAAGTCTAAGAGCTTGTTTAGATTACATTGGTAAGGTTAGGATTAATCAAAGAGCTTATTTTGGTTAATCAATGCGGTGAATGGGAGGTGCTAGATCTTGTTAGCATTTCCATATACCAATTTAGATAGAATTAAAAAAATATCATTTCATCCTTGGAATCACATTGCTAATTTGTCTTGCATGGATTTGGAGTCCTTACAAATCTTGAATCTACTTCATTAAATCAATCATTTACTTATTGCTTTATTTTATAGATTAAATCATTGCTCACAAATTCCCCCCATTATGTAACCATTTTTGTACCTTAAGCAAAAAGGTATAAACATTTGTCACATGTCTCTGTGGATCGACCCTACTTACCATGTATTATATTATTACTGCATAGTAGTAGTATTTAAGGAGTCATTCGTACGCTTTATTTGTTGGGTTTGACACGCCCAACCGTACTGCATCGATGTTAGTAAGTATATTTGTTAGAATATTATATTACATGCATGTAATTGAGTTATATCCCATCAGCATGCCATGGAAGATAGAGTAGTATTGTGGAAATGTTTACCTTAAACATAGGTTCTCAGGATGCAGTCACTGTAGCAAAAGCAATTGGGGATTGAGAGGTGCTTAATTAGTGGCAGGATTGGTTCAGGTTTGGTAAAATCTAGTTGGAGCACTAGCAGAGGTAAACATTGGGTGATAACAGATCAACACTTCAGATAATAGGTAGGACTGGGAATCCTTTTCAAGATATGAACTATAAGGGATTAGCAGGACCAAAGTAGGGGAGAACCCTTCAAGTATCCAAGATCGGTAGCATGCTAAAATTAAAATGGGTTAGTAATCTTCGAGTAGGAAGGGAAAGTAGCCCAAATGGTTGTATGGATGGAGAAGTGCAGGAGTTGGGAATCTGGGAAAACTTCCCAATGTCGAGTTCATGTATGTGGGATTAATAGACGATGGTTTGGGGAAACCAAGTTGAGGATTTCCCGATAGGACGTGAGTATAGCAGGGATGTAAGACTACAAGGTGGTTCTAGCAGTTGATAACTGAGGGTGGGTTTCGGAAATCGAGTTGAAGGATCGCTAGCAGGACTCGGGTGAGTCAGGATGCCCTTGGAATAGTAGTCAGTGCTAGAGACAGCATGGAGAGTGTAGTAGGACTGCAGGATAGCTACAACTTTCCCCAACAATGAGTCAGTGAGGTAAGTGATGTAAGACTGTGGGTAAGTTGTAGCATTCATTAGCAGTTTAGTTAGCAGAGTGTGGGTGAAGGCCCGTATCTCCTAGTTAGCAAGGTAGGGATCATGAAAGGCTGAGTCGTTGAGGTTTAGTATGGAGTTGTCCTATATAGCCCTAGATAGGTGAGACCTTGGTAAAGACCACTCCAGGATGCAGTTGGGTGACACTCGTGGGCAAGACCCGTATGTTAGTAGCAGTATAGGTGAGACTTGGGAGCAGGATTGCTCAGTAATATAGTCGAGTGAGACCTGTGGGAGAGGCTCGTGATATTATTGCAACGCAGTTAGGACCTGGTAGGGACCATAGGGTCAAGATAAGGAATCGAGGATCCCAGGACATGTAGTTCCAGAGTGGTATAGTAGATGGAGAAGTTTAGATAGCCGAATTATCCTTGGAAGTCGTTGGGAGCAAGTAAGAGATTGTGTTGGTTGTAGTAGCAGGTGGGAGTCTGGTAACCCAGTTAACGGTAGATTAGTTGGGACCAAGGTGGTCTCGGTTTGTTCGAGAGGCGGATAAAAAGATAACAGGGTTCTCAGTCAGAGGGAGTAATGATAAGAAGAGAGTAGTGTGAAACACCTAGTTGACCGAGGAGTGCTACGCCTCTCACAGTAGGGTTAAATAACCTTAGAGGGAAGGGTTTGGCCCTACTGTGCAGCTCTTGTATGAGTCTAACTGTTACAGGGATGAATCTTTTACTCGAAGGATTCTCTGATCTATTTGTTGGGTTGGGTGCTTAGTACTAAGTTGTAGTAGCAAGAGGTATTCGGTGTGTATCTGCAGTAGTGACCAACATTATGAGTGACTGGAGTAATGGATACCGTGAAGGATATGTCCTTCACAGTGCTAGAGGAGGTGGTTAGTAGTGGATCGTTTCCTTGGGAAGGCCAGTAACCGCGCAACAAAAAAGGGGGAGAAACCCTAGGATGTCCAACATAAGTATTCGGGGAGTACCGGAAGGATTGTCAGTTGAGTGAGTTGTGTGCTCATGATTAACGAGATTAGAGTGCATTTGGGGATTGCTATCTACAAGGACTAGTCGTATTCTGAATGACAGGGCGGAAGGACAATGGAAGTGGTCGGCCGTAGTTGTATTCATCAGGCTAGGGTGATGCGAGCGGATTGCGAGATAGTTGGTTGTAGCGGACTTCGAGGACGAAGTCTAGTTTAAGTAGGGGAGAGTTGTAACACCCAGAACCATAAAGACCAAGAAAGGAAAGGAAATCCTAAGTCAAAAAGGGGGTCTACTCGTCGAGTCTAGTGAAGAACTCGACGAGTCGGAGCGGGCTCCGTGCCGCAGAATAAGTGGCCGACTCGGTGAGTCAGCGAGTGGACTCGGTGAGTCTGGTCTGGGTTGGGAAAGCCCTAATTCTAGGACTTGGTACCTTATTTAAGCATCATATTCTCTTCCCTAGGGTTCATTACAGCCTCTCTCGTCTAAAACCCTAAAACTCTAGCCACCCAACTTCATTATTGAGCTTTTGGTGAAGATTAAGGTCCATTGGAGTGGATTTTGAAGGCTTTGAAGAAAGGAACAAGGAAGGAAGAGTAGATCCAGCCTCCATATCGACTTAGCAACTATTAGGAGGTAAAAAATCTGTACCTTGAGCTTTCAATTGATATATCCCCTTTCTAGCTTGCCTTTATGTCACATTTGGATCATTTCCAAGGTTAATCCGAATATTTAACCCTTAAGGATGGGTTTGGACAACAGATTTGGATACTATTGAGCTTTAGAAGCTCAAAGTTGTTGGCTTTATCCAGCTGAGATCCCATTTCATGACCTAGACCCCATGTTTCATTTGTCTTGTACGCTCTATTGGCTGCCACTTTTAGACATGGTCTATTCGCCTTTCAAGTGGTTTGAGAATGTGGGTTTTGGCTCTAAAGTGGGGAACATTTGGAAGATGCGCAAGATTCATGCAAGATTGACTCTAACCATGTTGACTGATGTTGACCAAGTTTTATGGTATCTTTCTTTTTCCTTTTTAACCTAGCTCATCCTAAGTTCATCTTAGTCTTGTTCTTACTTGAGGACAAGTAAGGTTTAAGCTTGGGATGATTTAATAGTTTATTTTATTTCCTTCTTTTTTTATAGTTTAGTTTAGAATTTTTAGCTTTTTTATTAGTATTGCATTGTATATTTAATCTCATTCTTTATCATGAATCAACACAATGTCTTGATTTTCCACACCGTGGAAATGGCTTTGCCATGGTGTGGGAACTCGAAATTAGAATTTGGCATAAAAACGAAAGTCGTTTGAAATTTTTTCTAGTTTTCATAACATCTTGAATCTCGTCAATCGGAGTTACGAGTCATGAGATATGGTCAAACCACTGACAATGGGTCAAGGTGCCCACAACATCCTTTTGCATTTTTTTGTGCTCCGTTCTCCTCCTTTTGTATCCTTGCTTACATTTTAAGCGTAATTAAACATTTTCAAGCATATTAAGTATCATACATCTAAAAATATAACATTTTAATCAAATATATTAAGAAAATAACCTAAAATAAATAGTTAAATAAGGTAAATATCAGGCTTGTTCATGTTCATTCGTTTAAGTTAGCTGAACAAACGAAGAAACACAAACACATAAACGAACGAGTTTTCTTGTTCATGTTCGCTTGTCTAACAAATAACATTGTTCATATTCGTTCGTTTATGTTCGTGAACATGCAAAACGAACATAAATGAGCGAACATAAACAAATAAAGATAAACAAACACAATTGAATATATATGAACATATAATATAGTAATGTAACAAAAAAACAATTGAACATATATGAACATAAATAAACTTAAACAAACGAACATAAACGAACAACGTAAAGAATGTTCACGAACATAAATGAACGAACGAGACTATTGTTCATGTTCGTCCGTTTATTAAATAAATGAACATAAAAGAACTTCCCATCGTACGGTTCGTCGAACGTTCGGTTCGATTACAACCCTACATTTAGATATTACTATTGACCGGTTCCTATTCACGACATTCGTTCTCGACTGTCTTTATATTGACAGGTTCCTATTCATGAGATCTTCGATTCTTGTTTAGATTGTTTCAGTTAAAAATCAACTGATCCAAATTTCAATTTTTACGCTAACATAACTATGCTGAAACTTCGAAATAATTAAAAAATAGTAATGCAATAAAAATAATACTTTTTAATATCTAAATATTTAATATTTAAGATAATATTTATTTGAATATTATAATCCAATAAAAAAGAAATTAAAAATAATTGACTATAAGAAATTAATAATCTATCAAAATAATATTTATTAATACATAACCACCCATTAAAAAAGAACTAATCCAATAAAAAAATTATAAAAAAAATAATTAGAAGAAATTAATAATTCATAAAAATATTTATTAATATACAACTATTATATATTAAAATAATATTTTATCAATATATAATAATTCAGTAAAAAATAATTAATCTAATACAAAAACAAATTAAACAATATGATTAAAAGAAATTAATAATCAAATAAAATAATATTTAATAATATATAAATATTATATATTAAAAACAATATTAATTAATAGATAATAATCTAATTAAAAAATTAATCCAATATAAAAAATAGAATAAAAATAAATAATTCAATTAATTAATGTATAATAATTAAATAAAACCAAAAAGAAGAGATACAAAAATGATCATTGTAGTTTGATAAAAAGACATATTATAATTTGGTAAAAAAATATAATTTTATAAATGGTCACTTAAAGTAAAATTGGCATTTTAAAAAAAATAACAATATATTGTTAAAGTTAATAACATAAGGACCAAAACTGCACAAAATATTTAAAATTGAACTAAAGATTCACCATCAAATGTTTTTGGACCAAATTATATATTTTTGAAAACCACATGATCGTTTTTGCAATTTTGTCATCAAAATAATTTTATTTAGACAATAAAATTTATTGTAATTATAATAATAATAATAATAATAATAATAATAATAATAATAATAATAATAATAATAATAAATTTAATTATTATTATATGTGAACGGGCTTTGTTGACACAAGTTGCCATTCAAAATAAATAAATAAAATTAAAATAAAAATTAAACGACATATTAAATAATGAAATGTCTTATTGACTTTTCGTAAACGACATACGTTTCATTTTCCTAATATCTAGTTTACTAGTTCAATTATTAATTTATTAAAGTATATATAAACAAGTTCATTTGTTTTATATATTTGTAGCGTACAATTCCATAAAGTATAAACTGTTATGTTTGAAAAAACTATTGTTTACAGTGATCACTATCCATTTTACTATATTAACTGTATAATTATAAAACTTCAATATAAGATTATTAACACACAAAAAATGTTTCATTCATTGTTATTGGGCGTTATACATTTGTACGTTCCTTTCCATTACCACCACCACCTTTATTTAACGTCTTTTTCTATTTTTTTCTAAAAACACCGGTTTAGATATTGCGCACAGTAACAGCCTAAACAACCGAAAGTTCAAAGTCTTCCATGTTAGCTTGCTAATCTGGATCACCTCTATCCACCGTTGGATCTTGCAAAATGGGTATAAGCAATATTCTGGCGGGCCCACCGTTTGGTATGCTGCACACGGCCCAAAGGCAGGCGAACTTCCACTAGTTCTAAGATTTTAGTAGGTTGATATTTGACATGAGTTAGTTAATAAACAACTTCTTTTTTTCATCGTTTACATTTAAATTTTAAACCTAAACTATACGTCTTTTATTTTGTCTGATAAAAGGTTAAGTATGATGTGATACTATTCAGACTGTTTGCTATATAATTATTCTCATACAAAATTGTAAGGCATTTAAAGACAAAATAATTTAAAACATAAAAACGAAAAGGTAAAAGCTATGTGGGGACTTTTTGGTTCAAATAAAAGTTTTAAGTTTGTTTTCCAAATATTTTTTAATTTGATTTTTTTTAAATACTAAAAGATAAAAACTAAAAGTCTTAAAAACTCGTCAATCAACACATAAACTAGACTCTTATTCTTATATTAAATAAAATAGGCTGATCATATAACTCAAGAAAATCAATTATATATATATATATATATATATATATATATATATATATATATATATATATATATATATATATATATATATATATATATATATATATATTTATCATATTTTGATAAGAACTGCAGTCTTTTATCATTTTATCATCGGCCAACCCTATTATTTTATATTAGTTAAACGAGAGTACAATATTCGGTGCTAAATATATTTTAAAAATACATTATCTCGACCTTCAATGTATGACTTCGTTTTCGTGTATCCATACTCAACCTCTGCAAATGCTTTCATCTGCTGATTAAAATATAAGGAATCTCCTTTAAATCACACTTTTGAAGCTGCAAATGCCATCGCCTACAAAGCTGAAAACTGCGTATGAGAGCAGATTGAAAGTCTATTCCCCCAATTTCTACATTTGTAATGCACAACGAAAGAGTTGAAGAGAAAGAGAAAGAGAGAGAGAAAGTTTTGTTTGTACGTGGAGTGAGAGAAAGAATGAAATCAGTAGTATTATGACCACTTTCACAGAAAGGTGATTTGTTTTTCATGGAGGACCCTATATGAAGATGTATTATGGTGTATACATATATTTATTTATTTTTATAAAAGGTAGCACTCAATAAACAGAGCACTCTTATGCTTTGATAGGCGTGCTTTGACACAGAAAACAGCCTTCTTTTTCTTCGTTTTTCCTTTATGCCATTGTTGGTTTTGATTAACGAAGGTTGCCCCACATAGATTTTGCAGGTTTTGTTCTTTGGTTTTGGATTTTTAGGGCATGTCCTCTTTTTCTATTCGATTGTTCTTTATATTCTCCTCTGTGTACTGAGTTTGCCCCCTAATTCGACACTCAATTATCGAAATTTTTTGTTTTCTTTCGTTTGTCTGTATCAAATGAGTGGTTTTTTGCAAATGGGTTTGTTCAAGAAGTTAGAATCTAATGTGGGGTTCTTTGTTTTTTGGGTGAAATTTTAGTTGGGTTTTGGTCGATTATGCCCTTGTGGAGGAGTCAATGAGATCTTTATTAGATGATTATTGAAGGGTCCTTTCAGATTGTAATATGAGCATCATTGAAGAGAAGGCCGGGGCTTACAGTTTACTTGAGGATATTAAATTGTTGAAGGAAATGCAGGATCATTGTGGTTAGTTTCTTTTAACTTTTTAGCAAAATCTTTGAGTTTTTTAAAGTAAATTATACTCAAATTGTTAATGTTGGAATAACATTTTTAGGTGTTCAAGATCACTCGCTTTGCTCCTTTCTTTTGCTTCCATAATTACACTTAACACTATTTTTTGCACAAAAATTATAGTATTTGATGTAAATAGTAATTCATCTCGAACCCATTACACCTTTTTTTACACCAAAATATTCATATATATAATATCTTTTGACAAATTTTTATCACACGAACTTTAAGAATTATATTATTAAACTTAATATATATGATTAATTAATATCAATATTCCAAGTTCCAAAGTACATTCTTCTATTTAATACCTTTTGACAAATTTGTCTTACATATTTTTTATTACAATAACTTTATAAGCTATATCATAAAACTTACTATAAGTAACATATACTAGATTTAAAATCTAACTATACAATTAAAGTAACTAAAAGTACAAAAGCTCAAACTTGAATAACCAAAGTGTTATCGAAAGTTAACGTCAAAATTATACTCTCCCGTTACACCATTTTTGTGCAAAAATGAGATTTGGTGTTGAGACATGAAACATGAGATGACCTAACTACTTTTTTTTTTAGTTATAATTTGATCGAATTTTACACTTTTATCTTGTATCAAAAGACAAAAACCCTATAATATAAAGGGTTCCACAAAGATTTTATGTTTTGGTCAATTCTGATAGTTGTTAGGTTTTTTGTTTTGGGTCTACTTGATGACATTAACTAGTGGGGGAGAGAGAAAGGAAGAGTTAATATTTTTGTTTTGTAGGGAAAAAGAAGTCAATAAATTCAGAGCTATGGCATGCATGTGCTGGGCCATTGGTAAATTTACCCCAACTTGGAAGCCTTGTTTATTATTTCCCACAAGGACACATTGAACAGGTTTGGTTTTGTTTTCGTTATTCACCACTTTGCTTAATTTGCTTGAAAATTGTATTTACTATTTACCAAATCATGGTTATTTTTAAATTTTTACCCATAAATAATTAGATAATCTTAGGAAAAGTAGGTTACCATTTGCTTGAAACTAAAGTCACAATCATTCATGAACATTGTAATTGGACATGTGTTAAATCAGTTTCATTATAGGTCCATTCTTCTATCTCAAGATATTTCATATACGATGCTCATGTTTATAACAACTATTTGCATTAATTCCTCATTGGTCGAAGCGGGACCCACAAAACATGTAACATGTTACTTTGTCTACTAACTAATGCTCAAATTTGGCTTATTAGGTGGCAGCCACGACGAATAGAACTGCAACAACACAAGTTCCAAACTACCCAAATCTTCCTTCACAATTGTTATGCCAAGTTCAAAACACAACCCTACATGTATGATGTGTTTCATCTAAATTTATATAAAAAAAAAAATGTTTGTTTGCTTTTTTTGTCCATTTTCTTGGCTCTTAGTTTTCTTTTTTATTTGAATAGACAGACAAAGATACCGATGAGATCTATGCACAAATCAGCCTTCAACCTTTGAACTCGGTAAGTTTTTTGTAATTCGGGATAAATGTAATAAATAGCAATGTAGTTTTACTTATTTGTGTAGTATTGCATCCTACATTCGTTTCTTTTTATTACACTATTGTACTTTCAGTGTCTTTCTTATTAAGGCATTGTACTTTGAAAAATCTACCTAATCATAGCATTGTACTTCCATTTATTTCATTATTTGTGTATTATAGCTTCCTACATGCATGTCTTATTTTACATCATTTTACTTTCAATAATTTTTGTGTTGTACTTTAAAAAGTCAACCTAATTATAGCATTGTACTTTCAGTTCTCTCTTATTAGAAGATTATAATTTTAAGAACCTACCCAATGGTATGCTATAACAAATAAATTAATGAAAATACACTGCTATTTCTTGCATTAAACCTATGTAATTTTTGCAAAACTAAAATCTTGTGTTTGATCAATGCCTTGATTGATACATTTACAATTCAGGAAAAAGATGTTTTTCCCATACCAGATATTGGAATGAAGCCAAGCAAACATCCAAGTGAGTTCTTCTGCAAGACTTTGACCCCAAGTGATACTAGCACACATGGTGGTTTCTCTGTGCCTCGTAGAGCAGCAGAAAAGCTTTTCCCACAATTGGTGAGATTTCATATAGTTCTTTCACAAATTCATAGTTACAATTCTTGATTGAATCATATTTGATTTTCCAGGATTTTTCAATGCAACCTCCGACTCAAGAACTTGTTGTTCGAGATTTGCATGATAATACATGGACATTCCGTCATATATATCGTGGTGAGACTTGTAAACAAACCCTAATTTTAATTCAGAAACGATATGCGACATTAGTTACCAAAAAAATTTCGCATGTTTTCTTCTTTTACACAGGGCAACCAAAGCGACACCTTTTGACTACGGGTTGGAGTATGTTTGTCGGTGCAAAACGGCTGAAAGCAGGCGACGCTGTTCTATTTGTCAGGTGAGAGCCGATTGATGCTCCAATGGCCATTTAAACAGCCCTAAAACAAAACACGAAACTTTTTAGGGCTAATTTCTGACATTGTAATGTATCTTGTACATTTAATTACGGTAGGGATGAAAGATCGCAATTACTATTGGGTGTGAGGCGCGCAAATCGTCAACAAACAGCTTCATCATCATCGGTTTTATCAGCTGATAGCATGCATATAGGAGTTCTTGCTGCTGCAGCTCATGCCGCTGCTAATCGAAGCCCATTTACAGTATTCTATAATCCAAGGTACGTCAATATGTATAACTATTAAACACAAAAGGGTAATTCCGTAATTGTATCTCCGACCCTAAGAATTTCTGTATTTCCATTGTTATTTTAGGGCGTGTCCGTCGGAATTCGTCATTCCATTGGCGAAATTCCGGAAGTCGGTGTACGGAATCCAGCTTTCCATTGGTATGAGGTGTGGAATGATGTTTGAAACCGAGGAATCCGGGAAAAGAAGGTATATGGGTACAATTACGGGCATAAGTGATGTTGACCCGTTAAGGTGGCCCGGGTCAAAGTGGCACAATCTTCAGGTGGAGTGGGATGAGCCTGGGTGTGGTGATAAGCGGGCCCGAGTGAGCCCGTGGGAACTCGAAAGCCCTGAAAATCTTTTCATTTTCCCTTCGCTCACATCAACCCTTAAACGTCCATTCGGTTTGGGCTTTTATGAAGCCCAAACCGAATGGGACAATATGGTAGCTCATCCGTTTATGCGGGCTACCGAACCTATAAATAGAAACTTTATGAACCCATCATTATCTAACCTATGGTCAGAACACCTCATAAAGACATTAACAAAACCCCACAGTGTTAACAACATTGTTAACACTGTTAACACAGGCTGCAGTTTGCCCGTAATCCAAGACGCGGGTAAACTGGAGCCTGTTATTATTCCTCAAAATGTTGTAAACGAGCTTCCGGTTGTTAACCAGTTGTCACCTCTCGACCCGCAGTTTGATCCGTCTCTTAGTGGGGTATTCCAGGGCCAAGAGAATAACACATCCAATAACGGTTTTTCTGGCCCCGGGCAGGAAAAGTGGGACCCGTGTGATGATGTTTATAATTGTCTTAATTTTGAGGGCAGTAACACGGGCAATGCGATTGTTGATCCGGTTTCGAGTGCAGTGTTGGATGAGTTTTGCAATTTAAAAGATGATGATTTCGAAGATCCTTCAAGTTATATAGTAAACAACAAATTTAGCCCGAGCCAAGATGTTCAGTCACAATTCACGTCGTCTAGCCTCGTTGATTCTCGGGCATACTCCGGGCAAGAGCTGCCCGACCACTCGGGCGGGACCTCGCCTGGAAACGGAGAGTTTGACACGGGACTCATGCAGATGGGCTCTTGGAAAAAAGTAGGCCCGCCTCCGCGTGTAAGAACCTATACAAAGGTCTGACTTTTCCATTCCTATAGACTTCCGAACATTTAGATACTAAACCCTAAACCCTAAATCATAAACCCTAAGTTTCTTGTGTTATTTGCAGATTCAGAAGGCGGGATCAGTGGGAAGATCGATTGATGTTTCTGGTTTCAAAAACTATGATGAACTATGTTCTGAAATCGAGAGGATGTTTGGGCTTGAGGGGCTGCTAAACGATGCAGTATATTCTGGTTGGAAGTTGGTGTATGTGGATTTTGAGAATGATGTTCTTCTTGTTGGAGATGATCCATGGGAGTAAGTTGATTTTAGCCGTATTTGAGATACTGAATTTATGTGAAAAAGATGAAGGGTCATATAAGATTATAAGTGATATAACCCTTATAGACTTATAGTTCTAATATGGATGCGGTGTAAATGCAGGGAATTTGTGGGATGTGTGCGATGTATCAGGATTCTGTCGCCATGTGAAGTTAGAAAGATGGGTGAAGAGGGAATGCAGCTTTTGAACAATAGCACTGCGGAATTGCAGGCTTTAATGGCGGTTTAACACCTGGGATGCCCATTTGTATGTGTGAAAGAAAGCTTCCAAGCTTTGTAATATATGAGTGCCACTTTAGCTAGAAGTGTATGTTGGTATTGAGGATTTTAAACCAGTAGTTATGGATAATAATAATAGGGAATTTAAAGGGGTTTGATGACGTGGCCTTTTTTGACTTTGTTATTGTTTATATGTTTGAGATTCGTTGTCAATATAAAAGTGAATTAATTGATCGTTAAATATCAGAAAGCAATCCATCAAATGCCTCACTCATTGTCATCCATAACCAAGATTGGTGCTTGGATGTGAGTTTTGAAAATGAATAATATAATATGAGTAACTATAATTACATAATTTGTAGTGATAGAGCATGATGTGAAAGATAGTGTTTGGATGTGTATGTTAATTAAAGATTCAATATAATGTTGGGTGTTTGACAAGTTCTATATATGGTGTATAAGTAATTTTATTTTTTCATGTAATAATCATTATTGATAATCATTATTCAATATAAAGATTCAATATCATTATGCTAAATTATTCAAAATTAATCAACCCCTATGAAGTATGAAGTATCAGCTGAGGATAGTGGCAATTATTTCGATTGAGTACTTAATGAATCAATTTGAGTTCTATTGGTTAAATGAGTAAGTTTGATAAAGTTCTATCACAAAATAATCATTTATTTCTATGACATGATAACCATGACAGTTGATGTTTTATCATAAAATAACTATCTTTTGAACATTTATTTCCAAATAATCATATATTTCACAAAAAACGACTTCACAAATAATTATTTTCTGTGAAATTGTTTTATAAATGGTTTTCATTACAGAAAATAATGTTTTTCGAGCATATTTCGTAGCAAACGACTTCACAGACTATTATTATTTTACTAGATGTGACACCTATGTATTACATGGGTTTAATTAAAAAAATATATATAAAATTTTAACAATTTGAAAAGTTTGAATTTATAAGAAAAATGAAAAAAAAAATTGAATTATTAAAATTATTGAAACTTTAATGTATTGAATAAATTATATATATAAACACTTTCTAATAAATACTTTACATATATATTACCTTACACATTAAATGTAGAATTTTAATTTAATAAAATGAAAAATACAATAAAATAACAAGTGAAAAATAGATAATTTAAAAATTTTAGAAAATATCAAGTGTCCAAATGAAGAAGAAGATGACATATGGTAAAAAAAAACTTTCATTTATTATAGTAAATTTTGCGAAATATATAGTTAGTTATAGATAAATATTCAAATTGCGAAAGAATACCATTATTTTGATATTTTAGGTTGTGTTTTGAACACATAAACCAACATATTATTTAAATTTATTTCAATTTAATATTTAATGAATAGTTATCATATCTTATAAACTAGAAACTTTTTGACTTACAATAAAAGTTAGTTTATAAAATATATATAATAAAAAGTAGTTATTGATTTCAGAATGAAAGTTCTTATATGTTCAACTTATCGTATGTTTTGAACTCTTTATATTTCGAACTCAAATTCAATAAATCTGATTCAAATGCGCTCAAGTAGCCCGATTAAAAGTTAAAACTCTAATTAGTTTGGACCATGGACTTTGCAGTCTTATTTAAAGTTGTATCCGTTTTTTTCAATAGAAAATTTACGGGTCAGCCCAAATCTATTTAGCCCGTTTCCTTCCTGGACGAAACTATATCCCCTACCCTTCCACCCAGCTTCTCGGCCTCAATATGAACAGCAACACAACGTCAGCAAGTGCTGCGAGGCGACCACCATGAATACTGCGACTGGAATACTATCATCTTCGTCATCTACCTTTTTCAACTACAATCGATGTCACCCATTTGTCATCTCGTCCTTTACTTCATCTTATAAAACCCACATTCGGTCTTCTTGGAAAAGGAGGGTCTGGAGGAGCATGCCCATGAATTCATCACCACCTTCGTCTTCGTCTTCGTCCCTTTATAGCGGTGCATCCGACACCAAAATTGAGCCTACTGTATTATCGTCGGTTGCCGCAGGGCTACAGACGTTTAAGGAGAAAAACAAGCCGACAAAGCAACAACCGTGGCTGATTGTAGGTCTTGGAAACCCTGGAAAATTGTATAACCGCACAAGGCACAATGTTCGTACTCTCGCTCTATTTAGTTACTTTTATTATTAGTATATGAAGATTGTTTGCATTGAGGAATTGAGATCAAATTCAGTTCCTCTGGAGTAGGGCAGATTTGGGCGAAATAATGATAAGGTGGGATTGAGAGAGATGATAAGAACTGATTTTGTAAATCTTAAATAATAGCGAATAGATGAAAAGGGCATTAGGTTTTCACAATTTTGTGATTACATATATGAACAAAAATTTCATAAACCATAATCATGTCAATTAGATCATATTTTTCCGATCTTATCAAATTATTCAACCCTAATCATCAACAACCCTCCTCTTGTTCCAAATTAGCTATTCATTATGATTATTTTGATATAAATTTGATGAAAGTTATGTAATTGCAGGTGGGTTTTGAGATGGTAGATGCAATAGCAGAGGCTGAAGGTATCTCCATGAGCAAGGTTTCCTTCAAAGCTTTCTTTGGGAAAGGTTTGTGGTCCTTTAACTTATTATTATTCTCAAAGAACGCATCATCTAAAGCCCTGTTTCTTCTTTTATTATGTTGATCCATGTTCATTTACTGATTTAAAAAATGGATTTGGTTTCTCTTTCTCTTTAGGGTGTATTGGAGATACACCATTGATGCTTGCCAAGCCACAAACTTTCATGAATGTTAGCGGGGAGTCTGTAAGTATGCTAATCTGATGCTATAAATGGTCCTTTTTGTTTTCTACAATCAATTAACTTCTTGATCCTTTTTCAAAGGTTGGAGCAATTGTCTCTTTCTGTAAGATTCCACCAAAGCAAGTACTTGTGGTAAACTGTCAAATTTGTCTTTTCTTTTTTATCAACACCTTTCTAAATGCTTTGAACTAATAATGCTTCACTTTCAGATTTATGATGACTTGGATTTGCCTTTTGGAAAGTTGCGTCTATTACCAAAAGGTGGACACGGGGGACACAACGGGTAACTGCCATGTCACAAATTGAGACTCTTTTATTATATGATTTTCCTAGTTATTTTTTTCATCTTTTTAGCATATACGAGTTGTAAATAATTGTGATGATGGTGAATTCGTGATGATATTTATGTTAGGATGAAGAGTATAATCAATCACCTTAAAGGCAACCGTGAGTTTCCCCGTTTAAGAATAGGTTTGTTGACCATCCTTTGACCGGTTTCTACAAAAAAGAAAATTATAACTCTAATGTGGTATTGACTTGGTCAACGGTCTATAGGTATTGGGAGGCCTCCAGGCAAGATGGAAGCTGCAGCTTATGTTCTTAAACGATTTAACAAACAAGAAAGTGAGGAGGTATGTAACATAAAACAACTTTTCTAGGTTAATTTCAAAGCATTCACATAATTCCTAGACACAAGATTTTGAGAGAGAAAAAGTTGCAAATTTTTGTCCCATTGACACAACCCTAACTTTGTGTTTTGCAGTTGGAGTTCACCTTTCAAACTGGCATCGAAGCAATTCGAGTTCTTTTGCTCCAAGGTTTCGACAAGAGTGCGACATTTGTGAATTCTCCAAAACCCTTGAAACATCTTCAATGAAGCAATTGTTTCTCCAATCATTGGTGACTTATTTTTGACATACATCGGTACAAACAGGATTGTTTAATAAACCGTAGACTAGCCATTTGGGTATTCTTAGTTAGTTTGATTAAATTTATACAAAAATGACGTAATTGATATCTTAGAAGCTGTTGCTACTCCATTAGATTGAGGGGTGATTTCTCATCGCACCCTATGGTGAGTTGTGGTGGTGTGCTGAAATTTTGAACTGTGTAATGATTTGCAAACTACCCTTTGTGATAAAGGTAGTCCTGAATTTTGAAAAGGGGAAAAAATATCGTAAATCTTAAACGATTTTGGTCTATTTAATGGCAACACTTCTATGATTTCAAATGCACACCCCAAATTCCAAATTTCTTAGAATTCCATATGACAGTTTCTATAAAGTATTGTGTACAAGGATGTTATGTTTCGTTTTCCAGAGTTATAATTAAATCAAGAGATGTTATCTGTTAACGCCACTAGCCACACGGGAATTGCATGCCAAAGATGTGCAACACGTGTCTAGAAGAACAATTTAGTGAGTGGGTGAAACTCTGTACTAATTAATGACGAAGTTATCCGAAATAGAGCCTTGTGGGCGACTGAGTGCTCATCAAATCAATAGATGTCATCATGTTTAGAGGAGAACCAATAGGCAGTTTCAAGTCTTTGACTTGTAACATATGGTAGTATACAATAATTGAATCTTGAACGATAGCGCAGAGTCGTCATGCGGTTTGGAAATGGGCTAGGGTGGTACCGGCCCGTCGGGTTACGTCACCTAGCACCGTCGGTTTAGCTTGGTGAACTCGTGAGTATTGCAGATGTATGTGAACTTTTTGACAGTTCAATGACAAACAATTTAATATGCATGTATAGAAAATTGATTCCCTCCTCAATCTTATTTTATTTTATTTAATGTACGTGAGTTTTTGACAACTTTATTCATGCGTGCCATTATTTATTTATTTATTTTGTTTTATAAGTTTATAAAGATGAATACACAATTCACTCGCTTGTAGTATGTTTTATGTGAGAAATTTTATATTTCGTTCAATTCATTATGTTGCCTTCAATGGATTCCCAGGACAAAGCTAAACAAACCGTTTTTACCCAAAAATACTACATGAATTCCAGGACAAAGCTAAACAAACCGTTTTTACCCAGAAATACTACATGAATTGCGCAATGTTGAAACTCACCACCAGTTTTGATCTAATCTTATTGATCACATTGAATGTGTCTACATTTCAACTCTAGATGGCTAGTTAATTTTAGTGTGTTGATATTTTAATTATTTTGTCTTTTTAAGTGTGTTTTTTAGTTATCGTGTATTTTTTTTATTTGTAGTGTGGTTTTTTAATAAAATATTATTTTTAATATTATTTTAGATTTTTTTTAAAATAAGAAAAAGTTAATTTTTAAATGAAGAAATGTTATTTTTTATTTTTATATTTTCTAATTTAATTATATAAAATAAAGAATGATGTGGCAAGTAGGTTGAGAAATATAGTGTTTCCATGTGTTGTGAGTTGAAAAAGATAGAAAACAGAAAAAATTAATATGACAGTAGGTTAGAAGGGAATGACTCTCTCCTCCTTAGAGAGCTTCACATGTATGTTTTCGCATATCCTTAGAGAGCTTCACATGTATGTTTTCGCATATGATTTGACAAATAGTTAGAAGATAACATAAAGCCAAGAAACAACTTGTTAACCGATTAGATGTTGGTCGACGTCGGACGGTAGAGGAGACATCATGGCTACCAAAGTTAAGAATTTGTATCTATTTATTTGTTCGACGAAAACTTGGGTGAAAGTATGTTGAAGACTAATTTTTCATGTAGTTGCCATTGTCCAAGAAATAGCTAGTCATTCATAGATTTTTAAAGAAACTGTTGTTAAATGAACACATGTTCTTTATATGGAAACTATTGTAAATTGTACATTTCGTTTCGATTTGTGATCTGTACACATTAGCTTCAATAATATTATGTTTTTTATGAGTTATTATTTTTAATGTGACATTTGTTTCGTATAAAGAATTTACTAAAAAGAAACATACAAGTTATCACATACTACTTAATTACATAATCTCATAATTTTTATCTTTAAAGAAAGTTTTACACATTTTGTACATAATCTATTTCGTTGTCTAAAAAATTATAACAAAATTCTATCTTTTGATTTTGATCACTCACATAAAAAATTAGTTTCCGACAAAACCTATATGATGATTAAAGAATGAGATATATAATAGATCTCGGTTTTCTTGAAACATCTTACGGGACATCAACAAAAGTCTCACTATTCAATGAGTGAATAGCAAGAGGGGCTCATCAGTCCGTCAATCGATACCAAGAGATTTTTCACAACATACCATGTCAACACCAAAGTTGTATGCGGAGACATATAACTTGTCCCCGACTTCAACCTTCATTGTTGGTGGTAGTCCAAAAAGCTAAAGAATCCGAGGAAAGCTTATTTCTATTTGTAAAAACCAGTTAAATAATAACATTTACAAGCTTCGAACATGTTCATTATATATGGAGAAATTTTGCAAAAGATTTTAAAGTGGTGTTTATTATGAAAATATTCGAACTTTATTTATAGAGGTACTACAATCATTGTTGATCCGTACACAAAAAAAATCTTCGTACATAACAATTGATGCTTTAAAATATTGTATTGTACAATTATATAATCCATGAATTGTTATGTATGTCAAATTGTTCCCTTTTCGAAAACATTATTTTGCAACATATTCGTTAATATCGGTGTTTTTTTTAAGAAAAATATGGTTAATGCGTGATTTACGTTTGAAAAATATGGTCTAAAATGAATATATAACTTGTTTTTTAAAATACACTTGAATTGAGGTGCAAATGTATCTGGTTGAAAATTGGCCTGACCCCACATGATCCAAACTCCCTCCAACGTTGATGGTGGATGACAGATTCTTCTGTGATGGTTGATTTTTGACATTCGGGGAGGGCCAGAAACGCAGCAAAAATGTCATCTGCAACTTCCCTTCGCTCTCCATTCCTCTCACCTTCTTCTCCATCGAAGCTTTCTTCTTCATCGTCTTCTCATTTTCACTCGCTTTCCTTCAAATGCTCAAGAAATCAACGCTCCCCTGCTTCTTACCCTCACCTCATCAAAGCCGAGCTCGACCAGAACACGGTTTGTTTCTAATTTTTGATTCCTTCGTAACAGCATCATGACTCCTAATACAATTTGGTCAATAACTAAGTTTTATGCTATGTTTTGATTACACTGAGCTTTTGTTGGCGGCGGCAGGTGGTGGCAGTAGCGGTTGGGGTGATGAGCGTCGCTGCTGGAATTGGTTTACCCATTTTCTACGAATCTCAAATTGATAACGCGGTAATTCGTTTCATCATTGTTCTTTCATTTTCGTTTGATTTGTGGATGTTTTTTTTCGATTGGATTAGCCCCAAATGCTGCCACTTTGCCAATTTATTGTTTATCTATAAGAGAATTACGCTTGGATTGTGTTCGTTTTAACTAATGTCCAAATATACCGAAATATGTTGTAACTTAATTATTAGGCATATAATTATGAAATATTGAAATTCCGGTAATAACCCTAACTTATAAGATGATTCTCAAATTGATGATATATAGCCTTACACAAACTTTATCATCAACTATCTCCATCCGAACCAAAGTGATTTGGGGTGTTTGGGTATCCTGATTACGAATATAACTTTGGTTTGATCCCTTAGAGGTGAAATATAATCCAAATTGCTACATTTACGTATAAACGGGTCGATTTGGCTCCTATAACAAGATTCTTGAATAAAATATGGTATTAAGTACTTAGTAGTATTGAAAACCGAATCTAAATTGAATATTTGTAAAAAAATGTATGTGGTGCAGGCAAAACGAGATAACACTCAGCCATGCTTCCCCTGCAGTGGAACTGGGTCACGTAAGTCGCTCTTTTCCAATTTATACTTTTGTTTCCCAAATTGGTAAAAAAAAGTGCATAAAAAAATGTAATTTTATGAAGAATTGATTAGCCTATTGTTAGTAGTTAATACTAATCTGGATGGATGTGAAAGTTGTGTGTTTGTTGTTGTTGTTGTTGCAGAGTCATGCAGATTTTGCACAGGAAGTGGTAATGTAACGGTGGCGCTTGGAGGTGGTGAAAATGAAGTCTCGAGATGCATAAACTGTGATGGTGCTGGTTCTTTGACCTGCACCACTTGTCAAGGCAGTGGCATTCAACCTAGATACCTTGACCGCAGGTAAAATGACTATATTGCCCTTCACATAGTTTTTTGTTTCTGTAAATATATTTTGTTTATAACAATATAAATTCAAAAAAACATATATATCTAAAAAAAAAAAAAGATGAAGTGAAGTATAGTAATTTCACTTGGGAGATAGACGAAAAGCGTTAGAAACATCAAAATAAGGACCAAAGTTGCAAATAGATTCCTTTAGGGACCAGAATCGTAAACTCATGGATCAAAAATGTAATTTACCCATAAAAAAGGTACTTTTTGCTTTTTTTTTTTCGTGTGATGTTTTATAATGGGAAAATGGTATTTTTAAACCGTCAAAAAAGTAAACCAGCTAAATCGATAAAATGGTGAATAAACCGGCTAAAAAAATGCTATATAATTTGTTTTATTGTTTTGTAACTCATGATGATTATGATTTGCATTGCCAGAGAATTCAAGGATGATGACTAGAGAGTGTTTGTTGAGGCATTATGATCAAAGGGTAATTAACTTCATTTACTGTGAAAGATGAATGAACATCTTTGTTTTTTCCATTTTCATATAAAGAATAATATATATTTCTCTTCAGTATTATATTTTTTTTTGTAAATTCGGTGAATGAATTCTTTTCATTCTTGTTGAGCTAATAACTACTGCTCAATCATTTTATCCTTATGTGTATAACAGCAACAAGAAGTTCAACATATGCATCTCTATTTATCACTAGGAGTTCTTGCAAGATTATGCACTAATATAATAAAACTAGGATCTCTTACAAACAAATATAAGTAGGATGCTATAATAGGAGTAGATGAAAGTAGAATGATATAATAAACAAACCAATATAAGTATGTTGCTAGTTTTTAAAGAACATGAAATCCTAAAGCAGATACAATGAATCCAAAAAGCCCGAAAGAATTTTGAAGAAGAAAATGCCGATGAATTCATATACTTTCTGGAATAAATTAAAGGATGAAACAGTAACGATAATTAGTAAGCAAATCGATTCAAGGAAAATGGAATAGGCTACAAGATTTTGTCCATGATAAAAGAAATCATTTCTAAAGCTATGTTAGACACATAACAACTTATTTTTCGAAAAAATAAATCATACATTAAATTAGCGTTACAATGATCTTAAAGAGTTTTGTTTTCAAAATTCTCTCATATACAAGAATTTCATTTATATCCTTGGAAACTTAATATTACTTATATATCCTTATAAACTTTAGAATTTCGTGTATATCCTTCTAAAACCATAAAATTCATGTATATATGGAAATTCATATTTTAATTAGATTTAAACTAATTAAGTATTAAAAAATATATCAGAATTCGAATTTGTATATAATGTACCTAAAATACCCATCTCAAATAAAAAATTAAAATTAATCCATTTGACTAGGATTTGATTATTTTAACATGAGAAATAGAAATCATTGCATTAATTCGTATTTAACTATTTTCAATAGTTACATTTGAAAAATATGTTTCAGTAAACCTATTTATCACAAAACCAACTGTAATTCGTAATATTTTATTTTATCATAATGTATATTTCATTATATCATATTATTATTGATGATATAAAAAAAATATAAAATTATTACATAAAAAACAAGATTTTGGTTTTTTAAACATAAATTATTAGAAAACTATTATTTAGTCTTTTTTTTTTCTAATATTTAATTAGTTTTTATGTTATTTTATATTATTTTATATTCTCAACTATCTTATCATCTAGTTTTACCAAAAAAAAATTATCAACCACCAATTAATTTTTAGATAGTCTATAAAAGGATTTTCTTCTTGTACCCCAAATTGCTTAGTTTATCCCCTTTGAAATGATGTTTTGTTAGTTATGTTTTTTTTTTTTTTTTTTTTTTTTTAAATATATTTACTAAATATATATTATTGTTATTAAAATTAAAAATATATTTTTTGCTTGTTCAGACTATTTCGTGTTATTTTTCTCATTCAGACTATCATGGTTTATTTTTTTGTTTGGTCTATCAATGTGTTGTAGTTTTAGGTGGCATGTTATTTTTCGTTCGGATTATGTTTATGTTATTTTTTTCGTTTGTACTATTTATGTGTTTTTTTTTTACTATCACTGTGTTATTCTTTTTGTTTTGACTACCCGTGAGTTTTTTTTTTTTTTTTTTTTCAGACTACTCATATGTTATTTTATTCGTTTGACTATCCTTGTTTTATTTTTTTTCGTTTGGACTTTCATTTTGTCACTTTTTCATTCATACTGTCAATTTGTTATTTTTTTTTTACGTACTATCATTGTGTTATTTTTTTTTGTTGGAACTATCATGTGTTATTCTTTTGTTGTGATTTTCATACCCACTAGATAAAACTCACACACAAACACACATAATTATTAGTAAAAAAAGTTAAAAGAAAAACAAATATATAAGAAATATTTTTATAGAAAAAAGTATAAATATACAAATTCAATTTTTAAAACAATACACGCATACGTAATTGTTTGTAAAAGAAATGAGTTTGGACCACCCTGTCCACCCTGTGCTGTTCGTGGACCAATATATTAAGACAACCATAATAATTATTAGAATTTAAAAATAAAATATCAAAGACAAAAAAACAAATGGTCTATAATAGGCCTGTCAAAATTGTACCGTTAAAAATCAACCAACATGTTACCAACTGAAACAAAAAAGTATGTAGATAATATGTTTGGTAGCCAACATGTTGGTTGGTAGTACCGTATCAATTAAACAATCTTGGTATGGTAATGGTACAAAACTTTGAATATCATAGTAATATCGTACCAACTAGGGGTGTTAAATCGTGCTATCGTTTTGTGTTTCTGTCTGACACGATACGACACAACAATGTTTTATATAACACGAACACGACACGATATCGTGTTTTTTTAACTAACATGAAAATGAACGAATTAAAAAACGACAAACACGACACGACACGAAAAATATAAAATATACTAAAAAGTAGTTTATTTAACGAATAATTTATCAAATATAGCACGAAAAACACGATAAAGAACTATTAAATCGTATCAAATTTTAAACACGAACACGACATCGTGTTTTTTGCAGTTAACACGAACTCGAATTCAAATTTTAGTTTCGTCCCAATTTCGTTTTGTATCGTGTATTTGTGTGGTGTCATGTCATAAATTATCACCCATATTACCAACCAATTCATATATATATATATATATATATATATATATATATATATATATATATATATATATATATATATATATATATATATATATATATATATATATATACACTCCATATTTACAAGGTTTGGGGAAGATACCTTGTCTTTGGCGATGATTAAAACAACCTCATTCAAGTAAGGTAGAGGTGGCAAAAATTGACCCGACACGAAATAAACGAGTTTGGGTAAGACATTTCAACCCGTTTAAATAAACGGGTTAATACGACACGACACGAAAATAAAACGGGTAAGGTTAGGGTTGAGAATTTTAACTCGAATATGACTCAAAAATGACCCGTTTATTTATATGCAAATTTTTTGAATTATTTAAATAAACTAGAAAGATACAAAACCAAAACCATAAGTAAAAGAAAACCTTCAAATTGAGTCGTTTTATAATGTTGAAATGACTTCATCTATTCTGCCTCCAAACTATTAGTTTTTCCTCTCCGCCTACCCAACTCTTACTCTTTTAACATAGTCAATCTTTTAACCTCACATGACACCATATTTCAAAATATAGCCCTAACCCGAAACCCGACACGAAAATAAACGGGTTGACACGACACGACACGACACGTTAATTAAATGGGTCGGGTTAGGGTCAAGTACTTTCAACCCGTTTAGTGTTTCGACACGACACAACACGATTGCCACCTCTAAAGTAAGGGTGGAAATGGGGCAATCGTGTCATGTTTTGTCTGACACGACACAACATAATAATGTTTTATGTAACACAAACACAACACAAAGTTATGTTCTGTTTAACTAACACAAAAACGGATCAAATAAAAAACGATGAACACGACAAGAAAAATATAACATAGAATGACAATTAGTTTATTTAAATAATACTTAATCATATATAACACGAAAAACACGATAAAAAAAATGTTAAATCGTATCAATTTTGTGTCAAATTTTGTCTGACATGAAGTCGTGTTTTTTATACTATACACAAACATGAATTCAAATTCCAATATGGTCACAATTTCATTTCACATCGTGTATTTTGGTAACAATTTCGTTTCATATCGTCTATTTTTAAGACTGTACACCTTTCTTTTGACCATTTCCTAATTGAAATCCTAAAGACTCGATCTCTCAAATAAAAGTTGACTAATTTCCTCTGGTGTTTGTATAATCGAAATAAAATTTAAACATTTTACGTTGTTGTATATTATCTTTCTAATAATATTGGTTAGGAGTCAGGACATTTTGGGTTTCACTGTCACACAACATGTTGGGTTTATACTTTATTACAAAAACCTAATAATGGTGGCGAAAGCAACGGGGCAACCCAAGATTGATTGTTTCAACTGCCGAGTGTTTCCAATAGTGTCCACTACCAACTCCCAAAATCAGTAAGCCGCTAAAAACCAATGCGGCGCGCCATTTGTCGGTGACCATTTCTATTTCAGCATCTCCGTGCCCTGCAAAAGGACACAAACCCACACACCTAAAACCTCTCCATCTTCTGAATCTGAAGGCCAAATATTCCACCACATTGGATTTAGATCTTCAGATCCATACATTATCGCCTGCCAATTCACTTCAGGTTTGTCAAATCTTTTGATTTCGTTCAAAGTAAGCAACATTGATTCGATTCAAATCTCCTAATTGTTGAGCTACTGTTTTTTTAGATCGGAGGGATTCTGTTTGGGGAAAATGGGGAAGGAGAAGAAATCCGGTGGATGTTTCGGGTGGTTTATTGTGCTAATTGTAGTGGGGGCTATCGCGTTAGCATTAGGGCTCACACTGAGGAACAAATTTCACAAGGGTGACGGTGATGCTCCTGTTCCTGGTCCTCCCGGAGCTGTTACGAAAAAGTACGGGGATGCTCTCGAGGTTGCCCTACAGTTCTTCGATATCCAAAAATGTAAGCTTACAATCTTAAAAACAACTACTTATTCATGCTAGATTCAAAGATATATCTCAATTCAATGCCCTACAGATCTTAAGTTTCTTCCTTTTATTGCTTTATGTAGCTGGGAAGTTGGAGAATAACGAAATATCATGGAGGGGGGATTCAGCTCTACAAGACGGAAAAGACGCTGATTTAGATCTTTCTAAAGGAATGTATGACGCCGGAGATCATATGAAGTTTCAATTTCCGATGGCTTACACAGCCACCGTTCTTTCATGGGCAATCCTCGAGTATGGAGATCAGATGAATGCAGCGGGTCAATTAGAATCCGCCAGAAACTCACTCAAATGGCTCACCGACTACTTCATCAATGCTCACCCTGAACCTAATGTTCTCTACGTTCAGGTCGGTGATCCAGATCTTGACCACAAATGTTGGGATCGACCTGAAGATATGACTGAAAAAAGGCCTGCGATACAAATAAACGCATCTTCCCCAGGATCAGACGTTGCAGCTGAAACTGCAGCAGCAATGGCAGCTGCTTCACTGGTGTTTAAGTCTAACTCTGGTTATTCAAGCTCGCTTCTTAAACATGCTAAAGAGCTGTTTACTTTTGCGGATCAAAATAGAGGTCTTTATAGTGAAAGCATCCCTGAAGTTCAGACTTATTACAATTCAACCGGTTATGGTGATGAGCTTTTGTGGGCAGCTAGTTGGCTTTATCATGCAACAAAAGATCACACGTATCTTGATTATGTAACGGGAAGTAACGGTGAAAGTTATGCTAATTGGGGAAGTCCTACTTGGTTCAGTTGGGACGATAAACGCCCCGGGACTCAGGTAATGTCCGTTCCCAGCAGCAATCTTTAAGTCCCAATTTGTTACGCACTACAGAACAATACAATACAAAATTGCATTGTTCTGCGTAACAATTGATTTTGATGGGACAAAAAGTTTGTCCCATCAAAAAAATGGGACAAGGACAAGGTGAACTTGTCCACCTGATGCTGTCCCATGTAACAAACACAGTTTTATTATTGGCTGATTATGATTTGGTGATTATTATAACTCCAACACGTTAAACTTGATAGGTTCTTTTATCGAGGGTAAGTTTCTTTGATTCAAAAGTTGCTTCAAATGCAAACCTCCAAAAGTACAAAAAAACTGCTGAGGCTGTAATGTGTGGCCTCCTTCCAAAATCCCCAACAGCAACAGAAAGCAGAACAAAAGGTATGTTACCATTCTATGTCAATATATATTCATGTTTATATATATACATTCATCCTTTTCATATCTCATTATAATCTGAACAACACAGGTGGCCTTTTATGGATCAGCCAATGGAACGCTTTACAGCATCCAGTAGCTTCTGCTTTTTTAGCAGTCATTTACAGCGATTACATGCTCACATCTAGCACTCAAAAAATCCACTGTGATTCCAACTCTTTCAGAGCAGCAGATCTTAGAAAATTTGCCATGTCACAGGTTTGACTCGTTCTTCTGTATTTGACATGTTAGAGATAAACATAAAATATAACCTAAATTCATTGATTGATTGATTTTAGGCGAACTATGTGTTGGGAGACAATCCAATGAAGATGAGTTATTTAGTTGGATATGGTGACAAATACTCACAATTTGTGCACCATAGAGGAGCTTCGATACCTGTTGATGCAACCACAAATTGCTCTAATGGTTGGCAATGGCTGGAATCGGATACACCGAACCCTAATGTTGCAACCGGAGCGCTTGTTGGAGGACCGTTTTTGAACGAGACATTTGTGGATTCGCGGAATAATTCTATGCAGACTGAACCGAGTACTTATAATAGTGCGGTTATTGTTGGGCTTTTATCGGGTTTGGTTACAACTTCATCGGTTGTTACATCCTTCACGTAATAATGGTCTTGTTACACATTATTTTTATTATTTTTTTAAGCATGAGTGCTGCTATTGTAACTGTAATGTTGTGTAAGGGGCTAGGTGATTACACGTTAGAATTATAAAAGTTATGTGGTGACTGGTGAGTGTATATAGTCCTAGTTACATTGATTGTTATTTGTCAATTGGTTTTGAGTTGAAATTCTAAGCTCTAGTACGATTTTTATGTGAAACTATATTATGTGTTGGAACTCAAAAATGTGGTTGTGTGTACATGAAGTTGAGAATATGCAGGGCACTACTAGAGATGCACAAAACCGGGCACTCACATAGTAATTTAATGTAGGGATAATGACTTGAAAGGGTAACGAACTTTCGACTTTTGTCACATTTAGTCACTAAACTTTTTTTTGTTATCTATTTGCCATTAAACTATTGAAACTGTTCACATTTTACCCTTATGACCGGCTGTTACCGGTCATAAGGGTAAAATGTGAACGGTTTCAATAGTTTAGTGGCAAATAGATAACGAAAAAAAGTTTAGTGACTAAATGTGAACAAAATCGAAAGTTTGTTTCCCTCTAAAAAGTTCAATGACTAAATGTGAACAAACTTCCTATTGTATTATGTTTTAGCAAAATTATTTATTTTTGTTTAATTGTAGCAACATTTGTTGATGAAGAAATCTATGAAATAAAAAAACAAAATGCAACATCTGGATTTCCAGGTATCATAATTTAAGTATTTTTCTTTTGAGTTAAGAAGAGAGACTCGACGAGTTGACGCCTCAACTCATCGAGTAAGGTCGCAACTGATGACTCGGATTAATGAATGGACTCGACAAGTCAGTGAGGCGACTCGACGAGTCTGTGTTGTTGGCAGAAACCCTAAATCTTTGGGCCCGAGCCATACTTAAAGGCACTTATGGCCTTCAATTACCACTACCTTTCCCATAAGTGAGAACCCTAGCGAGCTTGAGTGTGTAGAGTGAGAGGAAGAGTTATCTTGAGCTTTTTGGTGTGATGGATCTGGACCCTTCTAGGTTCATAGAGCCGAGAATATGAAGCTTTAGTAGAGCAAACCTTGGGGTTCGAAGTTAGGAAGCATTTATGGGATTTTTATGGTAGATATAGTTACTTTCATCTTACACATAGATATGAAGTATTTTATATAAATTACGTGCTATGTGTGCATATTATTTGAATACTTGGTGTCTATGTTGGATGAACGATTTTATACATGTTTTAAAAGATTTAAACGGTATATTTATTTTATATCTACAAATATGTTGCGGATGAAACATGGGTAGATGAAATAGTTGGTGTGTGATGAAATAAAATGATGAGAGATATGTGATGATAGAAATGTGATGATAATTAGGTATATAGATGATGATGAATATGTGATGTAGGATGAAAGGAGATACCATAACCTTAACCAACAATGTGGCGATGTAGTCATCTACCAGAGTATAGATGGCGACCACAGACTACTCTAGACAACACAGTGGAAACACCAGCAGGCCCATAACCTGTAGGTGATGAATTACGAGTTCAGGCAATGTTGTAACTACGTATTCATGCGATGATACTCTAACCCCTTACTATGAATTACGAGTTCAGACGATGTTGTAACTACATATTCATGGGATGTCACAAATTTCGCATGCCAAACCAATGGTCATAATTCACATCAGTGAGAATGGTTCATTTTTTTTGTAAAACCAAAATTAGATTGGAAATTTTGATTTTTTATTTTGGAAAATGTCAAACCATTGGTTTTGTATTTTGGTTTCGGTTTTTTTGTTTTTTTAAATATATTTTTAGGGTTTTTTTTTTTATTATTTCATAGATTTCTTCATCAACAAATGTTGCTACAATTTAACAAAAATAAATAATTTGCTAAAACATAATACAAGAGGAAGTTTGTTTACATTTAGTCATTGAACTTTTTAGAGGGAAACAAACTTTTGACTTTTGTCACATTTAGTCACTAAACTTTTTTTCGTTATCTACTTACCATTGAACTATTGAAACTGTTCACATTTTACCCTTATGACCGGCAACAGCCGGCCATAAGGGTAAAATCTGAACAGTTTCAATAGTTCAATGGCAAATAGATAACGAAAAAAAGTTTAGTGACTAAATGTGAAAAAAGTCGAAAGTTCGTTACCCTTTCAAGTCATTATCCCTTTAATGTAACTTCTAATGGTAGCGTGGTTTGTTGTTTTCTCTATAAATCAAATTCAATAAATTTTATTTTTACAAAACAAATAAACGTCTTAATGCCCTAAATGAAATGACAAATTTTGCCCCGGATAAATACTTTTTCAGAAATTAAATTGTCTTCTAACCTTTTATGCCTACAAATATTCGTACCCACTAACATTATTACATATGTCACCATTTCATATTTACTTAAATATCTCATTAAGGTAGGAAGCAATTTAATTAAATTGAATGGTGGAATGACGATGACACATGTCAAAAAGTTAGTGTATAGGAATATTTGTAGGTATAAAAGGTAGAAAACAATTTACTTTTTACATTTAATTTAATTTAATTTATTATTAAATGTTCTTTGGGACCTTAAAACATCATATTCATAAAAAGCTCAACTATAAATAGCTTACATGAAAAGAGAAAACACATACTAATTCCATAAAAGAAGGAAACAAATTTTAACTAAAATTAAGAAGTTAAATCAACTCTTATTAAAGTTGCTAAGACACAACCTTTCTCGCAGTTCTTTTAACTTCATTGAAGCTAGCGCTTTGGTTAGTTGTCTGCTAGCTAATCATCAATCCTGTATATTTCTAATGTGATTGTTTCTTCTGCAACTAAGTCACAAATGCAATGATGTTTTATTTCATTGTGTTTTGTTCTTCCATGCATCACTGGATTTCTGGTTAATGGTACATCTAACTGATTATCACAAAACACTTGAGTGGAATGAGCTTGTGTCAGCCACATAATCAACCTCGATGGAGGATAATGCAACATTGTGTTGCAATTGTACTCTTCTAGTCATCTTGAGAGCCTGCGTAATCCTTATCAGAGTAGCCTCTCAATACAAATGTTGTACTATGCGTGTGTTAGATTTTAGGTCCAAGAATATCAATATATACTTGGATAATTCTAGAATCGTGATTGCAATCACTTCCCAAAATCTATGAATTAAATCCTATAGTTTGTGGTATCACGAAATCAGATCTGGGATAATCCAAGAATGACAATTTAGAAGTCATGCAACTTCTAAATTCGAAACACGGAAAATACCTTGTAGTTTTGTGTTTTGACGAGATAGAGAGAATCTAATGATCAAATTTCGAGTCTGAAAAATTCAACCCTTTTCAGGAACATTCTGTAACGCCCGCAGATTCGCGCTAGTCAATTTAGAGGCAATAAACATCAAAAATGACTTTTTGAAAGAAGATTATTTAGAATGAATAATCTTAACTAAGTTGTAGTATATGTCACAAGGGTTCCGTACATATAAAGAACGATAAAATCCGAGTTATAACCAAGAGTTATGACCTGTCGAAGTTTTGCGATAAAACCAGCACAATGTTGTGTGACGTAAAAAGTGAGTTTACGATGAAATACTTTTTAGCCTTAGCAATCTTAACAAAATTCGTAGTATACGTTAAACCGAGAGCGTGCATAAAAAGAACGTCCAAATCTTGACTTTGTATGAGGAAGTTATGATTTTTGTAAGATTCGGCATAGCAGTATGCAACCTAGAGTTCGAATATTAGATCGACCGATTTTTATCCGACACAACCTAAATGAAAATCGAAGATCTCATTAATAGGAGCTCAACGATAAAAAGACGGACGAAAACGGATGTCAGATGATAAAGTTATGAATTTTTAACGGACTTTTTATGTCCTGACCTGTTAAAATATAACTTTAAAAATAAAGTCAAAATTAGCCTATGGAGTCTAAACGAAAGTTGTAGACTATGTATCCACCTACGCGTGGATATAAAGAATGTCGAAAACGGAGCTCGTATCAAAAGTTACAGATTTTAGAAGACGAAAGTGGATAATGTGAGGAGAGTGGGAACGCCCCGCGCAGAGAGACCGAACGCCCCACGTACTTGCATGCATGACCTCGGATCAACCACGTTGCCCCGGCAGTCTTTGGCACTTGTCCCTCCAAACGCGCTGCGTATGCCGAAACGCCTTGCGTACCTGCGAGAGTACGCCCAGCTTAGACCGAAGACCAGGCCTATATAAAGGGGTGCGAGGCTCACTCCAAAAAACTCACACCAGAGCCTCTATTTCTCTCTCTAACCCTCCCCCAACCCCTAGTATCTTCTTAGTTCTAGAAGAAGTCCCCGGAGCGCCCGAAGGCTCCAAGAAAAAGGGCTTTTCGGCTAGGGAAATTCTGCCTCCGCCCAACTAGGTTTTTAGCAAAACCCGTTGTAAGTAAGATACGCTTACCCTACTTTAAGTATAACTTATATTTAAATTTAGTATTGTTAATATGAACTTATAATAAATACTTGGGCTAGTATTATGACTTATATAAGTGTCGTTATAATATCGTTTTAACTACTCGCGGTACGGGGAATCCGGTTTGAAGAGTCGCCTTGGGTGTTGGATTTCAGAAGTGCTTTAATGCCAAAATGGCCCTGCCCTCCGGTGTTTCATGTCTGGCCCATATCTGTACATAGTGGTTGACAAGTATTGTTTAACGCTTATATAATAATAATAATAATAATAATAATAATAATAATAATAATAATAATTAGTCACGTGATTAAAATCTAATTGTAATAATACTAGGTTTCGTCGAAGGAAATTATATTGTTAAGAAGTGGAGCACTGTCCGAGTTTGGAGTCATCACTTTAACAAGTGATTGCATAGTTCATTTCATGAACATGATTTTTAATACAAGTATTAAATTATATGTTTATGTGTGAATATTTGATATTACCTGAAATACGTGTTAAAGAGCATACCTAATAATATATAATGATTTAGGATACAGAGTAAACCTAAATTAATTAAAAGGAATATTGGGTAATATCTCCTTGTGAGTACGAGTGAGATATACACAAAGGGAATAACTTTAAAAACCTATCATTGATCTGAGAGTATGGATTAGACTTTGTTAGTTATCCTTAGTCCAAGAGTATGTATAGGACATAGTTATTTGTCATTAATCCGGGAGTATGGATTAAGACATAGTCAATTGTCCCTAGTTCGAGAGTATGGAATGGGTACAATTATTGATCCGAGAGAATGGATTAGACATACTTGATTCGGGAGTATGGATTAGGTAAAGTTGTTAATTTTTTATCCGGGAGTATGGATTAAGTAAAGAGGTAAATTTTAGATTCGAGAGTATGGACCGTGTCGTTGAGAGGATCGACAGGGTGGGGGTAAGAGTTGCTTATATATATATATATATAACATTGTGGGATTGAAATCCCTATGTACTCACCAGGTTTTCCCAACCTGACCACTCAGTTTATTTGTATCACATGTGTCGATATGAAGCTACATTACACTAAGAGATTTAGAAGATGTAAATCACTAGTGTAAATGATTGTAAGGTATGTTTATTCTTATGTTTGTGTATTGACAATGACATCCCAATGTTTTGAAATGAATAAAATACATTTCTTCAGAAATGCTTTGATAACATATTTATCATGTTTTTTCTGGGAATAAATTCCGCAACATATTTCTTTAAAAGATACTCTGCTTTTCAAATAAGCATAAACAAAATTTTTAAAAATGACCATGAATTTGGGGATGTCACACATTCACTATGTTCTTATGCAGTGAAGAAAGTAGTTAAACGATGGTTAAAAGCATTTTGGTACCAAAATGGTGGTTAGATATATGGTTATAAGACATAACCAATTCTCACATCATAATTATGTCACAACCTGGTTTTGGCAGGAAAATGCACGTCTCGGGGGCTTTAACCCCGCAAGGGGCATTGATCCTTGGAACCCTATACCCAAGTGGCTACCCCAGACCCCCCGTATTCCCGAGCTCATATTTATCATTCCAAGTATACACCACACACCTCTAACCTCGATGAATAAATAGAACTCTGTCTATCTCAAAATTGATAATAACTATACTGAAATATGTTGATAACACTAAAATCATCAAAAATATGTACTGGATTTCAAAGTTGCTTATGCTTGCAACATACCTAAGTTTTCCCTAGAGGAAAGAAACAAGCATGAAGGAAACTACAAATGAAAAGGACTATATCTTTGTTGATGAAGTATGTTGTATGAGAGATTTAACAAACGAAACTACCTTTATGCATGTTTTTGAGATAACGGAAGTAACAAGACTTAAAAATAAAAAGAAAGGAGATAAACAAATCAATCAAGTCGTTGAAGAGAATAAAAAAATTGTATGGATATTTGTAATACATGTCTTACAAATAAAATTACAATAGATGAAACTAAAACTATATGTGACACGTGAAATTAAAATTAAAACTATTAATTTTAGAGTCTATATTTTGTTTTTATCTCGTGGTACAATATTTTATTACACATAAGTTGGGTAAAATAGGACAAGTGATGATTTAAACTTCTTGCATGAATTAAGGATTTTAGTTTGTTGTGTTCTAAGTCAAAATAGAGTTGTGGGATCGTCAATATCTTTTCGTGCATATAAAGATCGTCGAAAACGGAGTTGAAACGAAGAAGTTATGACTATTTGAAGTTTGAATGAAATTGGGTGAAAAATTATCCTCACGAGGTGAGAGGAATGTTGTCATGACGTGAGAGCCCTCACGAGGTGACAAGCAGGTTGTCACGAGGTGAGAAGTGTTCAGCTCATTCCAACAAAAATTTTAGGTTTTCAAGATATTTAAAGGTAAAGTTTCATGTTTTAGGGTATTTTTTTAGCTCTCGTCATATCTAGAACCCCTTGGGAGAAACCCTAGCCTCCATTTTCAAGATTTGAGCTTCTCCTCTCCTCTCTCATCTATTTTTTGAGTTTTTGGTGGTTTTGGAGCAATGTTTTCATGCAAGATTGATCCTTGAAGCTTGGAAATTTAAGATCTCAACTTTCATTTACCTTTAAGACCTCTGTAAGTTATAATTTTTTATGATTTATTGCATTTCACCTTGGATCTAAGTATATTTGGTGTTTTGTTCCATTTTAATGAGTTTTGAGTGAGCGTTGGGAATAAAGTTTGCAACTTTATTACTCTCCAAGGTCCAAGAGCATTGTATGTTTCAGATTTGGACTCCAACACCTTTTTGATCAGTTTAGAATGCTTCATGGATCTCATGGACTAGGAAAGTTATGATTTGTTTCCTTCCTTTTAGTCATGCAAGTTATCTTGGCCCTCATTTTGGTGTATTAAAGCTTTGATCTTGAAAGTTTGAGACATTATTATGGATAAATTTGGAAACTTTATCCATCTAAACATCATGTTAATTCAGATATGAAGGTTAGAGACTTGGACTTAATGGATTAAGTTGTGAAAGATGCATTCTTGGCCCTTTTGAGACTTAAAGACTAAATATTGGTTGTTTGGACCGTCCTAATGGATAAAGTTTGAAACTTTATCCATTAAGAAGATATTTAGGAACTAGATATGAGAATATGGGCCTTAGACTAAAGGGATTAAGCACTTAATTAAGATTTGGCTTTCTGACCAGAAGTCACAACGTGAAATAGGATGTGTCATGACGCAACGGTACCTAGAATCACGATTATTTTGTCCTTGCATCCTCATGATGTGGCAAGGAATGATCACGACGTGATGTTGGCTTTGACTAAGTTGATCGTTGACCTTTGACCGTTGACTTTTGACCAGTTTGACCTAGGGTCAAATTTGTAGGAAGTTGGGTGTTAATTGACGATTTATCTATTCTGGTTGTTAGTCGGTTCGAGGGATTGATCAGTGCAAGGAGCTAGATCGTTGTTATACTTCTCCGGTTCTACAAGGTGAGTTTTCCTCACTGTACTCATGTAACGTCCCAAAAATACGAGCCAAAAATTTCTTTTTTAAAACATACACCTTGCAAAACATTAGAGATAAAACATCCACTGATCACATCATTTCATAAAGATATTGCGTGTCTGGAAACCATTTTATAAAAAATAATAATGTCAGAGTACAAATCCCCAGGAAGGTCTCATAGTGCGGAATACAAAGCATGTATGTGATGTGCTGCTACCGCGCCAGCTCCTTCCCCTTCGAAGAAGAGGTACCTGAAACCAAAACTGAAAACTGTAAGCACGAAGCTTAGTGAGTTCCCCCATCGTACCACATATCATACATATTTCCAGGCAATTCTGGGGTGCCCGACCTACCCGGTACGACCATTCTGGGGTGCCGACCTACCCATGCGGCCATTCTGGGGTGACGTCCTACCCGTGTCAAGCCATTATGGGGTGCTGACTACCCATGTCAAGCCATTCTAGGGTGCTGACTACCCATGTCAAGCCATTCTGGGGTGCTAACTACCCTTCGGTCCTATCGGCCGAACCTCGGGGACTATTTCACCCCCTACTACTATGACTATCACAATATCATAACATAACAGATTATCAGACATATCTGGGGTGTCTGAACTACCCTTCGGTCCTAACAACCGAACTCAGGGACTGCTCCCCTCCTACTACCTCTAACTCATATAACAGATCATGCTAGCATATAAACATAACATTACATACTATCAGACGTATCTGAGGTATCTGACTACCCTCCGGTCCTAACAACCGAACTCTACTACTATCACATATAACATATCATGCTAGCATATAACATATCAGGTAGTAGCAAACCTAGATGATATCACAGAGACAATCATCTATCATACGTCTCCTACTGGTGGGCCAACATTGTGGCCTTAGACCCACCACTACTGGAAGGTAACTCACCTCGAAATAGCTGCTGAAAGTCTGCTTGCTGAGCGCCTGACTGCTGAACAGGAACTCCCCGACTAAAATTTCCATAATCACTAAGTCAGATATTGATAACTAATCTTAAGGTAAAAGGACTATTTTACCCCCCCCCCCCCCCCGATCAAAGTCAACATCCTGGTTAAACTCAACTTCCTGGTTGACCGGACTCGCCGAGTCCCTTCCATCTGTTCTAGTTCTACACTCTTTTCTACTCGTCGAGCTTAGCGAAGACTCGAAGCGTTCTTCCTCGATGCATACATACTAAGTCCAAGTTCATCTGACTCGCCGAGTTGAAGAACAACTCGTCGAGTCTAAGGCAATCTTCATCAGACTCGCCGAGTTGCTCATCCAACTCGCCGAGTCCACGGCTAACTTCATAGGACTCGCCGAGTCCATCGTTCTACTCGCCGAGTTCATTCAATCCTTTTTCTATACAAACCTAGTTTGAGTCATGCAGCGGCTCCAAACCACAGATCTAGGCTTCTTGGGCATGCTTATCACGTAAAGTTGTAAACTTTACGTGCATGCATAGCTTTAGAGGCTTCAAATGTCCAAACTAAGCTCTTAATGGGGTTCTGTAACGCCCGGGTTTTCAGGGCTAAGCATTTTTGTCAATGTAATAGTCTAGGTCAACTATTGTAACTCTTTTTGAAGTAATAAATATGAAATATTTGAGTATTATGTGAATTATGTGTGTTTATGTGTTTATTATTTAATTATAAATGTATAATTAATAAAGAATAAAAATGAGCGTCAAAATTAAAGTGTGAGATAATCCCGATATCTCTACATAAAGTTGTAGAATATGTCTCAAGGTTTCCGTGCATATAAAGAATGCCGAAATCCGAGCTATAAAGAAGAAGTTATGGCCCGCCGAAGTTTTACGACAAAACCGGCACGACATCGGGAGACGTAAATAGTGAATTTACGATAGAAGACTTTTTAGCCTTAGCAATCTAAACAAAAGTCGTAGAATATGTTAAACTAAGAACATCGATAAAAAGAACGCCCAAATCTGACTTCGTATGAAGAAGTTATGATTTTTCTAAGATTCGGCTTAGCAGTGCACGGCCTGAAACTCGAATTTTAGTTCGAGCCGTTGAAGATCTCATTAATAGGAAATCAATGGTAAAAAGACAGAAAAAAACAGAGTCCGTATGTAGAAGTTATTAATTTTACGCAGACGTTTAACAGTATAATCTCCTTGTACTGTTAAATTTAAGATCGGTCGAGAATTAGCTGACGGTGTCAAAATGAAAGTTGTAGATCTTATTATTACCTACGCGTGGATATAAAGAACGTCAAAAACGGAGGTCGTATGTGAAAGGTACGGATTTTAGAAGTCGGAAGTGTGCTGTGCAAAAAATGGGTGATGTGGCACAATCTTGGCCATTGCTTTCTCCCCAAGGCTTGCCACCAGATGGTGACATGTGGCACCAAGTTCAGCCACATTTCACCCTATAAATACCACCTCTCCCACCCTCATTTTCTTCACACCTTTCCCATTCTTTCTTCTCTTTACTCTCTCTCTCTCTAGAACCTCTCTCTAGCCCCGAAATCCCCCGAAAAGCCTAGGGAACCTCCCTAGCACGAGGCGGAAGCCCCGGAGTGCTCGAAGGCTCTGAGAAGAAGAGCTTTTCGGCTCAGGAACGCTGCTCCAAGCAAAGCCCGGTTTTCTATAAAACCCGCTGTAAGTGAGCTACGCCTACACTATTTTTAATATAACTTTTATTTAATTATAGTAACGTTATTAGTAACTTATAATAAATACTTGGGCTATTATTATGGGTTATATAAGTATTTTTTTGACGCTTATATAATAATAATAATAATAGCTAGACTATTAATTAGTCTCGACGAATAATAAACTAAACTCTAGTGGTAATAATACTAGGTTTCGTCGAAGAAAAAAATTCTTTTTAAGAAGCGAAGCGCTGTCTGAGTTCGGAATCACCACCTTTTCCGGTGAGTGCATAGTTACCTTCAACTTACACATAGATATGAAGTATTTTATATAAATTACGTGCTATGTGTGCATATTATCTGAATACTTGCTATCTATGCTAGATGAACGTTGTTATACATGTTTTCAATGATTTAAACTGTATATGTATTTTATATCTACCAAAATATTGGGGTAAAACATGGGTAGATGTAATAGGTGATGTGTGATAAAATGATGAGAGGCCTCGATGTTGTTGTTGTTGATCCAGTCATCTAGCGGAGTATAGATGACGACCACGGACTCTTCTAGACAGTCCAGTGGAACACTAGCAGGTTCGCAACCTGTAGGTGTTGTGAACGATGTGTTCACCGGTGTACTCCATCCCCCACATGGTTGCCTATTAGGACATTTATTGCTGAGGAATCCCCTTAGCAGTAGTGTCCGTCCCGATGATGATCCTTAGGCTAGGTCCCTTATGATAGGTGTTTAGGGACGTAAAGTGAGGATAACGGGAACGGGTAATCGGGTTATTGTTGATTGATGAAATTAATAAACTTATTGTGGGTTGAAAACCCTATGTGCTCACCAGGCTCCCAAGCCTGACCCACTCAGTTTTATGCATTACAGGTAGTGGCGCATGAGCATAGGTGTGATGTTTTGGACGAGGGATTACGGATATAGGCCTGTAGATATGAAATAATGTAGTAAGGCTTATATTGTACTGTTTATACTTTTGATCTGTACGAACATGACATCCCGAGTCTTTTAATGAAATACATTTCTATGGAAATGCTTTTGATAAATCTTTATCATATTATTGTTTTGGGACAAATTCCGCAACCCTTTTATTAAAAGATAACTCTGATTTTGAAATAAAGTATAAACAAAACCGGTCTTTTCTGGCCGTGATTTTGGGGATGTCACAGTTGGTATCAGAGCATTAGTTTAAGCGAACTAGGAATTTGTAGGATTTCTAGACTTAAACTTAGAATGCTAAGCGATGATTGTGAGGTGTGTGCACTAGCTTATTTTAGGAATTGTGCCTAAAATGCTTTTATGTGCTAAATGTTTTATGCATGATATGCTGTTATTTTGTTCGGGATCTATGGTCTGTTGCCGACCGGATCTGGAACCTTATGTGTTTAGGATTCTAAACGTACGACTACGATATTAGAACTAGCATGTAAACGTTTCGGAGTGATAAGGACGATTTAAAACGTCTCTCCTAAATAAAGATCTAAATCCACCTTATTCGGTATATAGATCAAGATGGTAAGGACCCGTAGCGGAAACGTAAACGCAAATGGGAACGGACACCAACCCCCCGTGATCGAGCAAATACCAGTTGTGGAAGCCGCTGCCGGACCAATAACGATGGCCGGAGTGCAAGCGATGATCCAGGCAATGTTGGATCGTCAAATGGAGGAAACCAGGCGTTTGCTCCAGGAAAATCGAGAGGAAGCGACTATTCAGCTCGAACAGCCCGAGTTGAACGAAGGGCAGACTGAAGAAGGAAACTACAGTGGGACTATTGGTCAAGCCAACCCACCGATAGTTAGGCAAAACCACCAGGATGGAGGAAATGATGGACGTGGATGCAAATACAAGGATTTCATGGCATCCAAGCCACCGAGTCTATCCGGAAGCCCGACGCCGGTGGAAGTCATGAACTGGATCTCTGAGATGGAGACAATGTTTGAGAGTTGCGAGTGTAGCAATAGGCAGAAGACTGCTCTTGCAGTTCCTCTATTGAAATCTGGAGTACTAAGCTGGTGGAAGCTATTAGCTTATTCAATGCCCAAAGGTGAAGCAAGCAAAATGTCGTGGGAGGATTTTCTGGTACAGTTGAAGATGCAATACTGCTCTGAGCAGGATCTTCTGGAGATCAGCAACGAATTCCAGAATCTGAAGAAGGGAAGAATGAGCGTTACTGAATACGCTGCAAGCTTTACTGAGAAAATGAAGCTTGTTCCTCACCTCGTCCCAACTGAACTCTCCAAGGTTAACAAATTTGCCCTCGGATTACCAGCGGACTTCGGTCCAATGGTCAAGCAAACTACCACTCTAAAAGCTGCCATCTGGGCTGCTAAGAATGTAGAGACCCAGATACGAGAAAAGGGTCTGGAGAGAGCGGAAGTGGGAGAGAAACGGAAATTTGACGGATCCTCGAGGTCCGGTAAGAAAGGAAGATTCTCGAAGTCTGGTTCGAGAGGAGGAGGATCAGAAGCAAAGTGGTGTGACAAGTGCAAGAAGAAGCACTTTGGGAAGTGTGATGGAGGAGTCACTTGTTACAAATGCGGAAAGCCTGGGCACTATGCCAACGAATGCACCCTCTACGAGAAGGCCTGTTATGGGTGTAATGAAGAAGGGCACATTTTGAAGGACTGCCCAAAGAAGAAGGAGGCAGGAAGACCCAACATACCACCAAAGCCGAAGGCGAGAGCCTTCCAGATGACGCTCGAGGCTGCGAAGGAGGCAGCAGACGTCGCTTCAGGTACCTTTCTTGTAAATGGTTTACCTGCAAATATACTATTTGATTCCGGAGCCAATTACTCCTTTGTGTCACATAAATTTGGTGGAAAATTAGCATTACCTGTAGAAAAACTAGATAATGCCCTGATTGTAGAAGTTGCCAGTGGCAAATTCGTACTTGTTAGTAATCGTATTAGGAACATCGTCATTGACCTAAACGGAAACGAATTCCATGAGGAACTACTACCCATAGAGTTAAACGGTTTCGACATCGTTTTGGGTATGGATTGGCTTAGCGCCAACGATGCCGAGATATTATGCCGAAAGAAGATAGTTAGGATAAACCCACCCGGAAAGGAATCATTTATGGTGTACGGGGACAAACGCAGAGTAAATTCTGGAATCATCTCCCTGATGAAAGCCAGGAAATGTTTGTCCAAAGGATGTGCATCATACTTGGCATTCGTAATCGATGCTAAGAAAGAAAAGAAAGAGGTGCAGAATATACCGGTTGTGTGCGATTATCCGGAAGTCTTTCCCGAAGATCTTCCCGGATTACCACCTGATAGGCAAGTAGAATTTCGTATAGACTTATTACCAGGAACAACACCGATAGCAAAGGCACCTTACCGATTAGCACCGACGGAGATGAAGGAGCTCATGACGCAACTTCAGGAGCTGTTGGATAGCGGTTTCATTCGACCTAGTTCATCACCCTGGGGAGCTCCGGTGTTATTCGTGAAGAAGAAGGACGGAAGCATGAGGATGTGCATAGACTACCGAGAGTTGAATAAGGCAACGGTGAAGAACAAGTATCCATTGCCGAGGATTGATGATCTATTCGATCAGCTGCAAGGTTCGAGCTACTTCTCAAAGATCGATCTTAGGTTAGGATATCATCAGCTGAAGGTGAGAGAGCAGGATATTGAGAAGACTGCATTCAGAACAAGATATGGACACTACGAGTTCTTGGTTATGTCGTTCGGACTAACCAATGCTCCCGCAGCATTCATGGATTTGATGAATAGGGTTTGTAAACCATTCCTCGATAAATCTGTGATAGTGTTCATCGACGACATTCTCATTTACTCGAAAAGCCAGGAGGAGCATGGCAAGCATCTACGAGAAGTGTTGGAGGTGTTAAAGAAGGAGAAGCTTTTTGCAAAGTTCTCCAAATGCGACTTTTGGATACGGGAAGTCCAATTCTTGGGTCATGTTGTTAACCAAGAAGGAATAATGGTTGACCCTGCCAAGATCGAAGCTGTAATGAAGTGGGAACGTCCGAAGAATCCCACGGAGATTCGAAGCTTTCTAGGATTAGCCGGATATTACCGACGATTTATCCAAGGCTTTTCTTTGATAGCTGCTCCATTAACAGCTTTGACCCATAAAGGAGCTACGTATACATGGAGTGAGAAACACGATGAGGCGTTCGAGAAGCTAAAGAAGAAGTTATGTGAAGCGCCGATACTTTCTCTACCCGATGGAGTCGAAGATTTCGCAGTTTATAGTGATGCATCTGGAGTCGGGTTAGGTTGTGTTCTGACCCAAAGAGAAAAGGTGATAGCATACGCATCTCGACAATTGAAAGAGCACGAAAAGAACTACCCCACTCATGATCTGGAGTTGGCAGCGGTAGTATTCGCCTTAAAGATATGGAGGCATTACCTCTACGGCACGAAGTGCAAGCTCTTCACTGATCATAAGAGTCTCCAGTATCTCTTTAATCAGAAGGAGTTGAACATGAGGCAACGACGCTGGCTAGAACTTCTCAAGGACTACGACTGTGAGATACTTTACCACCCAGGTAAAGCAAATATTGTTGCTGATGCTCTCAGTCGGAAAGTCAATCTTGAAAGAAGAAGGCCAAGAGCGTTAAGAATTGAAGTCGTCTCGACGATTGTGGAAAGTATCAGGAAAGCTCAAGAAGAAGCCTTAGAAAAGAATGACCGAAAGGAAGAACGTTTGGGAAAAACGTTAGTGTTCGGTACGAACAGTCGAGGACTGAAGGTATTCCAAGATCGAATTTGGGTACCTAAGACGGGAGGAATAAGAGATCTTCTAATGGAAGAAGCACACAAGACCATGTACTCGATTCATCCCGGTAGCACTAAAATGTATAGGGACCTAAAACCCTACTACTGGTGGCCGACGATGAAGCTCGATGTTGCGAAGTATGTGGCTGAGTGCGTAACATGTGCGAGGGTTAAGGCACAACATCAAAAACCGTATGGGAGTTTAGAACCCTTACCTATACCCATGGGTAAATGGAAAGACATCACCATGGATTTTGTGACTAAACTGCCCAGAACGAAGAATGGTCACGACATGATTTGGGTAGTCGTGGATCGTTTCACCAAGAGTGCACACTTCATAGCAGCCAACGAGAAGTGGTCTATGGATAAGCTCGCAAATGCTTACGTGAAGGAAATTGTAAGACTTCACGGTGTCCCTCTTACTATTGTGTCAGATCGTGATAGTCGTTTCACATCGAGGTTTTGGAGGAGTCTACAAGAGGAGTTGGGTACAAAGTTGTGTTTGAGTACTGCTTACCATCCGCAAACTGATGGTCAGAGTGAAAGAACGATTCAGACGTTGGAAGATATGCTGAGAGCATGTACCCTCGAATTCCAAGGGAATTGGGACGAGCACTTACCTCTGGTAGAATTTTCCTACAACAATAGTTTTCACTCGAGCATCAAGATGGCTCCTTATCAAGCCTTGTATGGGCAGAAGTGTCGTACGCCGTCTTGTTGGCTTGAAGCCGGAGAGAAGCAGTTTATGGGCCCCGAGATAGTCCATGAGACTGCTGAGAAATTGAAGGTGATTAGGGAAAGAATGTTAGCAGCTCAGGATCGTCAGAAGAGCTATGCCGACAAGAAAAGACGACCGATAACCTTCGAAGTTGGGGATTCCGTTTTACTTAAAGTCTCATCGTGGAAGGGACTTATACGATTTGGGAAACGAAGAAAGTTGAGTCCAAGGTTTATTGGACCATTCAAAGTTCTTCAGAGGATTGGGAACCAAGCTTACAAGCTGGAATTGCCCGAAGAACTCAATGGTATTCATAACACCTTCCATGTGTGTTATTTGAGGAAATTCATGGGAGATGTTCCCGACATAATTCGAATCTCGGAATTAAGGATGGATGAGAATAAAAGGCTGATCGAAGAGCCTGAGGCAATTATTGACCGTAAGACTAAGAAGTTACGACGCAAGATGGTCGACTTGGTGCTAGTCCGATGGAAACATTCGAATGGGCCGAATCTCACTTGGGAAACAGAGGATGACATGATGAGTCACTATCCACATCTGTTTGCTGATGCATGATTCCGGGACGGAATCATCCTAAGGGGGTGAGAATTGTAACGCCCGGGTTTTCAGGGCTAAGCATTTTTGTCAATGTAATAGTCTAGGTCAACTATTGTAACTCTTTTTGAAGTAATAAATATGAAATATTTGAGTATTATGTGAATTATGTGTGTTTATGTGTTTATTATTTAATTATAAATGTATAATTAATAAAGAATAAAAATGAGCGTCAAAATTAAAGTGTGAGATAATCCCGATATCTCTACATAAAGTTGTAGAATATGTCTCAAGGTTTCCGTGCATATAAAGAATGCCGAAATCCGAGCTATAAAGAAGAAGTTATGGCCCGCCGAAGTTTTACGACAAAACCGGCACGACATCGGGAGACGTAAATAGTGAATTTACGATAGAAGACTTTTTAGCCTTAGCAATCTAAACAAAAGTCGTAGAATATGTTAAACTAAGAACATCGATAAAAAGAACGCCCAAATCTGACTTCGTATGAAGAAGTTATGATTTTTCTAAGATTCGGCTTAGCAGTGCACGGCCTGAAACTCGAATTTTAGTTCGAGCCGTTGAAGATCTCATTAATAGGAAATCAATGGTAAAAAGACAGACAAAAACAGAGTCCGTATGTAGAAGTTATTAATTTTACGCAGACGTTTAACAGTATAATCTCCTTGTACTGTTAAATTTAAGATCGGTCGAGAATTAGCTGACGGTGTCAAAATGAAAGTTGTAGATCTTATTATTACCTACGCGTGGATATAAAGAACGTCAAAAACGGAGGTCGTATGTGAAAGTTACGGATTTTAGAAGTCGGAAGTGTGCTGTGCAAAAATGGGTGATGTGGCACAATCTTGGCCATTGCTTTCTCCCCAAGGCTTGCCACCAGATGGTGACATGTGGCACCAAGTTCAGCCACATTTCACCCTATAAATACCACCTCTCCCACCCTCATTTTCTTCACACCTTTCCCATTCTTTCTTCTCTTTACTCTCTCTCTCTCTAGAACCTCTCTCTAGCCCCGAAATCCCCCGAAAAGCCTAGGGAACCTCCCTAGCACGAGGTGGAAGCCCCGGAGTGCTCGAAGGCTCTGAGAAGAAGAGCTTTTCGGCTCAGGAACGCTGCTCCAAGCAAAGCCCGGTTTTCTATAAAACCCGCTGTAAGTGAGCTACGCCTACACTATTTTTAATATAACTTTTATTTAATTATAGTAACGTTATTAGTAACTTATAATAAATACTTGGGCTATTATTATGGGTTATATAAGTATTTTTTTGACGCTTATATAATAATAATAATAATAGCTAGACTATTAATTAGTCTCGACGAATAATAAACTAAACTCTAGTGGTAATAATACTAGGTTTCGTCGAAGAAAAAAATTCTTTTTAAGAAGCGAAGCGCTGTCTGAGTTCGGAATCACCACCTTTTCCGGTGAGTGCATAGTTACCTTCAACTTACACATAGATATGAAGTATTTTATATAAATTACGTGCTATGTGTGCATATTATCTGAATACTTGCTATCTATGCTAGATGAACGTTGTTATACATGTTTTCAATGATTTAAACTGTATATGTATTTTATATCTACCAAAATATTGGGGTAAAACATGGGTAGATGTAATAGGTGATGTGTGATAAAATGATGAGAGGCCTCGATGTTGTTGTTGTTGATCCAGTCATCTAGCGGAGTATAGATGACGACCACGGACTCTTCTAGACAGTCCAGTGGAACACTAGCAGGTTCGCAACCTGTAGGTGTTGTGAACGATGTGTTCACCGGTGTACTCCATCCCCCACATGGTTGCCTATTAGGACATTTATTGCTGAGGAATCCCCTTAGCAGTAGTGTCCGTCCCGATGATGATCCTTAGGCTAGGTCCCTTATGATAGGTGTTTAGGGACGTAAAGTGAGGATAACGGGAACGGGTAATCGGGTTATTGTTGATTGATGAAATTAATAAACTTATTGTGGGTTGAAAACCCTATGTGCTCACCAGGCTCCCAAGCCTGACCCACTCAGTTTTATGCATTACAGGTAGTGGCGCATGAGCATAGGTGTGATGTTTTGGACGAGGGATTACGGATATAGGCCTGTAGATATGAAATAATGTAGTAAGGCTTATATTGTACTGTTTATACTTTTGATCTGTACGAACATGACATCCCGAGTCTTTTAATGAAATACATTTCTATGGAAATGCTTTTGATAAATCTTTATCATATTATTGTTTTGGGACAAATTCCGCAACCCTTTTATTAAAAGATAACTCTGATTTTGAAATAAAGTATAAACAAAACCGGTCTTTTCTGGCCGTGATTTTGGGGATGTCACAGGTTCTAAGCTCAAGAGGGACCTTAATCACCAATATGACTGACACTTATCACTTCAAGAAGGTAATGAGAGTCCAGATCTGAAGTATAACCTAACCATAAGGTTTCTCTTCAAGGATTTGGGGTTTTAGGGCTTAAAAGTGACAATTTAGGGACAAACAAGATCTAATAGATCAATAACCAAGATGAAAACTTTATTACCATAATGGATGACCACAAATGAATGTGTTCTGGATCTAAGTCCCCCTCCTTGACCTCTTCAACCTCTCCCTTCTTCCTCTTGCTCCAAGATGCACCAAAAGTCCCTTCACAAGGCAACAATCACTCAAACTTATCAATGGAGGCTAGGGTTTTAGATAAGGAATGCTCTGAGGATGATGGGGGCTGAGATGGGGCTGTAAGGATGTTTAAATAGGTTGCAAACCCTACGGATTAGGGTCTCCTCCTGATTGGCCTACTCGTCGAGTTCAGACGTGGACTCGCCGAGTAGATCACTTAAAGCCCGCATCCACTCCACATCTACTCGACGAGTTAGGGCTACAACTTGCCGAGTAGCTCTTCCCATAAGAACATTTAATGAAAATAAATACGTACCAGGAACGGAGTGTTACAACTCGTGGGTCGAAGGAACCAATGTCGGCCCACTAGGTTGTGTTATGTATCTTGGTATATAGGATGTTGTTATGTTATAGTGAACTGTTATATTTGTATATCTGTATGATTACCTATACTTGCTGGTTATATGTTTATGTTTATATCTTGCATATATCGACATAGTGCGGTTAGGTTGAGGAGGTCTTGTTTTGTGTTGAAGGTCAAGATATCTAGGGCGGTCTGGATAGGTTGTAGGCCTTGCGAGACAGTCCAGTCAAGTCGTAGGCTCGTAGCGCGGTCCAGATAGGTTGTGAGCCTTGCGAGGAGGTCTAGTCAGGCTGAAGGCTCATATATGCATGTTGTCATCTATTCGGTTATATGTGGTATTTTGGGGGAAACTCACTAAGTTTTAGCTTACAGTTTGATTTTGTGGTTTAAGGTACATCTAAGGATAGGGGCAAGGCGAAGGCGTAATTGTTCACATCATCCTGGGATTTATGTTGAGAGATGTTTGTGGATACTCTTATTTGATAACTATGTTTTTGGATACTCTGATTTGATAATTATGCTTTTGGAAGCGTTGTTTTGAATGGCTTATAGAGTGGCTTATGGAGTATGTAATGGTTTTGAAAAATAAAAAAAAATTACTACGATTTTTTGGTCGTTACAGTGTGTTTCTTATTAAGTTATTATGTTAGATTAGTATTTGGTTGTTCATTTCATTCTAGTCAATGTAAAATACTAATTATTAATTAATTTAGAGGCATATATAATTTGTATAAATTTAACATATGAAAAGTAACCCGAAAATGACTCGTCGACTCTTTGACAGAAATCGACTCATGAACCTGTTAACCTATAAATTTAAACGAGTTATGTGGGTTGAGTTGATATTTTCCAACCCATCAATCCATAACCCGCCAACCTGACAATCCATATATTATATGAGTTGGATTAAATCAATGTATTCTAAGTCATCAACTCGTGACCCGCCAACTAACATAAACTCAACCCAATTGTAATGCCTAAGATTTATATTCCAAGGTACACTTTCTACCATTGATTTATGCTTCATACTTTACAAACTATCCTACATCTCAATTCTCAATTCTCTTCCCTAAATCAATTTTCAAAAATTGTATATTTAGTCCCTCTACTTTTATAAATTCATATTTGTCATTTTGTTTATTAATTTAATTTATTTTTTAGTTTTTCCTTATGACAGTTTACCTTTTAGTTTATTTTTCTTTTATATATATATATATATATATATATATATATATATATATATATATATATATATATATTAGGATCCATTTTTTATTTTTCGTATAGGACGTTAAAATCAACTGGTTATGTTAAACTTTTTAGAGAATGTTTTGTAAATTTGTGTGGATTTCATGAAATAGTTGGGTCAAATTCATGTTTAGAGCATGTTGTATTTGTATATGGATCTCATTATTTAGTTGGGACAATTTTATGGAGACGTTACGTGTAAATCTCACTTACGGTGCTAGTTGAGTTTCAATTTTTCAATTTCTTTTTTAAATTATCAAATAAAGATTACTAATAACCAATAAAATACCGATTTATATATAAAAAAAGGACTTTAAAAGATTCTTAATTATTATTTTGATACATAATATCATATATAATAGTTGAAAAAGTAACCCACCCTATTAAAAATTTAAAACCCAACTAAACCAACACATGCAGTATCCATTTCCATAGTCAAAAAGCATGTTGCAGCTCACACTCAACTAATGAACTCCTCCTATATATACTCACGTCGGAGCCTCCATAATGGCACGCCGCCCCCACCATGTCTTCCTCCTCCACTCCTCCCACAACCACCGCCCCAATGGTGCTGCTACTACTTCTATTGATCATAACGATCACATACCTTCCATCTCCCATCATTGCCCAATCCAACTCCCCACTAAGTCCTACAATCGCAGAATGTGGGCCTCGTATCCTTCCCCTCGCCCTGTGTGCACCATTCGTTCAAGGAGTATCCAATACCCCGACACAATTATGTTGCGATAATCTAATGCATGTCAATGAACAGCAGCCTCGTTGCCTGTGCCTCTTGCTCAACAACTCTGGTTTGAGCTCGAGCTTCCCGATTAACTCGACACTTGCCATGCAACTTCCACTTATGTGTAGTGTCAATTTCGATATTAGTTCTTGTTCAGGTTAGGTTTATAAATTCTCTTCATAATTAATCTTGATATATATAACTATAATTAAGATCCTAATCGGCTAACATTTTTTGGTTTTATGAAGGATCTCCTTTGTCATCGGTGTCACCTACGCCACAAGTTTCACTAGGGTCGATCACCAATACCACTACCAATTCTACTGTTGCTTGTAAGTACCGAACATAACTGCGTTTAATTTGATATGCATTAGAATGAGGCGAGGACTCGAATGGATATCAATAGGACAAAATACCTATTTTTCATCCTTCCTAATGCAAAAGACGTAAATGTATTCATCATTCTCATCATAAATAAATAATCTCGGAAAGTTTGTATAGTTTGGTCTAGTGCAGTCTTGTCACACGTGTAACAAATGCAAATGTAGTTGCAAATATTTGATATGACTTTGGATATTGATGCTATGTTGTGTATTAATTGTTTGTTGCAGCTTCCCCAATGGCGACAGTCACTCCGAAGTCCCCACTGATGGGAATAGGTTATCATCCGAATAATGCAATAAAGGTGCGGGGATCGTTGCAGTTACGGATGATGGTGGTGTTGACTATCTTGACTTGCATGTGGACTAGCACGTTATATTGATTATTGAACACGTCGTATGAGTAGCTTGGATGTGGTAATTGCGTGTTGTTGCATTAGGTCGTTAGGTTGATAGTTAGTGAATAAATTTAAGCAATATTTAACGGATGAGATGATTTAATGTGATGTATTTTTTGTAATATTGATGATTGGTATGTCTAGCAACCACTATTTTCGGTTAAGGTTTACTCCACTTGATGATCTCAAATCAAGGAATCGAGTTTATTAATTAAGCGCAGTTGTGGATTTTAAGGGGTAAAAGTGGTATTTTGACCTAAAGTCAAAGTACAAACTGTATCTACGACAGGGGACATATTTGACAAAAACTAATAATTAAAACAAACATCATGGTCTAAACATGTAGGGTAATTGTTGTTAAAGTAAAAGGTGATGGGAGGAGGAAAGTGTTAATCAGCTATTTTCCCATAAACAATATCTCTTATTTATTATCAATGGATAGAATAATTACAGGGAGAAGGACTGGGCATAACAATCGGGCTGGTATAAACGATACAAAATACAAGGCCTTAAGACATAGTAAGAGCCCCTGTTTGAAGATGAGTATTCTTTCGGACATTCAATTGGACAGAAAATCGAGAAACAATGTTGATGGAAAGCCCTTTGTGAAGATATCAACATATTGGAAGAAAAATGATACATGTAGTATGTGTACTTGACCCGAGGCAACCTTGTTGCGAACAAATAAAATGTCGATTTCAATATGTTTGGTCAGTTGTTGTTGAACTGAGTTGTTGGACAAGCAAATTGAACTAAAAGCATCACAATAAACAATAGTTACATTATCGATTTGGCCATTGATAAAATTCATATAGAAGATCTTTGAAGCTAACAAGTTTCTGTGACTACATTAGTTACGCTCTTTTATTTGGATTTGGCACCGGCAAATAGTATCATGATGTTCAAAGAACTTAGAAAGAAGATTTTGCTCAAGAAAGACACAATAATCGGATCTGGAGTGACATGTCTTGGGCCATCCAACCCAATCTGCATCGGAGGGTCCGATAAGCATGCTCGAAAACGATGCATAAAAATGTAAGCCATGAGAGATGTGCCACAAATGTAGCATATAATTCTTTTTAGGGCCATGAAATTTGATTCCCGATGAGGGGGTCATGCATATATAAGCAAAATGTTTACACAACATACGTGATATCTGCTAAAATTAACATGTTGTAAAGCTTTCACAGGACTCTTATAGAAAGTCAAATATGGTATTGGTTTTCCAGTATCACCGAGTTTGCCTAAGGTATCACCTAGGGTCCAGGTCAGCTTACAATTTGTCATACTTTCTCGTTCCAAATTTTCCAAATTATACTTTTTTGGGATAAAACGTCTCACGAAGATCACATGTAACAACAATATCGTGAAAATAATTGAGGTCCTCGAGGTCGGTCATGGAAAACTCATAACCCGAGATGATGGTAATATGGCATAAAAGCTCAAGCGAGGAAGCATTCAAGACTATGTCGTCCACATTCAAAAGTAAATACGGAACGGGTCATCCTTGTTGATGAATAAATAATAAGTAATCACATTTGTTGTGAATAAAACTGAGGTGTGCTACGAAGTCAGAAACACGATGAAACCATACATTTGGTGCCTATGGCCATATAACGATCGTTGTAAAAGACAAACATGGTTAGGAAATAGAGTCCCTAAAACCAGTTGGTTGTTGCATGTAAACTATCTATCGAAAGTGGTCGTGCAAAACACATTTTTCACTTCAAGTTTCCTAATTAGCCAATTATGAGACATAGTGAGGCTAAGAATGGTACAAATAATAGCAGGTTTGACAATGACACTTAAGGTCTCGTCTTAGTTGATATTAGGTCTTTGACTGCGACCACTAACAACATATATATATATATATATATATATATATATATATATATATATATATTTGTACATAGGTAAGAGGTAAGCGCACTTGATACAATAGGGTGCAGATGATGTCGTTGATAATAAGGGGCATGCGTTTGGACTTCCTATTTTGTTGGGAAGTGTATGGACATGGAAAACAACTATTCATTTTGTTTGAATCGAAAAGGTTGTATAAAATGAGAGTTATTGAATACTCCACCTATATCACGCTGGAAAGATTGAATGTTGGAATGAAATTGATTTCTAACATAAGCACTAATATGGAGAAATTTAAAAAAGACTTCAGATTTTGATCTTAACAAGTAAACCCAAACAAAATATGAATAATGATCCAAGAGACATAATATTTAGTGTCACTAACACCCAAAATAAGATATGTACATACATCATAATGAACTAATTGAAAAGGAACATATGGAACAAGAAGACAAGGTAAAAGGCAATCGAATGTGTTTGCCTAATAACAAGCATGGCATAAAGTTCAGTTATAGTATCTATTATTATTTACAACCTCACTAATGTTGTGATACTAAATGTAGACCTAGGCATTATAGAATCATTAGGAAACAAAGATACAATATGTACCCAATCATTATGCTTGAGTGCATAAGAGATCCAAGTATGTATCTGGTTTGCATCTTGTCAAACCCCATATGGAAACCATAACCTCTTTATATCTAATGCTTCCCTAAACTTGAGAATCCCTTTAACAAAATTTTCAATTGAACCCGCATTAGGTTGACCGTAACCATTAAACCTTCGTAGTAGATAATAATGCATCATCAAGGTCTATGTTTTGAAGGTATGTTCAGAACTTCTTCCATCTTGTTGATGGTTTTGATAGCCTTACAACTTATTTAGTAGGCAAGGGTGATCAAATGTGATGCAAAAGGAAATCATGAAGATAACTTACATGATCAAACGTATCAACTATATCTTCAACTCAATGCATCTATCAACATTCATGTTATTCTTTACTTCATTGAATTCCTAATTACAGTTTGCAAGAGCAATACTAAGATTAAGTTTCTCCAAAGTGAACAAAAAATAATTTCTTATACACATGCAACAACCATATTCGTTACCTTTATTGAGGCTCATTGTATTACTTAAAAGGACTAAAATTATTAGTAACATTAAATTATATTTAATTTAACTGGAAGCATCTTTCAGTTATCACTGATCATTATTGGATTTTCTATATAAAATGTTTCCAAATATACCCATTCTTTAGGGTTCAAAACTATAAAATCAATAGTTAAGACATCTATGCTCCAATCTTCTAATTCATTAAAATAAAATTTTCTCTAAAATTTTTATTCTTATCACTTTCTTCAACAATATGTGATAAAGATTATACATAATCTTCTCATTATTGCAATATTCTCACAAACTCATCTATTTTCCTATCATAGTCATTTCAATTCCTAATTTTTGGATATCTTGTTATGATGTCATACAAAGTTCTTGGGTAATCAATGATTGTGAGAAAAGTATCCACAATATATGGAATAACTCATTTATCAAGTTTTGTCACTAGTTCTATTGGTCGAGATGATGATACAATAAAATTTACTCTTGGTATTGACTTTGATCCATGGGTTGTTTATTTATTAATGGGTTTTCTCTATGCTTTCAAAAAAATTGGTTTTAGGATATTGTTTAGGTAGTTTAGGTTGGTTGGTTGGTTTCTCATAAGCTGGTTTTATTTTAGGTTTATATAATTGGATTGATTGTTGTTTTGGTTAAAGTTGAGTTTTGTTTTGATCTAGATTTTCAATATGACTTTGACGTAATTTAAGATTAACATAGGGTGGTCCCATTTCATGTACACTTTTCACCTTAGGAAGAGTTATGTCAGACATGTTTGTTTCCTTCAAATCTTTAACAACATTGATAGGAGTTCGTGTTCTCTAAAGTGAAACTCAAATATGTATGTTCTTATTAAATTGATTTCATATTGTTTTAATAATTCCAAATGTAGTTATTGAAGTTCATACTTCATTGTATTTTTGTTTATATATGACTTCTTCCATATGAACTTCAAACTCTTTTGTAGCTATTTCAGTATCATGAAAAAAATTCATATTGGATCATGGAGATTCGTCATTTGATTTTAATTTTTTCTTACCTTTTTTCCTTCTAAGAATTCCACCATCATCTTCTTCTCCCTCGTCTATTGTATTGACATGATTAAGTGTGTTGGATGGTTTTAAATTCAAGTTCAGTCCTAGGTCTTTTTGATTCTTTGTCATCTTTTGATGTCTAACCTTTTTCCTTTTCTTCTTCCAATGCATATTTCGTCTCCCCTCTAATGTATTCAACATTTTCTTCAATAAAAATAATCTTACATATGACTGACAATTATCACCGAGTCATCATACAAATACAGACATGACTGACAATTATCACAAAGATAACCATCATGCTATAAGATAACTATTGGGCCGATATTGGTGCCTTCGACCCACATTTACTGCGAAGGAAGACTCACCTCAAACTATGAGTATCAAATCGCACTCGGCAGATGACTCGCGAACTCCTCTCCCTATCACACAAGCACAAAACACTAATTAGAAGTTAGGTCACAATCTAACTCAAGGTCCAAAATCCTAGTCTTTGACTTAAGTAAAAAGGCTCCTTTACCTTTGCCTTATTGGGTCTCCTTCTCTCCAAGGCCCAAAACCACAAAACCCAAAAGGCATCCAAGCCTACCATAAGGCCCGATGGACTTAATGTTGTGCTTTATTGACCTTATTTTTATGGAAGTTCAACAACATTGTCTTGCAATAAAGAAATATTCAACATGTTTTTGTCATAATCTTTAACCGACTGCTAAAATATCCTTTCAAACATAGACGAGTTTAGTATATAGGAAGGTGGGTCCTATGACTCACCTAAATTTCAACATGGTAGAAATTATATACCCAAAAAAATATGACATGTCTTAAAAGAATTGAAGGACCTACCTTGTGTTTGAAAAAAACATGTATTAGCTAAACGAAGAAATGATATGTTTGAAAATTTCCTTTAATTCAAAAGCATATCTTTACCACATGTAGTTAGCCCCACATCGACCAACTAAATGAAATAAGTGAAAGAGAATGTCTTATAAGTAGCGAGATGAAAGAAAAGTTTGTAGTACCTTTGTGCTTAGAGGCTATGACTCGGATATTATAAATTCAATTTGGCATTTCTATTATAAATTGGCTACGATAGTTTGAAAGGTCTAAGAAATATGTTGAATAGGGTTTTTTGGCAAGTCAATTGGTTCCTAATGGTTTGCTAATAAGTGGTTTTTTGAGAAAAAAAAGGGTAACTTGATCGGTTCCAATTCAACCGGTTAAGCTGGCTGATCTGGTATGTTTTTTAAAACCAAGCTTGTATTGGTCCGGTTGAACCTGTTTAGGGAACCATGTCATTTTGTATTCTAGACTCGCTACTTCTTTCATATCCAACATTTGAGTTGATGTTTGGGATAATTGATTGTACTTCAACAAAACCTTATGCATATAACCAAGTGAACCAATTATTTCCATTTTCTATTAGAGTAAATTACATAAATGGTTGTTGTAATTTGACGCAATCTTATAACATCCCAAATATCAACCCAAAATTTTTCATTTAAAAATAAAAGCATTTGTTCCAATTACAACTTCAAAGATCTAAATAAAATCATTTGATTCAAAACATTTATCAAAGTATAGACATAAGAGTTATTAAGTGCGAAAATCTCCAAGATACCACATACATTGTGAATGCCATGATCCAACCATAATCTTACAATCAGTTTTGTTGCTACAGTCCATTTGTAGTCTTTCATGTCGTGATTTAACCATGCTCTTCCATGCAAGTCACTATGACAAGCAAGTGTTGTGATACAACCACAATCTTTCATACAAGTGTTGTGATCCAACCATATTCTTTCATACAAGTGTTGTGATCCAACCATGGTCTTTCATACATGTGTTGTGATCCAACCATGGTCTTTCATGCAAGAGTCACAAATACAATCTAGCAACCTACATAGTATAATGAGAAGTCTCACCTGAACTACTCAACATCAGCCCAACAACTACCTTAGCTACAAAATAGCTAATCAATGCTACCTAATGCCAACCCAAGATCATTCCTTAGCTAAATACTCAATTCTACCAAAGTCTGACCAAAAGTTAAACTGGTCAAAAAGTTAACGGTCAGCCACCACGTTGTGGCAGCCACACTATAAAAAAACATGTGACCACTCATCCACCACGTTGTGGTCAGCGACCCACCTCGCTACAGTGTCTCGTCTCAATAGCTTTTTTCATAAACGAGTTAATCCTTTAAGTCAAGAGCTGTAAATCTCATATCTAATTCTTTTAAGTGGCTTAATGGATAAAGTTTCCAACTTTATACATTCACATGGTTTAAACAACCAAGATCTAGACTTTAAGTCTATAAGAGACCATTAATGCATCTTTCTCAACTCAACCCATTAATTCCAAGTCTCCAACCTTCACATGTGAATCAAAATGATGTTTAGATGGATAAAGTTGGAAACTTTATCCATAATAATACCTCAAACTTTCAAAAATTTAAACTGTAATACACCAAAATGACCTAAATGACCAAAATAACTCTCATGGCTTAAAGGGAATGAAAAATATTATAACTTTCCTAGTCCATGAGGTCCAAGAAGCATTCCAAACTTATCAAAAGGTGTTAGAGTCCTCTCAACTCCAAGATCACCCACCAGATGGACCAAAAGTGTCAAAACCACAAATTACAAGATCTAAAGAGTTATAGAGCAAGATATGAACTTTATACTCACAAAAATCCACAAATGGAGTGACTTTACTGATCCAAACTTAAAGCAACATTCATTACAAAAAAAAAAAGAACTTTTTTTTTTATCTTCAAGCTACATCAAATCACCACCAAAAGTGGTTCAAATATAAATGATGAGCTTAATTTATGAAGGGAGGCTAAGGTTTGCTAAACATAGGGTTTCTTAGTGTAATGGAGGCTTAAAAATAACCTAAAACAAGGGGTTGAAGCCTTTAAATATGAGACAAACCCTAATTTAATGGGCTTGGGCTGCATAGTGCATTGCGCCGTGGTGACAGGGTTTTTTTCCCAAAATCCATTTAAGCTTCAAATAACAATAACTTCTTTGTTTCAACTTTGTTTTCAGTGATCTTTATATACACACGAAGGTATTGACAAGTCTCACACTTCTATCTAATTAATTATGACTTAAAACATACCAAAATAAATTATTAATTCATGCAACTTTTCCCCATATTACCCTTTTGCTCCAAAGTACAAATCAAGGGCTTAACTCACTTAACCAACATTATTAATGACCGATAAGGTCTAAAATTTAGTCCATTGAAGCCCAACGCCTTTGCATGATCAAGTTACGGTCTAAAATCCTAAAATAAGAAACATCTCAAAACTAGATGTTACAAATCTATATGGTTGGTTACTAACTTTTTTTAACTTGGAAGGTCCATATGGGTTGGTTTTCTTGCGTCTTTAATCCCTATCACTTTTAAAAATACTATTTTTCCCTTCTTGGTATTTTTATCTTTATTTTTATTACTATTCGAGTAAATTACATGAATGGTCTTTGTTGGGGTAATTTTCACGTTTGGTCCCTAATTATTTTTTTCTACTTAGATAATCCCCAATGCATGTTCTTTATTACATCTTTTTGGTCCCTATGAGATGTGGAAGACTATTTTCCATTAATAAGTTATTTTTAATTTTATATTATTGGTTTATCATATTTAAATTCAAAGAAAAAGGAAAAACAAAATAAATACCACCCATCAAAGTCGTTCTCCCATGGCTTCAAAACTTCTCTCATACCTACACTTTTACCTCTAAAATCTCCATCACCGCCTCCCCCCCCCCTCAATATATTGACACTTTCTCCAACCATCTCTATCACAAATAGTATGATTAGTTCTATAGAAATTGGTGGCAGAGTGCATTCCAGACAATATTGGTGGTTTAAATGGTTCTATAAAAATCGGCGGTTTGTTCCAGACAACAATGAATCATCACATCCTCTCTCTCTCTCTCTCTCTATATATATATATATATATATATATATATATATCTTTCTCTCCCCTCCCTTTCTCTTACTCTCTCATAGTTAAAAATATTTAAACATCAAATTTTGGTTTTGGTTTTAGCCAATAGTTCTGCAAAAATTAGTGGTGGCCTGGATTGGTTTTGCCCGGAAAAGTGATGGATTTATAGAAACTAAGTATGAAGATGTTGGAACTTCAACCAAATGTTCATGTTTTCAAAAGAATTTGTAGTTCTTGTATTATTGAATATGAAGTTGAAAAAAATTGTTTAGATTAATGATTTACTTCTTGGTTTGAAGATGATGAACCTTAACTTAATCTTGGTTTGTGTGCTTTTTGTCGATTAGCCTTAAAGTAATGTGGGTTTGCATGTTTCTTGTCAATAGATGTTTATGTAGTGAATAACTGTTATTTGGATTAGTTTTTTATTTGTTTTAATTTTGTAGCTATATGCAATACTCATAAATCTATAGCTCACCGTCTTCATCATTTTTTACCATATCAGGGAAGATTTCATGATGACTTGGGGGAAGATCATGATAAAAGGTTTAACGAATGAAGGTTTGTTATGATAAAAATAATTAGTGGTGGTTGGGGGATAACGAATGATCTTTATATATGGTAATTGGTGGTCGTGGTGATGGTTGAACTAATGGTGAGATGGGTTTAGAAGGAAGGGTTAACCGATCGGTGATGGCGCCGAAGATGATGGGATTGATTGATGTTGGAGAGGAAGAACAGATAAGTGGGAGGGGATGGGAAGTATGGTGGGACTATGTTATATATATATATATATATATATATATATATATATATATATATATATATATATATATAACATATTGTTGATTTTCTATGTATCTATACACACGATGAAGACAACAGAAACAAAACAAAATACATGTGTGTACATGCACCCTAGGATCTAGGTTTTAATAGTTATAACAAGTAGCAACCTACTTTAAGATTGAACTAAAGAAGGATAAAATACTAACCTTTTTTTTGCTTTGATTGAGACCTTATAACTGCTAGATCTTGCAACGGATGAAGGACCTAATAGAGAATCCCTCTAATGTAGTTGTAACATCACAAAAATCATTACCAATTTTTTTTTAAAACATTAATAAAACCATAAATATTAAGTCCTTTCAACCATTACTAAAGGATTATATAACACAACAGAGTATCATTTCAAAACACTTGTTCGTTTTATCAGAGAAAACATCCCAGGCTAAAACTCCTTTGGTGTGTGTGCCATGCGATCACCCCGAGCTCTTCCCTCCGCTACCGGAAGTACCTAAAACCAAAACTGAAAACCGTAAGCACGAAGCTTAGTAAGTCCCCCAACCTACCGCATACCATATACGCAAAATAAAGGACACATAACCACGTACTGGGCCCCCGCCCGCTGCATCAGGGCCTTGCCCGACATCAGGCCCCACCTGGCATCAGGTCCCACCTGGCACCGAGCCCTGCTTTGTATACAGATCTGTCTCTCTTAGGCCCCGCCTGCCTCCGGGCCTCGCCCGGTACCCACATGCATACAATCAAATAGCATACTAATAAATAAACACTCTCTAACTGTTCCCTAATCTAGGGCCTCGCCTAACTAGGGATCGCCCCTGTCTTGCTACTGAAGTTGTGGAACCCCGTCCATACTCCTGTTAGTAGTGAGATACGGGCCCCAGCCCATAGTCACTCCCTTCCTATCACGAGCCTCGTCCATACTTTGTTAATGTTGAGATATGGAACCCCATCCATACTCAGCTAGTGATAAGATACGAGACCACACCCACACTCACTTCCTTACTAGGCACATACAAATATCATAGAGATAACATGTATAATCTAACATACAACATAAGAATCTTCCTCAGGATTTCCCCGACATTGGATCCTCGTCCCGGAGACATATTATCATCTAACATACTACGGGCTTACCCCGACATCGGACCCCTGATCCTAAACCTATCATACTTACTCATGCAAGAATCATAAAGACCTCTAGCATTCTAACCTTCCTCAAGCCTCGCCCTACATCAGGTCGAAACCCATAACATAAACATTGAGTGCCGAGGGCTAACCCCTGGGTCTTCCTACTATACATAAACATAAATATAATGGTCCGACATTGGTGCCTTAGACTCATACAAACAATGAGGAGACTCACATTACACTGCTGAAGACTAGTTGAACACTTCTGACTGCTATCAGGCGACTCCTGAACTGCTGATCCTTCGGCTCCCCGAACTATTAATACCCAAAATAACACTTAGACCACAATACCCTCAAACATCAAACCAGGTCAAGCTTGGTCAAAGTCAACTGTCAATGTCAACGCTCCGAGTTGACTTCAACTCGCCGAGTCGACTCATCAACTCGTTGACTCCCATAATTCACAGGTTACTTTTGGACTATGATCCTACTCGTTGAGTTCTCCTTGAACTCGTCGAGTATGCCTTCAACACGTTGGGACCCTTCTTCATCTGACTCGCCGAGTTCTCCTTTGAACTCGTCGAGTCCACCTTCATAAATTAGGGAGATTGCCTTGGACTAGCCGAGTTCCTCCTTGAACTCGTCGAGTACGATGATCTTCAAGTCCACTATGAACCCAGGTTGACCAAGTCCCTTACTAACTCAACTCATACCTGCTAGCACAAGGGTTTTGGACAAGGAAACGACCTGACTCGCTGAGTCCTATAAGTGAATCGCCGAGTCACTCTATTTCCAAATCTATTCAGATGATTTCAGTTAAGCACAAAGCATCTAGAACCCATATCTAACCTTCTAGGGTCGAAATAACACGCAAAGCTACTGCCTTTACATCCATGCATGACCCTTTTTGCTCAAAAGGCCATAATAACATCTTAAACTTTGCACGGGGAGTTCTAATGGCATAAAGCTTCCACCTTTATGCCTTAACTGCCCACAATACTCTCAGATCTAAAAGGATCTTGCTTGGGGACGTCCAAATCCTACAAACACCCATTATAGGACCAAAATCTTCATAAAAGGGACTATAAAGAGATCTATTAAATCAAAATCCAAGATGAAGACTTGATTACCAAGAAATGCAGCCACTGGAGTGTATCTTCTAGATCTACTTCCTCCCTCTTGAACCTCCAACTTCCTTCTTCTCCTTCTTCCTCTTCAAGAGTACACAAATCATACAAAGGTGGCTCAAACACTCACAAGGTGCACTAGGGTTTCGTGGGTGAGGTTTTGGGGTATGGAGGCTGAAGGAATGAAAATATGATGCTTAAATAGGGAATCGAGTCCCGAAATTAGGGTTTCCCAACCCAGGCCAGACTCGTCGAGTCAGTCCCCCAACTAACCAAGTTGGCCACTTAATCCGTGACACAAAACTCACTCCTACTTGTCGAGTTCCTCCCTGGACTCGACGAGTAGACTTCTTGACTTGGGGGTTTTTCCTTTCCTTTCTTGACCTCCTAAATTTGGGGTGTTACAATAGTCATATCCAAAACTCCAAAAAGCTAATAAGGGATAACCCTTTGAGAGGCTTATATAGATAATCACTAACCCTAGGAGACGTTATGATTTTGATTATAGTGTATATATATATATATATATATATATATATATATATAGATAGAGAGAGAGAGAGAGAGAAAGAAAGAAAGAGAGAGAGAGAGAGAGAGAGCTTGGACGATTTTAGGAGAGGGAATCAACAGTTAGGGTTTATAGGCATTAGATAAATCCTTAAGCAATTCAAATTCTTCGGGACAATCCTTACGTTATTCAAAACCTACCTTATCTCTATCCAAGGGACATCAAACTTTCTCCTACCTTGGATCATCTACAAAGTCCATTTTTTAGGCTTCAATTACATCTCTCAAGGTGTTGGTGGCTTCAACTTTCATATTTTCGCACCATGCCTTGTGTCAATCTGTGTTGACACTTACATACATCAATTGCCTCTCTGTTGGTAGGTATGGGTCCTCCCTCCACACCATTTTTTATCATGTCACATGTCACATCATCCTCCGCACCACACAATTTTAGGTAAGAAATGGTCACCACATCACTGCACCAAAATAATTTCATGTCATTTTTTTTAGTTTTTTTTAATAATTATAAAAACAAATATAATTTTATTAAACACACTTTTTAAATATAACCATAATATTTAAATTGAAAATAAAAATATTACAAGACCATAAAAAAATACGATAAAATTAAACCATAAAGCGATCCTAAAATTTAAAATTAACCCATATTTTTTTTTCAAATATTGACCTTCAACGCTTATAACAATTCCTCATATTCAGACGTCAAACCTTCTATTTTACTCCTAAAAAAAATCAAGTCGTTCTTAATTTCTTCGAAAACTTTTACCACAAGTTGCTTGCCATATTTGTCCGCTTTGTCTATAGACTTGTCTTGATCCGATTTCCTTATTCCCTTTGTTAGGAGTTATGATAGGAATCCTTTAATCTTAGAGTAAATTACACGAATGGTCCTTATGGTTTGGAGTAATTTTTACGTTTGTTCCTTAATTTATTTATTTTAATTCGGAAGCTCTCTATTGTTTGTTTTTGTTGCGCGTTGGGTTCCTATTTTACCGAAAAAAATTATTTTGTCATTGATTTTTTAAGTTATTTAAATAAACACACCTACAACCTCACTTCCACCTCACCTTACCTTACCTTACCTACTCCAACTTATTTAAATAAATTGAAAAATCAAAGACAAAATAGTCTTTTTAAGTAAAGCAGAGACCAAACGCGCAACAAAAACAAACACTAGAAACATTCCGACTTAAAAAAATAATAAATTAGAAACTCAATGTGCAAATTACCAGAAAAAAAAATAGGGAGCATTCTTGTAATCATACATACGTATAAAAGCTAGCATTTTTCTTGAATCTCATGCATTTGAAACCCCTTTTTTTAACTTTCTCAAACCATATTCATTTGAAACTCCCTTTTTTAACTAATGCAACTCAAAAGTTTTCTTAATTATGATTTAACACTCAAAAATTTTATAACTTATATTATGTTTAATTAGAATTTAGTGAAAAGTTTACTATAAAAATGTCAATCTTTTGTGTCTTTTGTGTTATATAAAATCTTACATGTAAGAATAATTTGAAGATATTGTGATTCAAAAGTTTTCATATAGTTTGAGCATTCACGATCGAAATATGATGATTTGAGAAATGGGTTATGTCGCATCGATGGTAATTGTAATATGATTTTTTTCTTTCAACCAAAACAAATGAAACTTGTCTATTTTTTCTTTATATTCAGTTTTCATTTAATCTTTATATGTGATTTGTGTGTATTACTCAATCTTGAATGTGACTCTCCAAACATCAATGTTTTGCTTGGAATATCTTTCTGCTTCTTCTTTTTCAAGAAAAATATTTTGATTGCAGGTTAGTGAAGAATTATCATCAAATTTTTATGGTTGAATGGTGTTAAATGAAGAAAGAAGATTCGTAAAATGGATATAGGTTTTTTTATTTGAGCAAAGTTGACAAATGTTAGTTTTTTCTTTTGATTTAAATGTATGGTTATGTAACATCTTTATTTATATATTCAACCACCCAATGTTCTTATTTATTTGATTGTAGTTTTTCTATTTTGATTATGTTTATTTTCTATTATTTTTTTGTTAGGTTATCCTACACAACATATTTAAAAGATAACATAATTTTGAACATTTGATATGTAATTATGATAGACTTATCATGATATGTTTTTCATATAAAAGTAATTTATCCATATTACTACGTCAAGAATTACATATGACATTTACGAATATATATATATATATATATATATATATATATATATATATATATTATGTGATTTGTTGGGTTATCCTACACAACATATTTAAAAGACACTATTTAAAAGATAACATAATTTTGAACATTTGATATGTAATTATGATAGACTTATCATGATATGTTCTTCATATAAAAGTAATTTATCCATATTACTACGACAAAAATTACATATATGACATTTATGAAAATATATATTATACATGTGATTTGTTTAACATGTATATGCACCTATGTATGTTATAAATTTATAATAAAACATCTTTATGTTTAATAATTGAAGGGATTAAAATGATGCATCAAAACCAATCATTTAGAAGATTATAATAATAATAATAATAATAATAATAATAATAATACATTTCCATGTACCACATTCATTTGAAACTCACACTACAATTCAAGAGTTTTCTAATTTATGTATATTTATTAGTTACAACTCAAGAGTTTTTAAGTTATGATTATTAATTAGTAATTACTAATAACTTTTTATTTTCATTTCTTTTATAAGGTTGTAAAGTTTTGCTCATTAAAAATATTAATGTATTTGAAGAGATTTGTGATTTAAATATGAAGAGTTAATATAAAGAGTAAATTACTTAAATCGTCCCTATGGTTTGGTCAAAATTGCACGTTTGGTCCCTAACTTTTTTTTTGCACTCGAATCGTCCCTGTGGTTAAATTTTATTGTGTTTTTCGTCCTTATGGTTTGGTAAAAGTTACATGTTTGGTCCCTAACTTTATGTATGTAAGGGACGAAAAATGTAACAAAATCAAACCACATGGACGAAAAACGCAACAAATCAAACCACATGGACGATTCGAGTGCAAAAAAAAAGTTAGGGACCAAACGTGTAATTTTAACCAAACCACAGGGACGATTTCAGTAATTTACTCTAATATAAATGTTATAATAGATGTTTTAGTGTTTTTGTGTTATTAAAAGTTATAGTGTTTATTTTTCATATATTTTTTTTATTATTCGTTGTATATATATCTTTTTTAATATAAATGTTATAATAGATGTTTTTCTATTTTTATGTTACTAAAAGTTGCGGTTCATATTTTTGTTCATACGTTTTGTTACCCGTTATATTATCATTCATTTGATATATAATTTACACAATTTTAAACAGTTTATAAAATTATCAAATTATTGTATATATCACAATAACTTAAAAATTAAATCATAATGTTTAAGAAAAAACTAATATATTAACTATATATTTGCTTTATTACTAACATGTTATTTCATAGTAGAAATATTAAACAATAATTTGATAAAAATTATTATTTTAATTATATAATGCTATTCTCGAGATTCCCCTAGTTTACTCTTAATCGTATTAGGATGAGAAAGATACTGTATTAGGATGGGCCTTAGCATTAGCCCCTTTTTAGTTCCCTGACCAGATCCAAACCAAAGCCCAAACATTAAAACAAAAAGTTTGGGCCCAACAAAAGCCACTAGTCCACTACCATCTCCGGGTGATTTTCCCGCTAAAATTGCATACTGTAAAGCGAGAACGGGGGGAGGAAGAACCCTAACAGGGCTAGACATGGCACAGTCGGTAGCGGATGATTTGTCTCTCCCCCATATTTCCAATAACGATCTCAAGGTTGTAATATTCTTATTCACTGTCTTAATTTCTGAAATGAAGAGTTAATGTTGGATTATTTGTTTGCTTTTACAGCCATTTTTTGTGCTCCACAAAGCTTCTCCTCGTCAACACCCTGCTAAAAAATCAGCAGGAAAGGCTCGTAGATCCGTTAAGGTTAACTTGTCTGCATCATTGGATAATAATCATGAACCTGAAGTTCTCGATGATCAGTCGCACGAGAACTTGAGGACGAAAAACTTCCACAAAGCTTGGATGACAATTGAATCAACCATTAAGGTTGACCTCTCTTCTATCTCCCTGTTGTATTTAAATAAAGAAAGTAAAGAAAGAAGAGGGTGTATCTTCTTCATGCAGCTAAGAACTGACTTTAATTTGACATTCATTTGGTAATACAGGAATGTATGCACAACATGAATGCTGATGTATTCAATGAGATCGATAGCTGGGTCCACAAATCCTTTGATTCAATTTGTTCAAATGGGAGGCCCGATACCAACAAAGCCACTTGCTCATACCCCATTGTAACAGATGTTACAGCTAAACAACTTTATACTGGCCTAGTAGTAATGAGTAAGTTCCTTTTAAATTCAATTGCTGTAAGTTATCAATTATTCATTGTTCATGTAAGGACTGAGTATCAACAACCTCTGATTTGCAGACAACATGGAATTTGTTGATGATCTTCAGACATTTGCGGATCTAGGTGTACATTTGAACTCCCATGGTTGCCATGTGGCTAACCTCTCATCAGTTGACTTCTCACCCAAGAGTGGAGTAGGTGGCTGTTTGAGAAGTTTATCAAGGCAGATTTTGAAGGGTAGCATTGATGTAATATCTTTGTACCTGTATTCAAATTCTTAATTCTTTCTATATTGATTGATTTCATACCCAGAGAACATAATGCTTCTTCCACCTTCTTTATCTAAACAGGCAGCCGATATATCTATATTAGCATCTTGGTATATGGAGAAAGATAACTTTAAGCACCCAGTGGTTGTTATTATCGAAGACATGGATAGATGCAGTGAACCTGTACTTTCTGATTTCATACTCATGTTAAGGTATATAATGCTTCCGTTTTTACAATTCTAAATGCCTTCCATCAAATTGATACTTCAATATCTGCTTATTTTTTTGCTTTAAACAGTGAATGGGTGATTAAGATCCCAGTGATTTTAATCATGGGAGTTGCAACAATGCTTGATGCTTCAAAAAACATACTTTCTTCCAAGACAGTTCAACACCTGTCTCTTTTCAAGTTCTTTTTGGGATCTCCAGCTGACCGATTGGATGCAATCATTGAAGCAGTCCTTGTAAAACCTTGCAGTGGTTTCTTACTTGGTCATAAGGTTGCAGGTTTTATAAGAAATTGCTTCTTGAAACAAGATGGAACATTGACTTCTTTAATCAGAGCTGTAAAGGTTGGTGGTTTTGTACTATATTAGAAAGGGTATTTTAGACTTTTAGTATACAATGTTGACTGTGAACAAATTTTCTACAGATGGCAATTGTCCAGCATTATCTTATGGAGCCTATAAGCTTCACAATGAAAGGCTTACTTGATGAACATACTTCATTGGCAGATTCATGGCCTAATCAAGCTCTTGAACTTCCATCTTGTGTGAGGTATTTAAGATATTCATGTAATTTTGTGTTTTTAAGAAAAATAAAAAACTATTGAATGGATTTGTCATTTGTGCTAAGTTATGTTTTCAATCCTCTTGCAAGGAGACTTTCTGAAACAAAAAGTGAAGCTTGTTTAGGAGGACCATCAAAAATGAAGGAAGTGCTGGATCTGTGGAGCTGTGTGGTTTTGGTATTTTACAGAATTAGAATGATATAAACACTTCATTTCTCCTTGTTTTATTGTATATTTTATAAACTTTGGAAAGGTAAAATCTCTTGTAGTGTTTGCATGAAGTGGGAAAGAATCATAAAACCACACTGTTGGATTTGTATTATGAAGCATTGGATCCAAAGCTTTGCAGCATGAGAGATTCTGATTACTTGGAGTCAAAACCTGATCATCAAAGGTCTTCATGGAATCACAATATGAATGGGGAATCAGTTAAAATTCATAAAGGTGATTTAATTGGCCACACAATCCGCCAAATAAGGTAAATAATAAAATCATATATCTTTATTTTTTTTGTGCTTATTCTGTTTATCCTCTAAGAATAATATCATTTGTTACAGCTATTAAACTCATTGTAATATTTTCAACTTTCATGTTATCACTCAGGGACCTCTCACCAGTTGCCTTGTTTAAGTTGCTTGAGAAATGGAATAAAATTACAGATGGTGTTAATGAGGTATGTAATTTCATCTTTAATTTCTAGGGCTAAATGCAAGAAATTGCAACATACTTTGTTTGAATTTGAATGACATTGCTATAATTAGGTAGATTTTTCAAAGTACATTGCTTATGTTTTACTATATCACTTTCTTATACTCTTATTCATTCTAGATCCATGAGAAAGTAAAGGAGCTTCAGTCACAAGAGAAGTTAGAGAATAGTAATTTGAAAGAAACAGCAATAAGATCCAGGTAATCGAGAATTAAAAAAAGAAAAAAGATAAATGATGTTTAGTTATTTACTTATGAAACTAACTTTTTATTTTATTAAAATATGACAGGAGACAAGGAATCCGAAATGTTGGGAATTTTGATAAGTGTACAACAGCGTTAAACGAGAAAGCTGCTGTAGTTATGAGTCACATGGCAAGGTAAAATCTTATATCAAATATTTAATTTCTTATTTAATATTAAATATTAATAATAATGTTTGTGTATGATTTATGAAGCAGGGATTATATGCAGCCAATTGAGTCGATTCCTTTTCATGAAATCGTCTGCTTTACAGATGTCGACAAATTACAGGCTGTAAGTCGTGCGAAAATGTTTTTCTACTAAATTTTCTTGATCTGTAGTTTTTTTTTTTTCTTATATTTTCATTTAATAATATTGTAGGGTTTATTAGGAGACCCTAGAAAAAGAATCCAACTTGATCTACTCGGGGCCCACACCTTCATCAAGTGTAGTTGCTGCAGCACCAAAAGTGGGAGTTCCCCAATATCAACAATGCATGACACAACACTAATGTAAGATGCTTTTTGCTTACAATATTATTTATTACTTTTTTAAAATTGATAATGATTTTGAGATTTTACTTGTAATTGATTTGAACAGGTATAGTTTGGCTCAAGAGTATGGTGATGTGATAAATCTGCATGATTGGTATCAATCTTTTAGAGGAATAGTTGGTCAACAAACGGTCAAAGACCGAAACAGGTCAAAGGTTTCACCATCACCTAAGAAAAGAAAAACTGCCATTGAACCTCAGAAGAAAATAACAGAAGCATCGATTCAGTATCCTTTTTATTTTAAAATGACCATTTTGCCCTTGGATTTTTCATTGGAAGTTGTTTGAAATCCTTAACATGATGTTGTACAGAGCACGATTTTGCAGGGCGGTAACGGAACTTCAGATTACAGGACTGCTACGGATGCCTAGCAAGAGGCGGCCTGATTATGTGCAGAGGGTGGCCTTTGGACTCTAATTCCACTCAATTTTGTGACGTTTTTTGTAAACTTATTTATAAATGATGGATGAAGTATTTTTGTAATTTATTGAAAATGTTGTATAAAATGTAGAAACTAATGCCTTATGTTTTATTATTTACCAAACTCCAACTTTAACTTACGAACAGAAGTCATATTGATCAAAAGTCATTTCAAGTCTATTATTATTACGTACAAGTAAAACCTCTTAAATACTTTTGTTAGAAAAATAGGTTTGTATCTGTTTTAAGATAGTTTTTCAATCATACTTGAGGTATTTTGACTTGTTACTCAAATTGTTTGACCCATCAATTTTGTGGGATTTATTTGCCAGATAAAAAAATATAATATTAAGAAAAAATAGAAGTATATTTTAAATATTAAGAAAAAATAGAAGTATATTTTAAAATCTATTTAGGCAATGTTAGGCACGTCAAGCTGCTAAGCTAGTTTATTTTTCGAGTTTTTTAAATTAACCAAAAAGTAGTTGGTAGACTAGATTTTTAGAAAGTTATTTAGGTTATGTTTAACATGTTACAACAAGCTGATAAATTAATTTATTTTTTCTTTCGGTTATGTGTGGCCCATGGATTGTTGTTTTAAATTTCAAAACGACCTTCTTTATCTATAGATGACAATTATTTTTTACTAAACATCATTCTTTATCAATTAACTTTTTAGCTATCGGCTAGTTTATCAACTAATAAGTCAAACATAGCACTAGAGTAACTTTTTCATGATTTTTTTTTATTTTTTAATAATTCTGAATATACCTATAATTAATTATAAAAAAACATATTCTTCTAAATTCATTTTATATATATTCTAGCTAGTTTATCAACTAGTATTTACCAAACATTACTTTTTGTCAGCTAGATTTTAGCTTTCATCTACCTTTTCAGTTATCACCTAACATTTCAGCTACCAACTAACTTTTCAGTTACTCTGCCAAACATAGTCTTATAATAAGCTACCAAAAGGTTATTTGCAATATAATAACCAATTACCTTTAATGTTGTTATAATTGAGAGTTCTTGTAGAGTAGGTTGCTATTATCAATGACCACTTCATTATAATTGAATTTTGGCATAATACTTATTAATTTTTTCTACAATGTTGTAAAAATCGGTCTAGATGACTGATTAATTGGTCATTAATCACTTGGTAGTCTACATCCGCCTACGAATAATGCTAATAAGTCGTATTAGATGTGTCTAGTCAAAATTGGTTATTAACCAGACTAATTAATAGATCTAGGCAGTTAAAATTAGTCGAAACTTTAAATGGTCAAAATTATTAAAAAAAAAAATCAAAATAAGACAACAAATCTAAAAAAATGTCAAAATTAAAGAATGAAATACGTGAATGATAAACTAAATGCCCTAATATATACATATTTGATGTGTCTCTGTGCATCAAATGAATCAAATTTTGATATTTTATGATATATACTTATTTTTAAATATATATTTTTTTATAAATTAAGATCTCCAATTAATCTCCATTTAGATCGGTTAATCCCTCCCAATCAATTGATTAGCTAACACCTAACAAGTTTACATCCTTAGGGGGTGTTTGGCTTAGCTTTTGAATAGCCAAAAGTCTTTTTAGAAAAAGATCATTGGTAAAAGATGTTTGGCAAAGAACTTCTACAAGTTACTTTTGGATTTTACAAAGAAAGAAAATCAACTTTTTGAAAAAGTCAGAAAAACCTGACTTTTTGTAATTTTTCCAAAAAGATCTTTTGGTCGTCAAATTAGTTTTTTAGTAATTAACCGTAAATACAAATGCAAAATAATAAGCCTTTTTGTAGAAGTTCAAACTTTAGTGGTTAAGCATTTACTTTTTCTAAACACAAACTATCCATTTTCTAATTAATGGGGGAGGTAAATGTAAAAACCTTGACAGAAACGGTCGTATATCTATAAGCCACATCTCTCCCCATTTGGTTATTCAAATTTCAAAAATCAAAATCAGAAAGCAGAGAATTAGGGTTTCAAAATCAAGATGGCGTCCTCTGCAAGCATGAAGGTATTTTACAAGCAGACGAAAAAGAATGCAGGGATCAGCAAACCTCCACCTAACAAATCGAAGCCTAAGTCGAAAAATGTTGCGAGTTTCGGAGCAAAGAGTGCACAACCTCCTGCTCTCGTCGCCCATGGCTCTTTTGATCTCAAAGGTGAGTAGATCATTCTTAAGCCAGAACAGTCCTCTAGAAATCGGTTTCTTTTTATGTAGTTAGGGTTTCACACTTCACAGTCTCTTCTTCCATGGATTTTGCATTTAGGGCAAAAATTCTGAAAACGAAATCAAACACTACCTACGCTTCCGATGTATCAATTATATTGTTGTAGAGTCAGTTTGTTTTGTTGTAAATGAAATCAAGTAACTTGTTTGTGTAATGACAAATGACAGAGAGTGATGATGGAAGGGAAGAGGTGTTGAGGCAATTTGACATGAACGTGGCGTATGGGCCATGTGTTGGGATGAAGAGAATGGATCGTTGGAAGAGAGCTGCTATGCTGGGGTTGAACCCTCCTGAAGATGTCCGCAGTCTCTTGACATCTGCTACTGCTACCAATGGCAATGAGGGTTGTGGTGACTCCTTGTGGGATGGTCGTGTTTGAACTTTAAAACAACGATCCATGGAAGCTCCTTCTGTTCTTTAATGCTGTGTACAGTCTCTAGCTGTCTCGGTTTTTTCTTGCTATGTTGTGATTTGATATAGATTCCTTCAACAGGATTTATCTTTTATGATTTTGGTTATGTATCAATGCTTTTGGTTGTTCTGTTGTTCTTTGTGGTATGTTTCTTCAAAACAGCTTGCGTATTGAACATAAACCTAACTGGTTAACCGATTTTCTGGTTTGAAAATGTCTGCCACCAACCAAAACGAGAAATTTAAATCTAAAGTCCAGACAAACGTCACTGAATAGAACTAGCAAAAGTAAATGTCGCTCTGTAGTCTTGTATTCTAGTGATCTTTTGACATTGTGAAAGATTCGATCATGGTGATTATTCATTGTTTCCATAGTGAGGGAATCTCCAATACAACACCAACATTAAAACCTATATTTGCATCCACTTGGACAAGAAAGAAAGTCTATTGTTTCTAATCAAACTTTCAGTTTTAATCTCACAGAAAATTATTAATTTAGCCAAATGACTTACTACTGATTTTTCATTTAATAGCAAAAAATTAGCCAATATCTCATTTTAGCCACCCAAACCGCACCTCAGATTAAGCCAACTAGGGTTTGGGCACCTCACCTGTGGTTTTGTGATTTGTGGTTTTGTGATTTCAGTCTCAGGTGCAGTATTGGATATTTGGGCTAAGGTTCTGCACGATCTGCTGTTTTATGGCGCATAGACCATAATATATAAAGTTGAAAAGAGACAATATTACATAAATGTTTTATGGCGCATAGACCATAATATATAAAGTTGAAAAGAGACAATATTACATAAATGATCCTTGTGGTTGACAAAATCCATCAATTATGGTTCTTATGACGAACTCTTTACATAGATGGTTCTGTGGTTTCAAAATTTTGCAAAAACGGTTATTTTGACTAACGAAGTTAACTTTTTAGGTTAAATCTAATGTGAAATGACATATTTGCGCTTCCTCCATAGGGACGATTTATGTAATTTGCTCCTACAACAAGGACCATTTATGTAATTTTCTCTATAATTTATTATTGTTTTTATTTAATTTAATTATATATTTAAGGATTTAGATTTTTTTAAAGATTTGTTTATATATATATATATATATATATATATATATATATATATATATATATATATATATATATATATATATATACTCTGATACTCTGATACCAATTATGGCATTCGCTTAAACTAATACTCTGATACCAACTGTGACATCTCCAATTTTACGGTCAGAAAAGACCGATTTATTTATGTTTTGTTTTATAAATCAGAGTAATCGTTTAAAGAAAACGGTTACGGAATTTGTTCTCAAAACAAGATATGATAATAACTCATCAAAACATTTCTCAAAGAGAATGTAGTTTTTTTTATTTAATAATAAAACCTCGGGATGTCATGTTCCGATACAGACCAAAAACATAAACAATATAAAATAGACTTTACAACAGTTATTTATAACTACTGATCTATAATCCAAAATCTCTCGTCAAGTCCATCAACTTATACCCTTGTACCATTACCTGTAATGCAAAGAAAACTGAGTGGGTCAGACTTGGGAGCCTGGTGAGCATTTAGGGTTTTCAACCCACAATAATAAATTTATTATATTCAATTATCAAACAATCAACCTAAATACCCATCCCCATATCTCCTTTATTTTCTCAAGGGTTTACCCTAAGAACCAACTATCATTCATTCATTCATTCCTAAGGAACTGACACAAAGTCCATTTGCTACCACGGTTTATACATCAGGTACTACGTCACATAATCATCAGGGTTCATATGATAGGCACTACGTCTCATAGTCACCAGGGATTACACAACAGGCACGAAATCACATCGTCACCAAGGTTTATCAAATAGACATGAAGTCGCATCATCACTAAAGCTTACTCAATAGACATGAAGTCGCATCGTCACCAAGGTTTTACACAATAGGCACGAAGTCGCATCATCACCAAGGTTTTACTCAATAGGCAAGAAGTTACATCGTCACCAACTATTCTATCTACCCATGTTCTACCCAACAATTTTTTAGATATAAATACAAACACAGTTTAAATCATTTAACACCTGTATAAAAACATCAATTCGAAGCCCATCTCAAATAGACAAATAATATATAACACATAGCACATATTTCATAGCTAATACTTTATATTTATGTGTTAGAAGAAAGTAACTATACACTCACACCAAACATATACTTAATACATTCAAATAATACTTGTATTAATATTGTGTTTATGAAAGGGACTATACACTCACTTGATTAGACGATGCTCGGACAACAATACGGCTTGTAAAATTAGTATTCTTTGGTAGATCTGGAAGATCTTCACAAAAATCGGCTTCTCGCAGGCAGAGCTTCGGCTCGGGAATTTCACTTCTCGGGATCTCCGGGCTTTGGGACTTGTTTCGGGGCTCGGGAATGATACCGGGGCTTCGGGGGGTTAAAATAGGGCTTAGAGAGAATATTGGGAGTGGGAGAGATGAAAAGGAGCAACCAAAATCGGCTAACCCTCGATTTCTATTTATAAGGTGAATTTTCTGAGTTCACCTTGTGAGTTTTTAATATTCACCTCGCGAACTTGCTCACCTCGTGAGTTTCTAATATTCAAATCATGAGCTTGATATGTCATTGCATTCGTCATGGCCACTTGCCCTGGAAGACGTCCATCATCTGTTCACCTCGTGAATTTCTAATATTCACCTCGTGAGTTCTGACAGTTTTGGGGTTTCACGCCACGAATTTCAGAAATTCCTAAATTTCGCATACGAACTCTGTTTTTGATGTTCTTTATATCCACGCGTAGGTAAAAACAAGATCTACAACTTTCATTTAGACTTCGTCGGCTAATTTTGACTTTAATTTTAATATATTATTAATATATTATTTTTAGTAGGCCGGGACAGGAAAACTCCGTTCGAAATTCATAACTCTTTCATCTGAACTCCGTTTTCGTCTGTCTTTTTATCGTTGGACTAATATTTATGAGATCTTCAATTCTCATTTAGAAAGTTTTGGCTAAATATTATTCGACCTCAATCTCGAGTTTCGAGCTGCATACTACTAATGCTGAAACTTCGAAAAATCATAACTTTCTCATACGAAGTCAGATTTAGACGTTCTTTTTATGCACGCTCTTGTTTTAACGTATTCTACGACTTTCATTTAGATCGCTAAGGAAAATATCGCTCTAACATAAATTCACTATTTACTTTGCGTTGTGTCATGTCGGTTGTGTCGCGAAACTTCGACAGGTCATAACTTCTTCGTTATAACTCGGATTTCGGCATTCTTTTTATGTAAGGAATCCTTGAAACACATACTAAAACTTAGTTAAGATTATTCCTTCAAAATAATCTTCCATCAAAAAGTCATTTTTGATGCTTATTGTCCTTAAATTGACTAGCCCTAATCTACAGGCGTTACAATTATCTCCCCCTTACGATAATTACGTCCCGGAATCATCAACGAAATAGGATTCGTATATTGACTCCATACGTTAACTCTCCATCCTAAGTAATAACCGTGATGCCGAATTTTTCATCTGCTCTTCATACTATGTTGGACTTTCAATCGTAACCTTCAAGTTACAAAATAAATCCTTATTGTGGACTCCTTCTTCTTCTTAGGATAAATACATTCCTTTATCTATTGTAATAGACCGATGGGTCGTGTCCCGATGACCTCTCATCGTAGTCAGACTCAATTGATATGACCACTAGGGTCGGAATAACAACCATCTTACTAGTCATTACCGAAACAATGGTAATGACATGCTTGAATAAAACAGAAACAATTACTAGCTTCTCTGTAACCTTATGACTTTCCCTGATCCAAGTGCGAGTCCTGTGCTTCCGATAGTATAGATCTCTACTACCATTCACACCTACTCATACTCGTCCCAAGTATTGTCTCGCAGTCAACCAAGTCACCATACATAAATCATATAATCATTCAACACATCAGATAACAAAACCAGGGTTTATATTATTTCTTGAAACTATTACACAAAAGTTCAAGTTCACCATATACTATGCCTCTAACAGGCTATGCTTCTTGATACAGAATTTATGTATTAATATGAAGTCTTCATCTTTTAATCCTCCCATCATTTTTTGCTTCGTCGAGGAGCATGTGGAATGCCCTTGGCTGTGGCGGTGCATTTTTCTTTGGGCAGTCTCTAGAAACATGCTCTTCTTCGTTACACCCGTAGCACACCTTTTTGTTGGATACGCACTTATTGGCGTAATGCCCTGTCTTCCCACATTTATAGCAAGTCATTTCCTCGTTACACTTCCCGAAGTGTTTATTTTTACACTTCTCACACCACTTAGCTTCATCTCTTCCTCTAGATTTCGAGTATTTTGTTTCTTTTTTGATCATTGAGGATCCTTCATGTTTCCTTTTCTCACCAACTTCAGCTCTCTCCAGACCCTTTTCTTTTATTTGGGTCTCAACATTTTTGGCTGCCCAGATGACGGCTTTCAGAGTGGTTGCTTGCTTGACTATCGGACCAAAGTCCGCTAGTAATCCATTGGCAAACTTGTTGACCTTGGAAAGTTCAGTTGGAATTAGGTATGGAATAAGCTTCACCATCTCCGTAAAGCTTGTAGCGTATTCAGTGACACTCAATTTTCCCTTCTTCAGATTCTGGAACTCATTGTTGATTTCCAGAAGATCCTGCTCAGAGCAATATTGCATTTCCAGTTGCACCACGAACTCTTCCCAAGACATCTTGCTAGCTTCCCCTTGGGCATCGAACCAGCTAGTAACTTCCACCAGCTCAGTACTCCATATTTTAACAGAGGAATTGCAAGAGCGGTCTTCTGTCTGTTGCTACACTCTCAACTTTCAAACATTGTCTCCATCTCGGAGATCCAGTCCATGACTTGCACCGGTGCCGGGCTCCCAGAAAGACACGGTGGTTTGGATGCCATGAAATTCTTGTACTTGCATCCACGTCCGTCATTTCCTCCATCCTGGTTGTTTTGGCGAACTATTGGTAGGTTGGCTTGACCAACGGTCCCACTATAGTTTCCTCCTTCAGACTGCCCTCCATTTACTTCGGGCTCTTCAATTTGAATTGACAATTCTTTGCGTTTCTACCTAATCAGACGTCTGGTTTCTTCCATTTGATGATCCAACATTGCCTGGATCATCACTTGAACTCCTACCATTGTCATTGGTTCAGGTGCTGCTGCTACAACATGTATTTGCTCAATCATTGGTATTTGATTCCTGTTTTCATCAGCCTTTCCATCTCCACTCCTCGTTCTCACCATTTTTTTTATCTATACACCGAATAAGGTGAAATTAGATCCTCATTCACGATAGATATTCAAATCATCCTTATCACTCCGAAACGTTTACATGCTAGTTCTAATATCGTAGACGCACGCTTAGAATCCTAAACACATAAGGCTTCCCGATCTGGTCGGCAACAAACCATAGATCTGAACACATAATATCATATATGGAAACATATAACATTTAGCGCATAAAAGAATTTTAGGCAACTTGTAACATCCAAAATTTCAAAAAATTTAAACTTTTAAAAACATGTCAAGTTCATCAAAATATTATAAATTTAGTTTTCAAAACATTAATTATCACAGTCTTTTCCCAGAAATATAACATAGTAAGAGGAGTTGTACGATCACGTTTTGGCCTTTCTACGATCCCCTGAGGTACCCGAAACCATAAACTGAAACTGTAAGCCTGAAAGCTTAGTGAGTCACCCCAAAATACCGATACACATATAGTCCACATAACAATATCAACATTAGCATATCATATCAATCAAAACAGAACAGCATACACTCGGTCCCCAACTTTACAAGCTGGACTACCCCCAGGCCCTCAGTACAAGTTTGGAATGCCTACCGGGTCCTCAGCTCATATCTGGAATGCCATCGAGCCCTCAGTACGAGTCTGGAATGCCTACCGGGCCCTCAGCTCGTATCTGGAATGCTCCCGAGTCCTCAGTATGAGTCTGGAATGCCTACCGGGCCCTCAGCTCGTATCTGGAATACTCTCGGGTTTGTTGGCTATCGCACGGAGCAATATAACCTCAACCCACCCCACACAACATGTCGACATGTAACAAATAAATGCACATACAAGTAATCAATCAGTATCACAGGCAGTCCTACAGATCTACCCGACTAGCATATCAACTGGCATACATTACTAACTCAACTCAACATATCAATAACTACTAGGATATCAAATACATTAGGTCGGCCTTGGTGCCTTAGACCCCTTAGTATAGTGAGGATAACTCACCTCGAAACATCGACTCACACAAATTAGTTCCAACCTTCGGGTTACTTTCACGAATCCCACCACCTATATTTATCACAAATTGCATACATAAGATTCTGATCCTTCTAGAACTATCCTCAAAAGTCAAAAGATCAACTTAGGTCAATTGTCAAAGTCAACAGTCAAGGTCAACAGTCCATGTTGACTTGGCTCGCCGAGTTCCCTCGGCTACTCGCCGAGTTTCCTTGGCTTCCGGTGCACTCGCCGAGTCATCGAGTGACTCGTCGAGTTTCCCTCGTTTTTCGACTGAACTCTAAAGCCAGTCGTCGGGTTTCCTAAGAGAAACTCGATGAGTGCATACATGGGCATATCCTTGGGAAAGTTCATCTGACTCGCCGAGTTGTTCATCCAACTCACCGAGTTTCATGGCGATCTTCATCGGACTCGCTGAGTTGTTCATCCAACTCGTCAAGTTCACGGCTTTATTCATCGAACTCGCCGAGTCATCCTTGTGACTCGCTGAGTCCATTTGGTCTTTTTCCATACAGACTTATTCTGAGCCATGCAGTGGCTCCAATTCATAGATCTAGGCTTCTATGACATACTTATTACGTAAAGTCACAAACTTTACATACATGCAATGCATTTAAGGCTCTAAATGCCAAGTCTATGCTCTTAATGGGGTTTCATGCCTAAGAGGGACCTCATACATGATCAATTCTGAGACTTTATATTTCTAGAGCTTAGAGAGGGCTCAGATCTGAAGTTACAACTTCATATCCAACTCATTGTTCAACTTATCAACCTCTAAGGTCCATAGAAAACCCTAGATGTAACACCGTAAATTTCAAGACAAAATTTTCATTTAAAATAATCATTTTATTCTTAGAAACACTTGTTCAAAATCTCATTCATAGTCGAATTACAAAACATAACTCCATTTTCACTTGCATAGAAAACCAGGATCCTCCAAAATATGACTCTTTCTCTGGTGTGTACAATCAAGCCGGTGCCGTCCCATGATACTGAAAGAAACCTGAAAAACATCACACAAAACACTGTAAGCACGAAGCTTAGTGAGTTCCCCAAAATACCACACATAGCACATATTAGCCACTCGAGGCTATAACTCTATGGGTTCGTGCACCCAAACTCTGTGAACCCTCAGGTTCTAACTCTGGGAACCTTCCAGTTCCAACTCTATAAACATGCACAACATAAATCACATAGAAGTAATGCAGTACAACACATCACGTACATATGGCATACAAATTCTCTGATCACATAACTCTGGTTACCTACTCGAGGTAAAGTATAGTGAGAAGACTCACCTGGCAAGCAGAAAGCAGATATCCCCACACTTAAATCTCAAACTCGCCACCGCCTAACACGTAAGGCAAATACTCTCATGAATATAACTCTCAAGACTAGAATCAATCCTCTCATGGCACCCTCGTAAGGGTAAAAGACTATTTTACCCCTCTCTTGGCCCAAAGGCCACATCGCTGACCAAACCCTAAAAGTCAACGGCCAACCCTTGGTCAAAATCAAAGTCCTCAGTCAAAGTCAACCCCTAACTGACCCTACTCGCCGAGTCAACCCTGTGACTCGTCGAGTTCCCATAATCAGAACTTCACTCAATCCGCGACCTAACTCGCCGAGTCACCCCGAGACTCGCCGAGTCCAACAACTCTGAGTCCACTCGCACACAACTCACCGAGTCATCCCTCGACTCACCGATTCTCGACTCAACTAGAGAATATCGGGACCCTTCGACAAGACTCGCCGAGTCCAAGAACAGACTCGCCGAGTCTAAGACTATCATCAACCTACTCACCGAGTTGTTCTTCCAACTCGCCGAGTCCCAGCTCATCTTCAAGCAACTCGTCGAGTACACCCATGTGACTTGCCGAGTACCACCGGTCTAAATCCATTCAGAAGCATTCCAGGCCATGCAACTGCTCAAAAACATAGATCTAGTCTCCTACCACTCATCCATCATGTAAAGTGGCAAACTTTACGTGAATCCAAAGAGATCTAGGCCGTTTGCACATTGGGCTAGGGTTTGGGACATGTAAGCTTCACTTAACACTCCAACACAGGGACTTTCATGCTCTCTGATTCTTCTCCCTTCCAGATCTGAGGTAGCAACCTCAGATATAACCTCTAGACTTCCCATTACATCCATAGAAAAATTCCCACAAACCCCAAAATGAAGAAACAACATAACAACAGTCCAATAACGAGATATTACCTCTAAGAGATGCCCCAACTGCAATGTAATTCGAATCCAAGCAAAGCCCCTTGCTCCAAGCCTTCAATCTCCCAAAATTCCTTCAACAATTACTTCTCCAAGCTCCAATCCACTCAACAATGGTGCTTCTCCGCGATTTAGGGTTTTTTGGGGATCAAGGGGTGATAAAGAGGCTGGGAGGAAAACATAATGATCTTTATATAAGGCTCAACCCCGAGAATTAGGGTTTTCTCCACTCAGCGCCTACTCGCCGAGTCCATTACACTGACTCGCCGAGTCGGCCACTTAACACGCGACCAAGTCGTGACTCTACTCACCGAGTCCGCACATGGACTCGCCGAGTCACTCTTTCCCAATTTACTCTTTTAGCCCTTCAACTCTACTCTTGATATTTCAGGATGTTACACTAGAACTTCAATGAAAGGAAAACTCACAAAAGAGATGGTAATTTAGGATACCTCTGGAAGATGAAAACTGAAAGTAGTGCTGATTTCCCCACCTAACTTGCTCTAACCTCCTCTTCCTTCAAGCCTTCTCCTTCAAAATCTTCAAATCAAGCTTCACACACTCAACAAGCACACACACTCGAATCAGGGACTCACTAAGACTGTAAAGAGACCCAAGGGAGGCTAAGGCTCCTTTAAATAGGGACACAAACCCCGGGAGTAGGGTTTCACTTGCCATATCCTAATCGCTGAGTCAGTCACTTAATTCGCGATCCAATCCCGCTACTACTCGACGAGTAGGGTAACCGACTCGTCGAGTAGGCCAAAACCAAGAAACTATACTTTGAACAATACCTGAGAATCGGAGCATTACACAACTTTCCTAAAATATACTAGTGCTAGTGTCTTAAAATATGGTAGACACTCATCTCACAATCATCGCTTAGCAATCTAAGTTTAAGTCTAGAAATCCTACAAATTCTTAGTTCGCTTAAACTAATGCTCTAATACCAACTGTGACATCCCCAATTTCACGGCCAGAAAAAACCGATTTATTTATGTTTTGTTTTATAAATCAAAGTAATCGTTTAAAGAAAACGGTTGTAGAATTTGTTCCCAAAACAAGATATGATAATAACTTATCAAAACGTTTCTCAAAGAGAATGTATTTTTTTTATTTAATAATAAAACATCGGTATGTCATGTTCCGATACAGACCAAAAACATAAACAATATAAAATAGACCTTATAACAGTTATTTATAACTACTGATCTATAATCCAAAATCTCTCGTCAAGTCCATCAACTTATACCCTTGTGTCATTACCTGTAATGCAACAAAAACTGAGTGGGTCAGACTTGGGAGCCTGGTGAGCATATAGGATTTTCAACCCACAATAATAAATTTATTATATTCAATTATCAAACAATCAACCCAAATACCCATCCCCATATCTCCTTTATTTTCTAAAGGGTTTACCCTAAGAACCAACTATCATTCATTCATTCATTCCTAAGAAACTGGCACAAAGTCCATTTGCTACCATGGTTTATACAACAGGCACTACGTCACATAGTCACCAGGGTTCATATGATAGGCACTACGTCTTATAGTCACCAGGGTTTACACAACAAGCACGAAGTCACATCGTCACCAAGGTTTATCAAATAGGCACGAACTCACATCGTCACCAAGGCTTACTCAATAGGCACGAAGTCGCATCGTCACAAAGGTTTTACAAAATAGGCACGAAGTCGCATCGTCACCAAGGTTTTACTCAATAGGCACAAAGTCGCATCGTCACCAACTATTCTATCTACCCATTTTCTACCCAACAATTTTGTAGATATAAATACAAACACAGTTTAAATCATTTAACACCCGTATAAAAACATCAATTCCAAGCCCATCTCAAATAGACAAATAATATATAACACATAGCACGTATTTCGTAGCTAATACTTTATATTTATGTGTTAGAAGAAAGTAACTATACACTCACACCAAACATATACTTAATACATTCAAACAATACTTGTATTAATATTGTGTTTATGAAAGGGACTATACACTCACTTGATTAGACGATGCTCAGACAACAATACGACTTGTAAAAGTAGTATTCTTTGGTAGATCTAGAAGATCTTCACAAAAATCGGCTTCTCACAGGCAGAGCTTCGTTTAGGGAATTTCACTTCTCGGGATCTTCGGGCTTCGGGACTTGCTTCGGGGATCGGGAATGATACCGGGGCTTCGGGGGGTTAAAATAGAGCTTAGAGAGAGTATCGGGGGTGGGAGAGATGAGAAGGAGCAACCAAAATCGACTGACCCTCAATTTCTATTTATAGGGTGAATTTTCTGAGTTCACCTTGTGAGTTTCTAATATTCACCTCGTGAACTTGCTCACATCGTGAGTTTCTAATATTCACCTCATGAGCTCGATATGTCATTGCGTTCTTCATGGACACTTTCCCTAGAAGACGTCCATCATTTGTTCCCCTCGTGAATTTCTAATTTTCACCTCGTGAGTTCTGACAGTTTTGGGGTTTCGCGCCCCGAACTTCAGAAATTCATAACTTTCGCATACGAACTCTGTTTTTGATGTTCTTTATATCCACGCGTAGGTAAAAACAAGATCTACAACTTTCATTTAGACTTCGTCGGATAATTTTGACTTTAATTTTAATATATTATTAATATACTATTTTAGTAGGCCGGGACAAGAAAACTTCGTTCGAAATTCATAACTCCTTCATCTGAACTCCATTTTCGTCTGTCTTTTAATCGTTGGACTAATATTTATGAGATCTTCAATTCTCATTTAGAAAGTTTTGGCTAAATATTATTCGACCTCAATCTCGAGTTTCGAGCTGCATACTGCTAATGCTGAAACTTCGAAAAATCATAACTTCCTCATACGAAGTCAAATTTAGACGTTCTTTTTATGCACGCTCTCGTTTTAACGTATTCTACAACTTTCATTTATATCGCTAAGGAAAATATCGCTCTAACATAAATTCACTATTTACTTCGCGTTGTGTCATGCCGGTTGTGTCGCGAAACTTCGACAGGTCACAACTTCTTCGTTATAACTCGGATTTCAACATTCTTTATATGTATGGAATCCTTGTAACACATAATACAACTTAGTTAAGATTATTCCTTCAAAATAATCTTCCGTAAAAAGTCATTTTTGACGCTTATTGTCCTTAAATTGACTAGCCCTAGTCTACAGGCGTTACAACACCCCTCTCATATCTTCCCTCCGCCCAGCACTGCCTCCTATCGCTATGCCTCTTCTCCGGTGATCCTACTTTACGCTCTTCTTCTTCAAACGCTCTTTCACCTATTGTTGATACTTGTTCCAGAAATCCAATGCCCAAACCCGACAATCTAATCCTATTCGAAGGTACTATAACTACTCTCTCTCTCTCTCTCTCTCTCTCTCTCTCTTTTTAGCTCATTAGATCGATGAAATGAGAACCGAGCGTAATTATCAACTATTTGGATCGATTACGAGCTCATGATAATGATTTTTTGATACAATCGGTTCCTATTTGTATTTTATGCTACATGTCATTTGATGTGATTCAACATCTTATTCTTAGTTGAAACCAAATTGTAATGGTTAAGAAATTGGTGTCTCACCTGGTGAAATAAATAGTGGCCACCAGGTGTTTGAAAAAATGTCACAAAGAAACATTCTTGTTATAAAGATCTGAATACATACCATGCTGTTAACATTACTTATTTTACTTACGCCTTTTTCAAGGCCACATATAATTTTAACTCTTGGACCTGCAAACACATAACCGTTTTGTAAAATGAGATTTTCTTTTTCTTTTTATAATGAAAAACACATGAAATAAAGTTACCATTGATTGGTTATCATCATTAAGTTTCTTGCTGACTTCTGGAGGATTTTTACTTTCCTCCTCTTTGATTTCATGGTTAAACTCTTTGATCAACCGTAAAGAACATTTAATTAGTATTATAGGGGTTGGATTGGAGTTTATTAGAGAGTTGATGATCATTGTAGAATTTCATGCACACAAGGTGTTTGTCATATTGTCTGAAAGAACCTAATAAATGTAAAAGTGACATTTTATGTGAAAATCCTTAACTTTGAAACCTCATTAAGCCAAGCATTAAGGCCCTTAGGTTAAATTGAATATGACATCTCAGTATCCTAATAAGTAATCAACAATCATTTTAAAAGTGATAAACTTAAGGCTTAACCATTAAGTCCTTAATAGAACACCAAAAGTGATTTAAAAACTATTATGATCAATTTTCCTAAATTTGTCCTCCAACTTCTAAAATCCGTGCAAGTTAATAAGTACACCTACAAATCATGAGACATAGTTTTCTGGAAATATTAGTGTGTCTAGTTTTTCAAACTTTGAATCACATTTTGATATTCCAAATCCTTGAGGGGTAAAATTGGCAATCTTCTCAAGTTGGTCCATGCTGTCTCAGATTTCATGCATTGTCTTCAAAAAATCATAATAAATTCATTAGAACTCCAAATGCCAAAATCCCAAAGCCTACAATTCGATATGGATGTATAGTTTCCCACATATAAAGGGCCTGATGTAATTCGTATTAGATGGGTACAGTTTATTCCAAGAGTGTTGAGTGGTCCAGAAAGTGACAGCTTAAAGTTACTAACTTGTAAATTTAATATAAAATCAACCAAATATCTTTAGAACGGGGTCTTTATATTCATGAAAAGATAAAAGGGGGAAATTTACCAATGTTATTTTATCATAATTTAGTAATGGGTTGAAATGTAAGAAAACAGAGCACTACAATCAAAGAGAAAATAAGGAAATATGTGCATAAGTTTTATAAGAGTAATACAACAAACCAAAAGCTAAATAATGTTATAATTGATGTGTAGGTTCTCGGAAAGGAAAGGATTCATCTATCTCACGCTAGCTAGTTTTCAGGTTCAAGTAGGTGAGTTACAGTAACTCTCATATTATGTAAGTATAACTTGTTTTATGTTATTGTTCATGGATACCCTAATCCGGTAGAGTGAACAAGGAAAGGCATAATGTAGTTTGTTCTCTAGTGAGACAAGAAAACAAGATTCATTTCTGCGTTTTTGATTCATTAGTTGTTCTCGTGTATTAAATCACATGTGATTATATGATCTAATCACATATGACTTATATGCACAAGATTCATCGTTGTGTTTTCGATTCAATAGTTGCTCTTTGTCCATATTAATCGTATAGTATGTGATTAAATACATAAAATGACATATGATTAAACACATGATAACAAATATCGAATTGAGAACGTGAATTTGAATCTTATTCGCATAAATCGTATGTGATTAGATATGTATAATCACATGTGATTAAATACACGAGAACAACTATTGAATCGGGAACACAAAAATGAATATTATCCACATAAATCATATGCGATTGGATACATATAATAACATGTGATTATGTGTATCTAATCACATATGATTTATGTGGCTAACATTCATTTTCACGTTCTCGATTCAATAATTGTTTTTCTTCCACTTTAATCATATGTGATTAAATACATTTAATCGGATGCAATTATATGTTTCTAATCACATATGATTTTATTTGGAAAAAAAGAATCTATTCTGTATAAATCTTATGTGATTAGATACATACAATCACATGTGATTATATACACGATACCAAATATTAAACAAAGAACACGAAAACAAATCTTTATCCAAATTAATCATATCATATGTGATTAAATAAATCTAATCGTGTGATTATATGAATCTAATCATATATGATTTATGTGGACACAATTCATTTTTTGCTTTGTCGATTCAATAGTTGTTCTCATGTATTTTATTACATGTGATTATATGTATAATTATATGTGATTAAGTACATAAGCACAACTATTGAATCGAGAAGGCAAAAATGAATCTTGTCCTCCTTAAATCATATGTGATTATATACATATAATCACATGTGATTAAATACACAAAAGCAATTATTCAATTGAAACCGTAAAAATAAATATTGTCTACATAAATCATATATGATTAAATACATATAATCAAATGTGATTATATGTATCCAATCATATATGATTTATGTAGATAAGATTCATTGTCACATTCTCGAATCAGTAATTGTTCTTTGTCAACTGTAATCATATGTGATTAAATACATATAATCACATGTGATTATATGTATTAATCATATGTGATTATGTGTATTTAATCACATATGATTTATATGGACAAAAATAACGATGTCTATATAAATCATATGTGATTAGATACATATAATCACATATGATTATATACACGAGAACAACTATTGAATCGAGAACACAAAGATAAATATTGTCCACATATTTCATATGTGATTAAACGCATATAATCCCATGTGATTATATGTATCTAATCACAAATAATTTATGTGGAAAATATTAATTTTCGCGTCCTCGATTCAGTTTTTGTTCTTGTGTATTTAATTGCATGATATTATATGTATCTAGTTAAATATGATTTATATGGAAAATATTCATTTTCGTATTCTCGTTTAATAGTTGTTCTTGTACATTTAGTTGCATATGATTCTTGTGCACAAGATTCATTTTCGTGTTTTTGATTCAAAAGTTTTTCTTTTTTCACATTAATCATATGTGATTAAATACATACAATCACATACGATTAAATACATAATAGAAAATATTGAATCAAAAATGTAAAAACGGATATTATCAATATAAATCATATGTCATTTGATACATATAATCACATGTGAGTAAGTACATTAGTACAACTATTAAATTAAGAAATAAATAATGAATCTTGTCCATAAAAATCATATGTAATTAGGTACATATAATCACATGCGATTATATGTATTCAATACATACGATTTTTGTGGACAATACTCATTTTTATGTTTTTAATTTAATAGTTGGTCTCGTGTATTTAATCACATACGATTTATGTGAAAAATATTTGTTTTCACGTTCTTGATTCAATAAATCATATGTGATGATATATATATATATATATATATATATATATATATATATATATATATAATCACATGTAATTATATACACGAGAACAACTATTGAATCAAGAACATTAAAACAAATTTATGTCCAGATTAATCATAAGTGATTAAATACTTATAATCACATGTAATTAAATATATGAGAACAATTATTGAAACGAAAAATAAAAAATGAATATTGTTCATGTAAATCATATGTAAATGGATACATATAATCACATGTGATTATGCGTATCAAATTATATATGATTAAAGTTAACAAAAAATAATTATTGAATCGAGAATGAAATAATGACATATGTGATTAAATATATCTAACAACATTTGATTAAATATATCTAATCACGTGTGATTATATGTATCTAATCACATGATTTATATGTACAAAAAAAGAATATTCTCCATATAAATCATATGTGATTAAATATAAATAATCGCATGTGATTATATATACATAATCATAGGTGTTGGTGATGGGTGGTGGTGGTGTGTAGTGATGTTTGGCGGTGGTAGGTGGTTATAGTGGTGAAGGGTGGTGGGGGTGACATGTAGGGAGGTGATTATAGTGGGTAGCATGTGGCGGTGGGGAGTGGTGGTGATGGGTGGTGGAGACGGGTGAAAGTGATAGGTAGTGGTGGTGGGTGGGTGGATGGCGGTTGGTGGTGAGGGTGGTGATGGTGTATGGTGGTTTTGGTATGTGATCGGTGGTGGAGGCGAGTGGTTGTGATAGGTGGTGGATGGTGGTCGTGGGGGTGATGGATGGTGGTGATAGGTGGTGGGTGGTGGTTGGTGATAGTGGTGGGTGGTAATGACAGATGGTGGTCATAATGGTGAGTAGTGGGTGGGTGGTGGAGGTGGTGGGGGCAGGTGATGGTGGTGGTGGGTGATAGTTTTGGTAGGTGGTGGTGACAAATGGTGGTCGATAGTGATGAGTGGTGGTCGATAGTGATGAGTGGTGGTGGGTGGTAGGTGGTGATGAGTGGTGAGTGGTTTTGGTTAGTAAGTTTTTTAATTGTTTGTAACAAGTGATAGATTTTTATGAGTATTATGTGATAGTTTTAATTAAAAAAAACTATGTGGTTGAAATTTGTTCTCAATTGTTCTCGAAATAAGAAATGTTTTCGATTGAATGCTCCTCTATATATACCTGTTCAGATTCAAAATTCATATTTTTTTGGTACTCTTTAAACATAGATTCATATTGATGTTTAAAAAAAATCGAAATTTCAATTCAAATTCAGATTGTAACCTCTTCAGATTCACATGATTTTTACAATGGACGAACATGCGCCAGATTATAAATAAATAAATAAATAAATAAATAAATAAATAAATAAAAAAAAAAAACTCACTTTCTTTTTTTAGTTAATTTTTTTAGGCAATGTTTTTAACGAAAAAAAATCGAATATACCATTGTTCGTGATTTTACGTTCTCTTTCCATAGAGATCCATATTGATATATAAAAAATAAACTTTTTTTTCTTTCAAAAAGCCCACTTCATTTTCTTTGTTTGTTGAAAAGTTAAGGTTTATTTTTTGTAGAAAAAAATAACAAATATATCAAAATTCATATTTTTTGGTACTCTTTAAACATAGATTCATATTGATGTTTAAAAAAATCGAAATTTCAGTTTAAATTCACATTATGAACCTATTCAGATTCACATTGTGAACCTGCTCATATTCACATTGTGAATAATAATAAGTCAAATTCACAATGTGAATATATTCATTTGTTGATTTTAGAACAAATTACTGAAATCGTGCCTACGGTTTGGCTAAAATTACGCGTTTGGTCCTAACATTTTTTTTGCACTCGGACCATCCTCAAAGTATGATTTTATTGCGTTTTTCGTCCCTCGCATACTTGAAAAGACTATATTACCCTTTGTTTTTTCTTTTTCAATTTTTATATTATTTATTAATTAAAAAGGTAAATTAATAAATATATGGCCCCAACACATACACTCCTCCATTCCCTTCCCTTCCACCCTTCCCTTCCACCCTTCCCCTCCGTCAACCTCTGATTAACCACCAACATAACCTTCGACAACGCCTCCGTTAACCTCCCAACATCACCACCATTCACCTCAGAAAACCATCACCAGGCACCACACAAAATCAATTGAATTTGAACAAAAAAACAAGCAAACTTCATGTAATCAAAATCAAAACCTGAAATCCAACCAAAAAAACCTGTAACCTGTAACAAAAATCAAAATCAAACAAGAAATCATGAACAACTAACTATTCGATGAATCAATGAAACGCTAATCCTCCATCTGAAAACACTAACATCGACCTCCAATTCGTCGATCTGTGTAATTGGATTTCATCAACAGTTCATCAATTAATTGAGTGTCGACTACTGATGAATCTCGGTCTCGGTTAATAAACTCCTCCGGTTATATCCCGTCCCCAAAAAAGCTGAAAAGGAGAAGGATGCTCTAATCAGATCCATTAACCATACATAAGAAATTTCAAAGAAGAAGGTCCAAGCATAATGACTTTGGTCAAAGCACTGGTGATTTTCAGAAGCGATGAAGGTGGTGGCTTGATTCACCTAAGGCGATGGTGGTGGTGCCTCATATTTCAGAAAATCACCTGTTTTAGTAACATTATGGTGGTGGTGGCTCTAATTTCAATAAGACGATGATGATGGTGGGAGATTTAAGATACAAGTTCAACGAAGATATTCGATTTGAGTTCAAGAGCTTACATTACAGATCTTTGATTTGAGTCCAAGATCTTGTATTGCGGATCTTCGATTTTCGATTTAAGATCTTCGTCGGCAGTGCAATGGAGGAACAAGAGGGAAAAAGCACAGTGAAGGTGAGTGTTAGGTCACTGGTGAGGGTTTACCAATTTAGGGGGAATAGATGATAGTGGCGGTTGGCGGATGATGACGTGTGGTGTTCACCGGATTTCGTCTCGTCGAAGATGGCAATGATTTACAGGGTGAGTAAAGGAGTGGTAATGAATGGCCAGTAAATTGGAAGAGTCTTGAACACGTGAGAAGGAAAAGGTTGGGTATGGGCCCATTCTATTTCTTTTAAGAAATATAAAAGAAATAATAAAAATAAGTAGAAAATAAATTGGAGAGGGCAATATAGTCCTTTCAGGTCGGATATGGACAAAAAACGCAATAAAATCATACTTTGAGGACGGTCCGAGTGCAAAAAAAAAATGTTAGGGACCCAACACGTAATTTTAGCCAAACCATAGGGACGATTTCAGTAATTTGTTCTTGATTTTACAAAACTAATTTATGAATAATGAAAACGTTATAATATTATAAAATTACAATGAATATATTTCGATTCATATGTAAATTTCACTAAGTTAATTTGTGAATGATGAAAGAGTTGTAATAGTAAGTCAAATTCACATTGTGAATGTTACAAAAAATTAATATTTTTTGTATAATTAGTTTTTTTTTTGGATAAAAGTAAACTTAAATATTGAAACAAGATGGATCTCTATGGAAAGATGACAAAAAACATGAACAACGGTATATTTGGTTTTTTTTTTCGATAAAAAATGTGGTTTAAAAAATTTAAACGAAAAAAAAAAGAGGTGGGTTTTTTGGTAAAGAGGTAAAAAATTTTGGTATAATCTGGTGTGTGTGTGTGTGTATGTGCGCGTGCATTCAATGTATAAGTGTACATCTATTTCCTTGGTCGTTGATCATTATGATTTCCGACGCTCACAATTGATTCCTTGGTGGTCTAATCATTTTTGGTAATTAAAAAGTGATTATCCTATTTAATTAATAATCTCAAAAAGGTTTTAAGGGTAATTATATCAATTTGGTTAACAATCAAATAAAGCATGTGAGATATTTTTGATACTAACCAAACAATCAAACCCAATTTCAATAAATTCGAGATTTCAATTTGATTCTCCAGATTATGGAGTTAATAGATGATAAAGAACCATACAAAACTTTCTATAATTATGCATTCTTACAGGAATGAACTTACCTAACTTAAAAAATGAACATGCAATAAGAATTCATATTCTGACAGAATAAATATACAATAACCTGGATTTACTCATGAATGCGTATACATAACTTTTCTAATTATACATTCTTAGAAGAATGAACATACATAAGTTCAAGAACCAAACATTAAAGAATGAACATTTATGTGTTTACATAGTATAACAATAACTATTCTAGCATAATGCAATATGCATATTCTAACATAGTACAATGAAATATATATATATATATATATATATATATATATATATATATATATATATATATATATATATATATTTCAATTATAAAATCATGTAAAAAGTATTACATCAAAAAGAAAATCTTAAAAAACATTCTTTAGTGTTACTTTAAGAATGAATGATAATACATGTTGTTATAATGACATTTTGTGAGAATGTCTTTTATAAAATCAAATTCTAACATTTCTTTTTGCTCTGGATCCATGAAGCTGTAAGTGGGAGTAACTCCAAAAACCATAATCTTTTGTTGCTTATCTTCCCTTTTCATCAAGAGTATCAAAATATGCTTCTTCTTTGTCTTGTTTTTTTCTTTTTTAGTATCAAAATATCCTCCGTCTTTGTCTTTTTCTTTCTTTCTTATGTAGCACTTAGAAGCATGTAATGCTGATAGAGTGTATTTGATTTCATTCTAAATATGTATATACGCTTCAATTGAAACACAAAATAAAAATGAAACAACAAACACAAAATAAATAAAGTACAACAATTGTGAACATAATTTGATCAAATGGAATTTAACTAACATGAATCGATTGACTGGTCCAGACACCGCTTCACGATAATCAAAAAAACACTTATATCATGTTTATCAAATGAGCCCTAGAGGGTCAATTCTCGATTTGGACACCAATTTGAAGATAAGATGTGGAATCCAACAATGATGATGACCCGGTGGTGTCTTCAATTTGGCGTTGGGGTTAGGCGACGATGATGGCTCAACGGCGGAGAGACACGCACCAGAGATGAAGATCCCCTCTCCGCTTCTTCCATTTGCAGCCGGATAAGCAAAAATATCTCGTCTCCATCTAGATTTGTGTGGTGATCTATCCTCTGCACCACCTAGTGTCTTTCTTTCTATGAATCACACAAACACAAAAGAGGTGGCATTTCCCTCCTAGGATGCACCATTATCATTTCCAATTAAGGCCACCGGCGCCGGAGAAACAGGGGTAAGTGTGAATCGGTGCATATATGATTAGGCCGCTTAGGGTTCTTGAGATGTAGCAGAGATTTAATGGTAATTGACCCATTATTTAAGGATTTGCCATATATATTCTAATTTATTTTTGGTTTATAGAAAGGTTACACACACAATAATTAGTCATCCACATTTGAACCTCTCTCTCTCTCTCTCTCTCTCTCTCTCTCTCTCTCTCTCTCTCTCTCTATATATATATATATATATATATATATATATATATATATATATATATATATATATATATATATATATAAGCAATAAATGAGTTTTAAAGTGGCAAGTTAAACTAAAATTTAATGGCAATTGTCCAAATTATATTTACAAATTTTGTAACTATGCAATAATTATACGATAATTAAATAAATGATGCAATTTATAGTTTTTCCCACTTCCTGCCTAGAATATACCATGTTTCTTTCCCCTCGTATAAATACAGAACCCATGATGAAAAGAAATGTAGCTCCTAGTGATTTCACAACATCCTGCAAATGAAGAAGGTTATCTTGATATGCTTCCTACTCATAGTCTGTGTATATGGATCAGGTTTGAAACCAATCACTCTTAATTTGGAATCATAGACATATCTATCATTTATTGAATCATTGTATTTATATTATTTTTATTATTTTGATAAGGCGTTTCAAGGTTTCCATCCAAGCCAAAAGGCACCCCAAATCCCCCAAGTGGGCCTTCAGCTCCTGGTTATCCATGCAAAATCGCCGCTAATTGCAAATTTGATTGTTGGTGTCATCAGAATCAACAACGTTGTACAAATGGTCGTTGTTATTGTGGTGACAAAAAATGTTAAGTCTTCTAAAGTATTCAGATATCACTGGCAATGAATTTATTTAGCCAATATAAATAAATCTGATAAATTTTGATTTGTGAAACATTCAATCGCAAGTTGCAAAAATCGTTGTTCGTGAACCATATGTTCGTCTTACCACTTAACCAATACCATTTAATGCTCACTTAGATTTATAAAGACAAAAAAAAAATGTTTTTGATGTTTTATTGAATATACTAAGCTAATGTCTATCATTTACGCATGAATAAATATATAACATAAAAAGATTATTAATACATATATATATTGTTAAAAAGAGTTATTAACTATAAATTAAAAATTATTATAGTAATATAAAACATTATTAGCAAATTTTCTAATATTCATGTTAATTGATAAAAAGTAATTGTCAAAAACTAAAAGTTCGTACATTCAAATAATATATCAACCAATTCATATGAAATCATATGTGAGAAGAGAAAAAATTAAAAGAATCAATAGGAGAATAGTTACAATTTAGATCCACCAACTGAAATGTCAAATAACATAGCAATGTAGCATATTGAAAATGTATGTTTATTAATAAATTTGATTATGATATGTTTGTTTTTTGGCTTTGAACAGCACATCGTATTTTAATTTTAACCAGATTGTCACTTTGTGAGAGTACCAGTTTAGTAAACATTATGCATTTTATTATGCTTAATTAGTAATGATATCTGATTTCTTATCAGGGTGGTATGGGAAGAAAGAAATTTCAAGGGTAAGGGTCAGTAAAGTCTTTATGATTCGTTAAATCAGGATAATCATCTGGTAGATCTTGTCGCATAGGAGAAACAACATCAAGAACAAGGTTTAAAGATTCTAAATTGTAAAAGGTAATTGACTGGATTTTAAATTGGGGCATACTCCTTCTATTGTCTCATTTGCTCTTATTTTTTTGTTTCTACCCTACGAATCCACACTATTTTGGCATATCCATACTTTTAGAATCTAAATGGGTTCTCTCTTTGTACTCTAGAACAACGTCTATTTATCCTTTTCCTGATGCTGAATAACAATTGATTTCCACTGAATATGCCTAATTTTAACATCGCCCATACAAATTATGAAACATATACTTGGACTTATTCTAGAATTTCACCAACATCCTAAAGCAAGACTTGATATGAAGTTGAAACCGACAAAATGATTTTTAGAAGGATTCTTACTTTTCTACCTAATTATATTGTATTTAGATCAACTGGTGCATGTGTCCATTCTCATTTATCGAAGATTTAATTTCCCATGCTACAATATTGTATATTGTTTGCATAGACTGGGTCTGTATCTTATTATAAACTTCATGCGGTAAAAAAGTACGAATATCTTCTAGAGAATCATTTGCATAGAAGGAGATGACGAAACACCCTCATGCCACATTAATAGTAGTAACTGTCATAACACCCTCGGTATTCAACTCTTACTTGATTTTAGAAAATGGTAAAAAAAAAATTGGGAGATGAAATCATGTTGGATGTTCGAAATTTAGTTAAATTAGTGTTGTTCAGTTTCTAGCCGGAGACTGCGTTGAATGTATGTTGTGTACGATTTTGATAATCAAAAGTATATGATTCTCTTGGTTTTAAAAAGCGAGATGCGCTCCGATGCGATAAGGGTCCCGAAGTGCGATGCGCGATGCGCAATGCGAATGCGTGTGCATCACGTAGATGAGGCGCACAAGTAGTCATTAGTGAAACAGATTGTGTTATTCATGATTACCAATATACTAAAACACCATAAATATATAAAAATAGTAGTGCATAGTGGCATTTCTATAACCTCCAACAAGGTGTTGTTTTAACCGGTATGCACCTCCCTTAACAACTTTTGTGCAGAAAGTGCATGTGAAGTTGTTTCTTATCTTAGGGTCTTGGGTACCATATCTTCTTGCAGGATCAATGTTAGATCGAGTATCCATTATAGAAGAGTAGAAGTGTAGGATAAAACAGAGGTGATTGATGAACTAACGAGTGATGATCTAAGAAGATATCGATCAGATCAGTGGTAAAGAAAGAGAGAAGAAAGAAAGAGAGAAGATGTCGATCAGATTACTGTTAAAGAAAGAGAGAAGAAGAAGATTCAGTCGCAAGAGAGAAAAGAGAAGAAGAACGTACACATGGCTATGGGTTAGGAGTATTGTACACGGCTACACGTTATCTCATAATCTAGGGTACATAGAAGTAGGGCCGATTAGTTTAATTAAACAATGCATGGGCTTTTTTAATTGGATTTTATATAAAATTTTCAAATAAATCGGGCTTATCCAAGATGCACTGGGATGCACAGAAGCGTGATGCGCTTTGATGCGCACGCATCACCTCGCAACATGGACTTCGCATCGCAACAGCATACTGAAGCGATTTTAGCTGCGCCTCGCTGCGCTTCGCACCTGATGCGTGCTTTTTTAAACCAAGATGATTCTAACTTTTGGTGTTAAGTTGATAGATCATAAGATGGGCATATTGGTTGCTTGTTCTATTTTCTAATTTGGGATTGCTTTTTCTTTATTTGAAACTTAGAAAATTATTTCAAAATGAAACTCAAGAACAATGATAATGCCTTTTTAGTTTAGAAAAACAAGAAAGTCGCGTCCATTTTTGTCCAACTAAACATGGTTGTACTTCTCTACTTAACAATGGTGGGGCATTTTTTATTGATGGTCCTGGTGTTACAGGGAAAACTTTCCTATATAGAGCATTATTAGCCTGATGAAAAGGAGGAGGGTAGTACTGAAAAGGGAATTGGCAATCCTCGGGAATCGGAATCTGCTGTTGAGCATATATCCCCGCGAACATATGCTCACTCCACTGTTGGTTGACATTCTGATGGTAGCGGATGTCACGTAGACCTCCCTGAACGTCCACCATACGAGTGTTTATCCGAGCGATCTGAGCAGAGAGCTCGTCAATGGACGATTGGGACGTGGGAACCTCCTCATCATCCGCCTCCTTATCCACCACCGCATCCTTATCAACCGCCTGACGGATGCGGTGGTGGATAAGGAGGCGGATGATGAGGAGGCGAATGATGAGGCGGTTCCCGCGTCCCAATCGTCCATCGACCAACTCTCTGCTCAGATTGCTCGGATGAATACTCATATGGTGGACGTTCAGGGAGGTCTACGTGACATCCGCTACCGTCAGGATGTCAACCAGCAGTGGAGCGAGCATATGTTCGCGGTCCATATGCTCGGCAGCAGATTCCGATTCCCGAGGATTGTCAATTCCCTTTTCAGTACTACACTCCTCCTCCTTTCCACCAGGCTAATAATGCTCTACATAGGAAAGTTATCCCTGTAACACCAGGACCATCAATAAAAAAATGACCCACCATTGTTACTATCTACTTTTCTAATTATTGTATCAAATGCAAGTTTTTTGTTTTTTGTTCAGATTTTGTATTGCTCTTTGATCTTTTTCTGATACAATGATACTTTTTTATGTTGCTAGTTCTCTTGTGTCATCTTCTAAATCAGCATATGATAAATCATTTGGCAATATATCAAACTCGTGAAGTTGTCTTCCATTAGACTGTAGCAATGTATTAATTTGCTTAAATGCGCATCGCTTTGCTTCAGTTAGTGAAAGAATATCGTAGTGTACAAAGTCTTCAAGCATGGCATCTTCAAATGATTCCCATAATTTTCTTGGATTGTTTGGATTTGTAAACACAAGTAAGGTAGCAAAAAGTCTTCGTAATTCATATGGCCTGTGGAAGTTTGATGCCTCTTCCAAACATAATTGTTAGTTGTTATCATCAAGTGGGTATCCATGTAGTAATGCAGATTCTCGAAAGGTGTCAACTGTTTGTCCTTTACAAAGCTTAAGGCCATCGTATGACTTTGGACATCTTTTTTTTGATAATAGTATTCTTAAAAAATATCTTTCGCCTTCACTTGGGTGTGCTAACACTATTCGTCCTATTGAATCTTCAGTTTGTCTAGGTAACCAGACTTTGTTAGCTGGTTTCCATACAAAATGGTCAGGAAACTCAACATATGTTAAATTAAGATGTTGTGCATATCTCTCTGTACTATTTTTAACAAAAAATCAGTTAGCATTGTTGTTCTTTTACCTAGATTATCTACAATATTAGTCGATTGTTCTTTCTTTTTGAATGTTATTGGTTGATAATTTTCCAAATGTAGAGGCAAATGAATAACTGTTGGTTTGATTTCACCCGATGAAAATCTAAAAATTCTCCAAGCTTCCTCTTGGGGTGATATCCACATACCTGCTTGAAATTGATCTATTTCATTTATGCTAGATGAGTGATCATCTTGTGTTACAAAAAAAAACTTATTTTGTCAAATCCCTTGCATATGTACTTATAAATGTATTTGACAGCTTTAATTGTAGAGCATATTTCTATATTTACATGACAATCAAACTTACAAAGTAAATAGGAATTGTAGGGAACAACCCATCTAGCTTGGCACCTCGAACTATAACTTTAACTCCATTGTCAGGTCTTCGATATGCTGGATATGCATCATTATTTTATGTTGTTACATCACAAAATGTTTTTGGATAAAAATTCTTACAATATCCCTTTTTTTTATACAAACATTTTTGGGATTAAGATTACCACAGGGACCATGAAGCATATGTTTCACTACCATGCGAAATAGATGAGGATTTGATCTTTCATTTGGTATTTCTGCTGAAACTATTTCATCATATTCTTTAGCATGGTACATCTTATAATGATTTCCAAGTATTAGCAAAAAAATGAGCATGTGGAATACCTCTTTTTTGAAACTCCACAACATAAGTGTATGCAACAACCTTTCCAAATATTTCATTTTTGAAAATCTCGTTTTTAAATTGCTCAAGTTTTGTATGGAATACTCTAACAATTGAATTCGCCCTATTTTGTGCTTCCTCATGGTGCATCATGTGTTGTTTGATTTCTGGCCAATTAGGATTACATGTTAAGGTTAAAAAAATGTCTCACTTACCAAACTTTTGTATAATGCCATAGCATCAATGCATTTTCATCTCATGTTCCTTGGACCACCAATAAAATTTGTTGGTAAAACCACTCGTTGACCAATTGCTGATGCATTTGTCTCACCACTTGCCATAGCATCTACAACTCCTTGAAGTAACTCTTGTCGTAACTCTTGTTAATTTCTATAAAATGCTAATCTTTGTGTCTCTAATTTTACATAACTATCAACTATATATTGTTGTAATAAGCGACCGAAAAGCAATATACATGACTTATCATGTAAACGTATTTGAAGTTTGTAAGCATAATATTCTCTAACACATAATATTCTCTAACACAGACATAATTTGAGTTCTCTATAATTTTGTTCAAAACTGCCAAAAAATATTAATTAGTTTCTTAATACCACGTTGTAGAGGAAAAAAAAAACAAAAAAAAAAAAAAAAAACAAAAAAAAAACCCTTAATGGATCATGTTTACCTTTTTGTTCTATATTTAATAATTCACTTGCATATGTAGCATCAAATGGCGAAATAAGCCTTCCTATTCCACTATTACCTTGTTTATTGGTAGTTTTTTTGGGAATGTGTTCTTACTTGTATATTTCTACGACCATGTTCTCCGTTCTCTTCCCCTTCAACTCATAGTGTCACAACTTGTGAAACTTCTGGTTTGTTATATACTCGTAGATCTTGTCCCGGAATAGTCTTAAGAATAATCTTATATTCATTCAAAGATGGAATGTCTCTTAAATTTCTAAAAAAATGTGCATATGGATTATACTGTAGATAAGTTATACACGTTGCAATTAAGCCTTTGGATAATCGTGGAGAAGATGTTTGTCGATTTTCTATTTCATTGTTTGTATCATGAAAATATAATTGAAGGTTTTATTAACTTTTCGCTTTAGGTTGTAGATCGTTCATGAAGTGATATATTTGACCTTGCACTCTAAAAGTGTAAATACCCTTATTTCTTCTTGTAAGTTTTTTATCAGCTTTAACACCCAATGAAGTGAATGCGAAATGATTGTTATATGTTCTTATATATGTTCTAATTGATTTTGTCTCATCAGAGTTAGATGTCAATAAATCTTGCATGATGGGTAGGAGTTCATTACTGGATAAAACGATACGACCTTCTCAACAACAAAAATTTGATGTTTCGGAAAAAAAATTCACAGCATGACAATAGCAACACCTTGCTTCTGGAATAACATCGGCTAAAAAAAATTACTTGTTGTAAGAGATTCTTTCCTTTTCTGTTGCTATTTTTTGCCTATATTTGTAGATTTCTCATTTGATGGACCCAAATCTCTAAGTATTCTTTTGTTAAGTCTTGCTTTCTTTAGTGATGTTTTCATTTAAATTGCATATACTTTTATGTATGGTATCAATTAATTGTTCGTTTAACTTGTTTATTGTAACATTTGTATTGCAAGTCATTTTTAATTTCTTCTTTTTCCATTTTATAACACTTCCTTTCTTAATTGTTTCTTATAAGCAGGAGCACCATTAAGCATATCCAACTTTTCTATCATCTCATCACATTTATCAAAAAAAATTTCTAATTTATGATAGCTATCCTCCTATATAGTTTCTTATCTAGCTTGAAGCAACCACCGATAGTTATTTTTGTGTGATCTGTTGATGGTTGATGATTACCAATCATGGTATTGAAATTTGATGATAATCGTTTAATAATTTTAATTGGTATATCATATAACTATACTGATGGATGTGTTATTCTTATCTGAGTCTTGTAATTGGCACTTTATTGTCACCTCTGATGAAGATTATAATATTGTGCACGAAAAAAATTAAGATACTTCATAATTAATGACTTACATGACACATGTGTGGGTCGTTTTGGTTGGAATCACTTTTCAATTGTAAATCTGGTACATTTGAGTAGTTGATGATCTGATCTGGTTCATTACCAATAGTTAGTTCATCAATTTCAATTAACAAATAAATTATGATTGTAATTTTCATTAAAAAAGATTATGATTATACCTAAATGCAAGTTTTATTTAAATGATCGGTTGTTCCACTGATTGAATTAATTTAATACGACTTTAATTTGTATGTAACTTATATGCCTATAAATATATTAAAAAAAGATTGTAATGATGCTATTCTTATATTGATTTTTTATAAAGCATGCCAAAAATACGAATTTCTTCATATGATATAAATATTTGTATTGCTCCATCTTTGAAGAAATAATGCAAAAGTATCATAAGGGACAATTTTTCGAATTAAGATTTTGAAATTTCATACTGGAACAAATTCTGGAAGAAAATCATAAGGGACAATATTCGAATAGTATCATGGAGGCAGAATTTCATGGGTCATTTTGATTAAGGGTAAAAAACAGGAAAGCTTCTTTTTTAATTAGGGGTTGCAGAAAACATACCAGTGGAGGGTTAATAGATTGCTCATTCTTCTTTGATTTTGTATGTAATTCAGCAATTGGATCTGTTAATATCAAACAAGAACGTTCATCAATAAACAAAAAAGATAATATTGTTGTAAGAAACTGTTCTAAAAAAACTAAAAACCATTAAAAACTAACATAAACTCATTATTGATAGCACATTATATTATATTATATTTACATTAACTAATTGTTAACAACACATTATAAAGACATCTACTCAAAGCCTGGTCTGCTTCAATCAAAGGCAGTATGCAAACGAATGCGGTCATTTTAGAATGCTGGAAATGCCCTGTTGATCTTTTTTCAGGTCTATTTGTGGAAATCTTTTAAAGTAAAAGAGTCTAACTTCTTTATAAATTTATATACATTATAAATTTCCTATATCTTTATCTTTACAATTTATTGAATGTTAAGCATTGTGAATTTATTAATTAAAACTATGCCTAAATTTCAATCTTCCATGCTTAATTACTTTCTCCATGTGTATCACTGGAACCTAAAATAAGAAAAAATTATGATCACTTAATATGTTCAGCATTTCTAACTTTTGTAAGATTGTCTTTCTATTAGCTCGTGATATGTGGATAATAAATGGTACAAATTCATGAGTTTGATCCAAGACAAGATATCAAGATGAACTACCCAAAAAATAGTGATCACATTCCTCTACAAACATCAAAGATAAGTATTCACTGAATATGAAACATAGAATTGCAAAATATAACCCTATGAAAAAGAATACACACATGTGAATAAAATGGTTAAGCATCCATTTTATTAAATTTTCCAATATGGTACAATGGTCCTCAATAGTTTTGGAATCCAACTGATTGTTTGGGTGAGGAAAACAAAATAAAATCTTCTACCAGTATTATCTAAAAGTCAAGAACAAAATAAACAATAGATAGACACGCCAAATATAAGCCTAAATAGAATGAATCAATACATGCATAAATTCGTTGAATATTTCATTTGTACTTCATTTCCTCATATTCTAGTGGTTTATGGAGACCTGGGACTTATTTAATATGATTTTTTTTCAATTGATAACAATTATAAAATACCATCTGACAAAATAGACAAGAAAAAATAGATCAAGGGACCATAATAGACAATTTCTCGTACAGAAACAAGCCCTAAAATCAATGTTCAAACAAAGTGAAAGAACTTACCCCGATGGATTTCACATGGAATCCCGAGAGTGTAGTAATTCAAAATGAGGCTATTGGCCAGTGTTGGCAAGGACATTACATTTTCCCTCTTTGGCTCCGCATTTAAAAACATTACATTTTCAGGGATAATTTCAAACGGTAAAAATTATGACTTTTTGGAGGATCATGTAATTTAAGTGAAAACCGAATGAATATTACCTTTTTGAAGATTCAAGGACCAACAATCAACCGACCATCGGCAGAAGTGACTTGGTGGAATATTTGCACAACGAATTAGGTTTTCTTTTGGGTGGATGATATGTCGGATTCCACTTGGGGATACAGTCGTACGCGTTGCGAAAGAGATGTGGGAATTGGTGGATAAGTCGATTTGTAGAAGGGAGTCGTAGAAGTTGAAGAGAACAGGAGATGGATTGAATCGAAGTGACGAGCTACTGATAAATTGCGTCGATCGGTGAGGGTGGGTTACGTGGCGATTATGGAACCGTGTTATTTTTTTTTTTTTTTTGCGAACATATCAGTAAACGAGTCTTTTTATATAGTAATGTTTTTTTTTTTAAATAGACTTCTCCAATTTCATTTTCAGTGTAGTCAATTTTTAATAAAATCGGGTTAAGTAACCAAATGAGTTGGTTAGTATTTGCCATAGTTTGATGAATAAACTTATGAAGTATTTGCCATAGTTTTGACGAATAAAATTATGATGTATATCCATATATTACTATTATGATATTTATGTTTATGTAAATTACATATGCATATTTATATGTATTGACCATATTCACAAAAGCAATGCACTTCAAGATTATGATAATGAAAGGAGATAGTAACAGATCAGAATTTAAAATTAATATGATAAAAAAAAATTAGGTTTATTAGTACAATTATTAATTAGTAAGTTTAGTCGTTTCTAATAAAAAAAATATTTTTAGGTATTCAATTCTCGTGAGCAACTAATAGATTGAGTCCAAACAGATTAAGTTACGCTATTGTAATAAAAAGATCTACTATTAACATATAAAAAAAATAATAAAAAAATCTGTGTGATTGTGAATGTGTTTACAAAAATACAAAAATGTCAATAAAAAATACCGGTAGCAAAAGAATAAATTGTCCCTTTATTTTGCAAGACAATTATTCTTAAGTCGATAATTATTGATCATTAAAAGCGATATATGAAATGCACAATCATGAATTTGCCTTATATTTAGAATGTCAACTATATCCAAATCTTCTTTCTTAAAGTGAAACCCAATTAATGGAAGAATTGAATAGAAAACATGTGAAACCATGAGATATATTATCTAAATTAAAAAGAAAAATGTAGAAAATATATACATTCTTTCATCAATATATAATGAAAACCCAAAATTCAAGAAGAATAAGAAAATTAGCAAAACTCAAATGCAAACCGTTATTTTTTTTTCTTAGATAATAATAACTATGTATATTACAGTCATGCATATACATCAACAAACAATTCGCTTGATGTGGTAACGTATAAAACAAACATGTACTAGATGCCCCTCCTTGAAAGAGTTGGTGTCACTCCAACTAATATGACTTTTTGCATAACATTTGTCTATATGGATAACGAAACATAATTTAACTACCTGTGAGCATTAAATTGTTTAAAATCGACAATTGATAGATGCGTGTTTCCAAGTGTTGTTTCAGATAGGAGATTTAGATTCTAAAAGATTACTTTGTAGATGACATATCAATACAACTAATAAAATAAAACACAATAGACTAATGTTGGATTATTGTTGGACTGCTTTCTATAAATGATAGAAAATATTACTCCAATGTGAAACAAAAGAAGCATACATTGTCAATGTCACCACTTAAAAAATTCTAATAGATTATCCATGTATTTATTAAACACGTATTTTATTTTGTTATATTTATTTAATCAAAAGTTGATTTAAGTTTTTATATATTCAAGATGTTATTGTTTATTTGAAGACAACATACTTGACACCAGAAATTTTTATATTTGTTTGGACCTTACAAATTTCTTAACTCCGGCAATCACAAAATGATTAGTGGAAAGTCAACATGCCATTTTTTTAAAATTATAATCGCCTATATTTAATATTGTTACTTGTTTTATTAATAAAATTATTTTTTTGATAATAGAAATATTTATTATATACTGATATACTAATAATTCATTTTGAATGTAAAAAACATGATGTTAAGGGTTGAACTTTATACCTAGAATGTGTATCTTTTGCTTTTTTATTGTTGGATTCTTTATTACACGATGAAAAAAGGTGTTGGTTTTAAAATAAATATATGATTCTTTTGAATTTTGATGCATGTTTATCTTTTTGTTGACATTGCAAAAAAAAAAAAAAAAACATAAACGGTAACCAAACCAAATATTTCACCATGCATATACCAACCTTTAAGTATTTGTAAATAAAAAAAAAAAAAAAAAAAAAAATGAAGAGATGGTAATAAATTCATATGTATAAAAAGACCATTATGACACTAACCGGTCCCTAGTAAATTAGTAACATGCCAATCTTGTTCCTAACCAGTTTCTCTAGTAATGATGGTGGCCGGGTCGGGTCCTGCCCTTAACCGGATCCATGTGCCTTTTGTAAAAATAAACAAGATCCAATACTTACACGTAAATACACTAATTTTGTCTATGATCAAAGAACATATCTCCATATATACTCTTTGCTTCACTCTTCTTTTTTTCCAATTTCAACCTTCGGGCTCTCTGGAATAAACGACGACCAAAACAGAGGCACAACAGTACACGCCGCCTGTATCAACAGCGCTTTACGTAACCCTGAAAAATCAGTTTCTGTAATCTCAACATACGAAGCAAGCGCAACGCCAATATACCCACTTATAATAAACGCCAATGCAATAGAAGACATCACAAACGCCATTAGAGACCCTTCACAACCAGGTGGACATAGCTTCGCCATTAGAACGCTGAAAGGTAAAGTCTTGAAGTAATACAAAACCTCCAGAACCCCAGAAACAAAGATGACGTATAGCGAGTCTGGTATCCCGATTCTATGATAGAAACCGGAAACGAATAGTGAATCTGACACCATTAGAATCGCCAGTATTGCTTGAATTGTAGAGATTAGTTTTCGTGGGGGGATGGATTTTAGACGACGATTGTAAACGATGCCCCATGTTAACATCGCGACTTGACCGAATACTTTTGACATTCCGAGAACTGACGACTCGATGTTTAGATGTTGTGTTTGGTAGTAGAACATTGTTCCTGTTAGGGCTGGGATTATGGCGTATGATGCTGCAAACCATGAAATCGGTTGATAAATCTCGGGTTTTCTTAGCACGAGTAAGAGATCTAAGAATTGTTTTCGTATTCCGTGATTGGATTTGCTTTTTGGTAAGTTGAGGGATTTTTCGTTTACAGAGATTGTGAAGAAGAACTGAAGTGTTAATAGGATTCCGAAGAATAAGAACATTGTTTGTGAGGAGAATCGTTCGATTGAAATGCCACCCAATAGGTTTCCCATTACACCGCCAATTGATCCAGCCACCCACGCGAATGATGGGAGATCGGAGGAAGAGGATGACGCTGAATTTCCGGCGGGTTGCTTCGCGCATTCTGCTACTACGGCGTCGTTTGCGACCTCGACTATTGAAGCGCCTAGGTTTCCGAGGAGGAGGTTAATGGTGATTGTGAAGAAGGAGATGCTTGAAGGTGGTAGGGATGCAATGGAGAACCACGATAAAGCCTGTAAAAACGCTGCAAAACATCACCACGATCGAATTCAATCAAAATCGTAACCGATTTTTGATTTGTAAATGGCGGAATAGATTGAAAAACGGTTTACTATGATTACAACCACAGCCGCATACAAGTACGTGTTAATTAAGATGCAGAATAAAAAACGTATAATCAATAAATGAAGAATTAGATTCACGAGATGCGAAGAACAAAGATAAAAACGTAATGGTACCTCCGCAGGCAATGTATGGGATACGATGTTGGCCGGAGATATAAAATGAATCCGAGAGAAGGCCGTAAAACGGTTTTGCAACCATCGGAAGATTTGCGGAATTCTGGAGGATTTGCAGCGTCGATGGATCTACATGGAGTCCGTCCTTAAGGAAGAAGATGACCGCCATCCACGGGTAACATCGAAATCCTTGTATCCAAAACCCTATCCCTAGCAACATCCTCCGTCGTCCTCGTTGTTGTGCGCGCTCACGTTCTTTGCACTTGATTCCATTGTTAGTTGTTGTTTTTGTGATTATTTCGAGTCTTTTTTCCGGAGGAGATTCCATCGCCACCGTTTCTCCGCCACCGGTCGCTGTAATTGTCGTTTCTGATTTTATGTCTGTCGCCGGAAAGGAAAAGATTATAAGAGATGCTAAAAAGGAAAAGATTGATCCTCTCAATTGCCATAAAGAGGATCCTGAGTCACCGTGGCAGAGACAGATGTTTAGAAGTTCTGTCATAAACAACCCTAAGGTTTTAACATTTTCCAAAAGAAGTCCCTTTATAAAACTTTAAACAGAGTGAATTACAAAAAGAGATAAAATACAAAATAATAATCGTTCCTGGTGTCTGCTTTGGTCACCAAAGTTTAAAATAGCAAAAATTTATGTTTCAACTTCAGCAACACTTCCATTTAAACTTTAAAGTACTAAAAAGCTACCAAGTTGGTTCATATTATTTTAAATAAATATTTTTTTTTTCAAATTCAGGTATTTTCTTAATAACTTTGGTAATTATTACGATAAATCTTTAAATAAATTGCACTTTGTCATATGAAAGCTTGTTAACATTGTTTTATTGCAAAAAGATTACAATTTTTTTTGGAAAGGATCTTCCTAACGAAGATTGAAATAAAGATTGTGAAATCAAGCTATTCAAGCACTTTAACTACATTAATTTGATTCATTTAACTATACTCCTACAATTAGTTGTCAAAATTGTTTTCTTTTAAGCAATAAAGCCATAAAGCATTATTACATATAATAATCCATATGTCCATACGTTTCACTTTCCCTTATGATTTGTGCGCTTCAAAGTTGTTTAAAATGCAACTTTATCACAAGTCTTTTAAATAAATACAATATACCATCATCATTAAATACTCATCAACATAAAAATTGATCTATATTTACTAAAACAAAGTCATTCGATGTGGCTGTTGCATGTTTATATATATCTTGAAGCACAAATTAACCATTTTCACCTGCAAAAGCCAAAAAAACAGGGAATTTATTCAACCCCACAAGAAGCAAGGGTGATATATGTGTGAAGATGGAATTAGTAAAACCAAAAATCACAAGTGTATTTTAAAATGGAGTTAAAAAAGAATTAATATACATGCACACATTAGATATATACGACTGTGTGACGTGCTATAAATTACCATTTTAAGCAAATAAACTATGCATATCACATCAGTGGGGCCCTAATTACATGTGAATTGACAATCTTTTGTTATGTTGATTAGAGAGAAATTAAAAATAGGAAGTAAATGAACATCAATAACAACAAAGGATACAAGGGTGGATACAGAGTTTCATAAACTGCTGAAGCCTGGATAGTATTTCCTACTGCAAGTTTCGTGCAAAATGTCACAACTTAAATCAACACATCCCCATTACCAAAAACGAAAAATAACTTTAAAAAATATCGATTTCAAGAACATACCTCCTCTTAGCTGCTGTCTAACAAAATTGGTATATCGATTAGAGATCATCATCATGATTCATATCAGGAGATTTAGAAGGATCATATCTGTCCTCAAATTCATTCCTCTTTTGATACTTTCTTGAGTGTTTATACTCATCTCGTTTCCTATGCTCATGAGATCGGCTCTTACTAGTATGATATTCTTCATGTCTGTTTCTGTTACTTTTTTCTTTAATCTCATCCCCAAATCTTGATGATTTCATACTGATATCAGAAACTGAGTCTTTCTCTTTCCGATTACTTTGTGGAACTGCTTTCTTTGATATCTTTGCCTCGTTATCTAAATCATTCATGGAAGAAGGTTTTGATGCAAGCTTTGTAGCATCTAAAGAAGATTGACCACTCCCAGCCATGTATGCATGCTTGATTTCTTCCATGTATTCATCAATTATATCCCTCATCACCTTTTAATAACAATAATACAAACATAAGTACATTGATAAAAGGATATGTTGATGACAAAGTAAAATAATAGCTCTTCACCTGGGTTGTGCTTCTTTTCATTTTCTTGCCACGATATGACACTCTTCGCCTTTTGTAATCCCTTTCTTCAGCTAACAATTCCTCTCGTGACTTATTTTTATTTCCATCCTATAATGATTTAAAGATGTTGAGATTAGACTAAACAAAATTAACCACTACTAAATAAGGGACAATTACAATAACAATTTACAAGTTTAGTTTACTACCTGGTTACCTCCATGATGCCAAAGCACTCCATCATGTTCAATTATAGCTCTGTAATTTGAACGCTTTCCGCGTTCCTCATCAGCCATTTTTGATATATATCCATGTTCTTGCACTCTGAAATATAGTTAAATGTTAATTGGAAGATGAGAAAATACTATGAGAATAACTGAATAAGTGTGTTTGAGAAATCAGTAATGTAAGCACCTTTGATAAACTGGAATAAACCGTGAAGCTCGAATGGTTCTTATTCTTGTTTCAAACAAGAAACGTTCATGTAATGCAGCAACAGCTGCTGCTACCTGGGAAACCAAAATAATCCCTGTTCTTCTTCCATCATTTTCCATGGCAGCTTTACAATCGATCTGACTTACATTTACTGATTTGCTAGCCCTTTGTTCACCATAAAGAAACAAAGATTTTGATGCAGAAATCAGTAGGAATTGCTTTAACATGCTGATTGCAAATACTTTTCCGTTTACTTCTCCATACAATATAGCAAGTTGTGAAGCTAACCATGTCAATACTCTGGACATTACAGGACACTGAAAGCAATATTTTCCATCTTTTGGGTCTCCTTTAGAGATCGAAACCAGATACCCAGCAGCTTCCCTAGCTATGGCTTTCATACAGAGCCTAAACAGCAAGAGAATGTGATCCCTCGTAAACACATCAATCACAACACCATAAAATGGAGAATTCACCAAGATCCATTCCATTAGATACTCCTTCTGAGATATGTAAGAACATAAAACTGAGCGAAGGACGCTGTAAGAATAGCTAGTGGGATAATCATTCCATTGATTAATTTCAGTTCTAACATTCCAGCATTTAGAAGCAAGTAGCTCAACAAGATCAGAACTACTACACAAACCATCAATGGTGTCGTTTATATCAATGCTACGATCACCTGTTAAATCTGCACACTCAGCTGATAAAACAGCAGGCAACGTAAGCGTACAATCAGATTTGTTATTGTCATGAGGAAATGTAACAACCGCGGGACAATCCCGGTAGAAAAAATTCGAATCAAGTGATGTATGGTAACCATCTAGGGAAAGACATAAGTCTGTGGTCGCATCGTTGGAAAGCGTCTGGGTGAGACAATTGTTTTCCTGATTAAGTGGAGATTGCGGAGCGTGAAGGGAGTTAGGGTAGTGAAGGGAGTCACATAGGGCAAGATCGATAACTGCAGGAGAAGAGGGGCATCGAAGGTGGTGTTTGAAGAGGGAGTTGGGAGGGACCCGGTGGTTGGAGTTGTAAGGGCAAGTGGCAATCGCATCGGTGGCGGGGGTGGTGGTGGGAAGTATATTGGAAAGGGACTGGATGGTGGTTTTAGAGAGGTTGATCAGGTGTTTTAGGGTTGAAAGGGTGGTGTGGAGATCAGGAGATTGGGTTGGGACGGTGGTGATTTTGTGGTGGTGATGGTGGTGGTAGGGCGGAAAGATTTGAGAGTTAGGGTTCGGGTTTGCGCCTGGAGGTGGAGGTAGAATGGCGAATGAAGGAGGCGGCAAGTCCATGGGGAGGAGAGTTCAGAGTCCAAGCCGACGGGAGGAAACTTAAGAGTATAGTCAAAATCGAATTAATTTGAGAATACGACATCTGCTAACTATCTATTTTTTTTTTTTTACCTGTTATATTAAATCTTAAATGTAAACGTTTTCAATAAGTTTATTAGTACAAAAAAAAATAATTATCTAAATATGAACAAAACGAAAAGTAAAAATTAAATTACATGAATGGTCCATGTAGTTTGGGGGAATTTGTGGTTTTGATCTCTAAGTTATTTTTTTAAACTTAAATGGTTTCTACTGTTTATTTTTGTTGCGCGTTTGGTCCCCATCTTACCTAAAAATACTATTGTGCCCTTATTAATTTATTTTTTTAATTAATTTTCTTATCTATGTTTATTTTTTACATATTTATAAAAATTAATATACCACACATATTTGTATCTCCTCGGATGATCCCTACTATTTATTTTTTAATTAATTTAATTTTTTAACTCGGATGGTCCCTACTATTTAATTTTGTTACGAACTTGGTATCTGTCTTACCTAAAAAGACTGTTGTGCCCTTATTAATTTTTTTTAATTAATTTTCTTGTTTATGTACTTATGCTTTATATATTTAAGAAAAATTAGTAGACCTCACATATCTGTATCTCCTCACCATCCCATCTTTCATCATTCTCAACTTCTATTTATTTTTCATCTTTAGTGATATCGACGTCTTCATCATCACTTCTTTTTTCGGTCCTTCAACTCCGTCGAAACAACACCACAACCCACTAAATATGAAGAGACAGTAGGTTATGGTGTTGGTTCGCCAGAGTTGAAGTACCAAAAAAAAGAAGGACGGTGAAGACGTTGATGTTACTAAATATGGAAAAGAAATAGAAGATGGGGAAGATCAGAGATGAGATGGTGAATGGTAAGACTCAAATTAAATTTCTCAAATGTGGTTTTAGGTTTACGGTGATAAGATACATATATGTGGGGTATATTAATTTTTTTATAAAAAATAAATACATAAATAAGAAAATTAATTTAAAAAATTAATAAGGGAAAAATAGTATTTTTAGATAAGACAGAGACCAAACGCGTAACAAAAATAAACAGTAAGGATCATCCGAGTTAAAAAAAATTAATTAAAAATAAACAATAGAGATCATCCGAGGAGATACAAATATGTGTGGTCTATTAACTTTTTTAAATATGTATAAAATAAATACATAGATAAGAAAATTAATTTAAAAAATAAATTAATAAGGGCACAATAGTATTTTTAGGTAAGACAGAAACCAAACGCGCAACAAAAATAAATAGTAGGGACCATTTAAGTTAAAAAAATAAATTAGGGACCAAAACCACAAATTTCCCCAAACCATAGAGACCATTCATGTAATTTAATTTTTAATTTTCATTTTGTTCATATTTGGGTAACTATTTTTTTTGTACACATCTAGGTAACAAACTTGTTGAAAGCGTTCACATCTAGGATTTAACCTGCTATAGCACGTCATAATGGTCATATGTGAATACTTCCAAAAAGTTTGTTACCTACATATGTAAAAAAAAATATAGTTACCCAGATGTGAACATATCGAAAAGTTAAATACCTTGATAAGTCATATTCCCAATTAATTTTGTTACCTAAAATAGTTTTATCTGTTGTAAATATCTAATGGAAGATATGTTTATTTTTGCAGTTTAGTCATTTTTGACCTTCTACTCGGAACAAGAAAGCTTTGTAAGGGATAGCATAATTATTTTTCCCAATAAAATATATAGAATAACACCATCGAGGAGCTGAAAAAACAAACATGAGATTGCAAAGGAAAAGAGAAAGCAAACAAGGCTTGTACAAGATGAAGACAGCAAGAAATAAAGCTAAGCAAAACAACAGGGAAAGTACAATAAATCCACAAAATGAGACCAAACCTAAGGAAGACCACAAGCAACAGCTAGAAAAGGGGTGTTTGGCTTAGCTTTTTAGAGATCAAAAGATCTTTTTGGAAAAACTACAAAAAGTCAGGTTTTCCTGACTTTTCCAAAAAGTTGATTTTCCTTCTTTGCAAAATCCAAAAGTAGATTTTAGAAGTCTTTTGCCAAACATCTTTTGCCTATGATCTTTTTCTAAAATGACTTTTGGCCATTCAAAAGCTAAGCCAAACACCCCCATAATAAATCAAGAGCAACACCATGCGAATGAACCAATAGGCAGCCTCTATGAAGAGAAGCAAATCGCCCACATAAGAAACATAAAAGAAGCAAGGGCAAAACCATCGTCCGGACCAAAAATCTCACCAACAACTAGAAAATCAATAGCAAACAATGAAATGCATCATATGAACTATAAATCAATATATGTGGAAATTAATAATAATTAACCTCAACATAAGCATCCAATACACAAGGTCAAAACTGTACATCCGGTCAAAAAAGAACACCAACAAAGGAAGAGAGCAGCCGGAACAGTAAAGCTCAAAATAAACCCAATTACCCCAACCATAAAGGATTAAGCAGAAAGAAAACCATTACATTCAACCATAACTATGAACAAACAAAATGTAAATGAATAATGGAATAGACCACATGAGAAAAGAAGATCTCCCACGGTAAATGAGAAAACATTTAGAAACATTAGGATTACTAAACCACTAACAACTATGTGCAAAAACATTATGATTACAAACCCACATAAACAACAAATTAATGTCTGAATTTATAAACTTATTGGGGGGGGGTGATATTTCATGATATGGTCGTCCGATCTGAAATCCATCGGAGGGTTGAAAAATAGACGACACTCTCTTATGAAAGTACGTTGATTGTGATGGTTGTTGGTGTTGGTGAAGAACCAACCTTAATCTCCTAAATTGAACCTTAACAATCACTCTGATAATGAATTAACCACCTCATCGACTCCCCCATTTGATTCTTAATCTTTGTGGGCAACATGTAAGGAGTAGTACCTCCGACAGTTTGATAATAGCAACAACAGTTATAAAAAAAAATAATAAAAAAAAATAAAAAAAAAAAAAAAAAAAAAAACTCTTGGAGGGGTAGCACGTGCTACACCCGCGTTTCCCGTTAGGCATTGATAAAGATGATGTAATGGTTAGGGTCAACAATTGTAATATTTTAAGGTTAATAAAAGATAGTTATTTGATTATTGTGTGGTATTTGTATTTGTGTGTATATAGTGTGTTTATAGCTACAAAATAAAATAGGGATAGAATTCGTGTCTAAATAGATTAATGATTAGGACAAATAACTTAAGAGTAAGATGCAGTAGTCGTACAAGCATTTTGCATATATAAAGAGCGCTCAAAACGGACTTAGTGTAACATCCTAAAAATACATGCCAAAATTTTTGTTTTAATTAAGTTATTACATAAAACCATCAATATAAAAACATTCATAATAATATCTCATGTCAAAACTAAAATATCAATAATCAAAACTTAATATCATAAAACCATATCAGAGTATAATCCCAAAGATCTCATGCGCGGAAAATATAGTGTGATGCACTGCGATTGCCGACTCCTTTCCTATGAAAGCAAAGTACCTGAAACCAAAACTGAAAATCGTAAGCACGAAGCTTAGTGAGTTCCCCCATCATACCACATACCATACAATACACATATAACATGCAACTAGGAGATACGGGCTTTGGCCACACTCATGGAGATACGGGCTTTGGCCACACTCAGAGATACGGGCTTTGGCCACACTCATGGAGATATGGGCCCCGCCCACACTCCGCTAAATAGGAGATGCGGGTCCCGCCCACACTCCGTTATCTCTGAGATACGGACCCCGCCCACACTTAGCTACTTCGAGATACGCGCCCTACCCACACTCGACTGTTATGAGATATAGGCCCCGCACATAGTCGGTTACTAGACAAACATACAGGTATCACACAGACAACAAGTATAACTAAATCTATCATTCAGCCATATATATAATAATCATACTCAGCTATGAGACATGGGCCCCGCCCACACTTGGCTAACTAGGAGATACGGGCCCCGCCCACACTGCGGGTCGGCCTTGGTGCCTTAGACCCGTTCCTACTGAAAGGAAACTCACCTCACACTGCTGAAGTCTCGTAGACACAATCCCAGCTACTAAATAACATATTCCCGAACTGTCAATATCAAAACATCACCCAATTAATAATTGGGTTCCAATACATAACCATACGTCTATGCTTGGAGTAAAGACTATTTTACCCCAATATTAGCTTGATCCAATCCTAAGGCCCAATCCAAAGGCCCAACAGTTAACTATGAGTCAAAGCCCAACATATGGCCTAATTTTCCAAATTGGGCCCAAACCTGTACATGGTCATAATTAAAAGCCCAACTACTTAGTTCAGTCCAAACATTTGGCATTTTTAATTGCCCAATATCACATAATCATTAAGGCCCAAACTACGGCCCATCTATGGCCCAATTTTCTAAATTGGGCCCACATCCTCATATGGGCCATACTTTAAAACCCATCAACATATCCTAGTACATATGATTATTCTTAGATGGCCCATTATTGGCCCAAACACCAAAGCCCAATAGAAAGCCCCAATATAAAGCCTAAGTGAAATTAGGGTTTCACATAAAATGACAATTAGGGTTAAGTGTTTCTCACTTAACCCATTAAGGACTTAATCCATTAAGTCCATCACTCTTCTAAATAAATCATATTGTGTGATTGGGCTTAATATACAATTCCATTCCAATGGCACAAATATAGGTCCTGATAAGTCCAAGCCCATAAATCCAATATTAGGGTTTTCTAAACCCTAATTAGGGTTTCCCATCCAATCATGGCCCAATAGGCCCAAAACTTAATCTTTAAGCCCATCAGGGTTTCATTAGGTCAATTATGGTTTTGCTAGTGGGGCACCACCCACTACCACCTCAGGTAGTGGTGGTCAATGGCGACTCACGGTGGTGGTTTGGTTCTTTTTATTATTCTTTTTGCTAATTACAATTACAATGCTTTGATCTGAACTAAACACACACTAACTATCATAAACACATACAGATAGCCACCCTAGTGGTGGCTGGTGATGGCACGTGGCGGCAACCACCACCATGATCTTGATTTTCCGGCTAGACAAAAATACTCTAACAAAAGAAATACAGCCACACACACACACTACACTAAACACGCACTGCACCCTTTGTCCAAAAAAGCAACACAGCCACCCACTTGTGGAGTTTAGCAGTGGCAGTAGCGGCACATCATGTTACTCCACACGCCCACAACCCCGATGTCCAAAAACAACCCTCACCTTCAACGGGGTGAGCGCACGGTGGTCCTTAGCTTTGACGTCGGCGGTGGTATACGGGGATCGAAGAAACGGAGGTGGCAGCGGCACTCTTGATGAAACAGTCACATGGCAGCGGTTACAATGTCGAGACCCAACCGCAGCCCTTCGATCGGTCCTTCCCAAAAGCAGCGTCATTCTCAACATGTCTCGGTTTTGTCGGCACTCGTTGGGGGAACATTTTTAGTGGCTCACGACTTCGACTGGTCTACGAGAGTGGCACTGTTCGTCGGTTCTTGCAAGGCTAGGAGGTAGCGATGTTGAAAATAAAAGATGGGGATGTGAGGATGGCGACTGGAAGATGGGAGGCATAAGGGTGGTGACCAAAGAAGGGATTAGGGTTAGGGTAACATGGGGGCATCAAATCTTAAATCCCACCTCCATGCAAACTTATAACGAAAATGCCAGAACTGGTCACTCCCATTCCAATCTCTTCAAATAAAGTCTAATATTTACCATTTAAACCCTTATTCCTTAAAATCCTTTCAACTTTGATCTAATATTTTACCAAATGGCCCCTCCTTGACAGTTCTTTTCAACTTAGGTACATAATTTACTCTTTAGTCCCTACTTCCATAAATCCTTGCATAATAATTCCAAAATTACAGTTTAACCCCTGGAGATTCAAGTCTTGTCATTCGGCTTCCCGAAACCAACTCCCATCTAGTTATTATTTAATTATCTTATTTTAAACGGGGATGTTACACTTAGAACGAATAAGTTATGATCCGTTAAAGTTTCATGTTCAAACCGACACGAATATGGATATCTTAAATAGCAAATCAGAGATATGTCAATTATTAGCCTTAGTAATCTAAACGAAAATCATAGTTATTGTAAAAGTGAATCCGTACATATAGGTATCGTCTAAATCTGACTTCAATAGAGAAAGTTATGATTATTCTAAGATTCGATATCAAATTTTAGATCGGTTGATTGTTAGTCAAAACAATCTAAACGAGAGTCTAAGATCTGGTTGTTAGGATTCCATCAATATAAAAACAGTTGAGAACGGACATCATATAAGTTAGTTAAAAAATTAACCAACTTTAACAGTCTAATCCTATTAAAATAATAAATTTAAAAATAAGTTCAAAATTAGTTGGCAGAGTCAAAAAGAAAGTTGTTGCTCTCGTCGATAATTATGTGTGTATATAAAATATGTCAAAAAAGGAGCTTGTATGAAGAAGATACAACATTTTAAAGAAGTGGATATAGCTTGTATGACAAATCTACACCTGACACATGGCAATAGACTTGGGGAACAACGTAGCCCGGATGTGCGGCATGCATGTTTAATTTCCTAGCTATAAATAGCTTCCATGAGCTCATTCCATCCTATATATTCTCTACACAACTCTCTCTTGATTTCTACTCTTTTGGTTCGAATTCTTCTTAGATTTTAGGGTATTTTGGCAAGTTTAGAAGTCCTTAGGAGCCCGACATCTATTAGCTATCAGCCTGGAGTTCTGTCAGTACAAATTTTCCGGTTTTTGCTAAAACCTATGTAAGTTAAGCTACACTCTAGCCTTTTTAGGGTAACTTATATTTATAGTCATAAGTTGTTATTATGAACCAATAAATAAGATTTATCTATTATTCCAAGTCATTATATTGATTAATATACTTATGGGAGAGGTGTCTAGAATGCTCATGTTGGCTTGGTTGTAGGATTTCATAAAACCTTTATGTCGAAATGATATTGCTTCACAGTTGTCATGCTTGGTTGATCCTTATTCAATAGAGTTATCAATATTCATTGGAATGATTGATAGGTCTAGATTATTTTCAGTAACGTAGAATTTTAGACTAATATTTAGTGGTAATGATCCTAGGTCACGACAAAGGAACATTCAGTTGCTAGAAGCGAAACTCTACCCGAATTTCGAGTTGTTCACTTAAACAAGTAAGTGCATGGTTACTTTCATCTTACACAAGTATTTAAGATAATTACATGTTATATGTGTCTATTATCTATGTTCCTAATATCTATGCTAGATGAACGATATATATACGTTTTATTTGATTTTTAAACTGTATATATGTATTTTTATTACCTATAAATATATTGGGTAAAGATGGGTAAATGTAAGATGACATAGATGACGAGAGATGATAGATGATATAGACATTGAGAGATGAAAGACAATATAGATGATGAAAGGCCTTGGCTTTAAAGATGATCCAGTCATCTAGCGGAGTAAAGATGACAACTACAGACTATTCTAGATAGTCCAATAGAACGCTACCAGGCTCACAACCTGTAGGTTTTTTCGAATTTAGTGTTCACCAGGTGTACTCCACCCTCCCATGGTTACCTTATTGATATGTATTACTGAGGAATCACATTAACATTATTTTCTATCCTAAAGATGGTCCTTAGGATAGGTCGCTTGAAAATAGATGTTAGGGACAGAGAGTGAGGATAGCGAGAAGGGATAATCGGGTTAATGTTCAAATTATAAAATATAATTGAAACATTTAATTATTGTGGGTTGAAAGCCCTATGTGCGAACTAGGCCCCCAAGCCTGACCCGCTCAGTTTATTGTATTACAGGTAGTGGCACGAGAGCACAAGTGTGATAATTGGATGAGAGATTTATGGATTTTAGGTTAGCTGAATAATAGATGTTTGTAAGGCCTACGTTATTCCCGTTTATGCTTATGTATTGTATTGACGATGACATCTCAGAGTTTTTAGTATAAATAGAATACATGTAACACCCTAAACCTGGTACGTCTTGGAACCCTCAAGAATTACGTTTTAGCATAATTGGTCCCTAGAGTACGCTGGGCATACCTATGAGCACGCTTAGCGTACTCTGCATGAATGATCGTAGAGGAGCCTCACGTACGTTGGGCGTACGTGAGGGTACACCGGCCATATGCATCAGAAGGTCAAAACCTTAAATCATGGAATTATCCCTTATTTAAACGTCTCCTAGCCTCTTGGACCAAATCCTATCAGTCTCTTTAGCCCTATTTCGTCTTCCTACAACTGAATTAGTGTGTGAGTGAGAGTTGGAGCCTAAGAAGAAGGTTTAGGTGGTCATTTTGGAGTTCTTTCAAGAAGAAGAGTTGTTAAGAAAGCTTGGATCAATTTGGTGCTTCAAGAATCTGCATTGGGGTCATCTTGCAAGGCTTTTGGAGGTAAAAAGCTTGCACCTTTCCATTTAAATCTTTAGATCTAGCTAGGGTTTTCTAGTTTTGTCCCTTTGTTGGATTTTGGACCTCTTTTGGCGAGTTAAGCAACTCCATGAGAGGACAATGGCAGATTTGAGGTCCCTTGGTCGGTTTGAAGCATAAAAATGGAGCCTTGGTGGAAGTATTGGTCTCATGTATGGGTTAAAGACCTTGGAAAGGTATTAATGAAGGTTTGGGTGTATGTGAGGCATGCAAAGGCATAAAGTTGGCAACTTTATGCTTTGGGACGTATTAAACAACTCAAATCTAGCTTTTGAACGTAAAGGAATCGGGTATTAAGCACTTAATGGAGAAAGTGCTTGATCTGGAAGAACGTTGGGCGTACCCAATGTATGTTGCACGTAGTCCTTAGGACCCCAGTACGATGTGCGTACCATAATGGTACGCCGAGCGTACGCGCTACAGATTGGGCCAAATCTATTTTGGGCCTTTGAGCTTTTGGGCTTCATTTAGGTTATTGGATTGGTTGCATTTTGTGAATTATGGGCTATTTCATATGTTATGGGCCATGGATACTTTGTTTTGGGCCTTATTGGGCCAAGAGGCCCATTAATAACTTTTGACTTAGATTTTGGGCCCATTAACAAAGGAAGGATAATTGGGCCTCATGGATGGGTTTGGAGTTTTGGTTTTTCCTTTGACTAATCTAAGGTCCTAACATTGATTAATATTATTATTCAGCTCAGTAGGTTTCGTACTATGAAGAGAGAAACTTTTGTATTCAGCAAACAGATGTGAGTCTTCTCACCAGACCCATGGGTCTAAGGTACCAAGGCCGACCCATTATATGTTTATGGTATATGTGTTATCCATCATGTGATTTTATATAATATGTGATTATGTGTTTTGCATGAAGACCCCGGGGGGAGCCCAAGGCATTGGATGTAAGATCATGTGGGGTATCCTATGGTCGTACTAGGTAAAGACCATGTGGGGTAGCCCATGACATTGGATGTAAGACCATGTGGGGTAGCCCATGGCAGTCCTAGGTAAAGACCATGTAGGGTAGCCCATGGCACTATTACATGTTTTATGTATGCATGGCTTATGTGATATGTGTGTTGCTTTAACTAGCTAATAGGATATGTGTATGTGTAGTGTGTGGTATGCTCTGGGGAACTCACTAAGCGTTTCGCTTACATGTTGTTGATTTTTTTTCAGGTACATCTGAGCCCAAGGGCAAGGGCAAGGCGTGATGGTGCGGCATGTACTCTATCTCTCTTTTTCACTGGTAGGGTTTGGGACACTCTGATTACTTGATTAAGTTGTAATGAATCGTTGATTGAAAACAATTATGTTGGGATTTCATGGTTTATGAAATTATGTTTTATGAATTAAAATTGAAAATTTTCTTTAAAAATTTGGGCCGTTACAAGTTGGTATCAGAGCCTTGGTTTGAGGGATTCAGGCACACTCTCGGGTGTGTCGGGACCCAAACTAAGGAAATGGTAAAATTGTTTTCAAAAGTAACTTAAAAGGGTTTTTCAAAAGGAAATGAAAGATGAGAGTGCAACGCGCGTTATCAGTCGAGACAGGTAAGTAGTTCCCCAATATGTTAGCCATGTTATATTGATATTTGAGCCTTGTTGATTATACAGAACTTGCTATGTGTATGCTTTTAAAATTGTATACGGTTAGGAGCTTATAGCCTCAGAATGATTGATTTGGCATTATTTTCTGTTCCTTGTTTGGTTGTGGTTCTAGGGTAGAGTCTCTTATTCGAAAGCCTATTTGATCCTTTTCTGTGTATAATTTGCATGCATAAGGGCAACCTATCATGAATTGTTTGATTGATATGAGTAGAGTGAATCTTAGGACAGCCTAAGGCTAATGTACTCGGTAATTATGGGATATGGTTTGGTTGTGGGACGAATTGAAGTTATCAGGTAGAGCAGTGGGGAAAGGTACAGGTACGTGTGGAAGGTGGTATTGGGCCCGTACTACTGGAAGCACATGACATGTACCCGAAGCACTTTAGATCTGACGACTTCAAGGAGGACCGGTGTGAGAAGATCCTTTATATGGAAATCCTGATCATTATAATTTATGATATTTCAGTCCAGCTTGGTGATGACACGTTTTGGAGCAGGAGGATCAAGATCGGGGTCTGGATCCGGGGCGGGATCAGGAGACACTATTGATGTCATCGATGAGAGGCTGCGTGAGCTCATTGCAACCGAGGTTACCAAGGGCATGCTTGACGCGACCCTGGTCATTTTTGGGACGGTCAAGGAGGGAATTATGGAGATTATAGAGGAGAGACTCAGATCTTTCAGGGTTGAGTTGGCGGCGGGTCAGGTTAGGACCCGAACTCCCTTGTTCCGGGAGTTCAAGGCGTATAAAGTTTCGGAGTTCTTCGGGGTTAGGGACCTCATTGTTAGCCGACACTGGGCAATGGACATCGAGAATGCCTAATGCACGAGTTCTTTCCCGGATGCGACAAAGGTTGGGTTTGCTTTGTGTATGTTGAGAGACAGGGCCCGTGATTGGTGAGGCGAGGTTACTAGCCAGGCGGGGCCAGCCGGAGTAGCTGAGATGACATGGGTTGAGTTTGTTCAGTGGTTTGATTCAGAGTTTGCACCACCTGTTGAGGTGCAACGACTAGTTAGGAAATGATTTGTTAATATGTTATATGATTAATATATTAAATTGAAATAGATAGCTGATTTATTACTTTATTATGTGATTAATAAATTAATATGAGATCAATAATTAAATAATTGATTTGTTAATTTATAAGGTTAATAAATTAATAAGAAAGCAATTGGAATTAATTAATTATTAATCATAATTAATATGAAATTAATTTTGGATTAATTTAAGTTAATTAATTGTGCAAGGGGTGAATTGTAATTGTTCAGTAGTTGAACAAAAGAAGCAATTCTAGAACCATCCAAAGGAGGACGATTTTGGGATCCTCTTTGGGGTTTCCAAAAGCCTCTTGAATGCATATAAGGAAATAATTTGGATTTGGATTAAATCCATTCAAATCTTGATTGGTCCCTAAGTTACCTAAACTATAAATAGGACCACTTGTGACCTTAATTTCGTTCATGCATTTCCCATAAGCCTTAGGAACAAATTTTTCCTCTCATCAATTGTCTCCTAGTTCTAGGGTTTGGATGTGAGACATTAGAGGCATCACACGTTTGGTGCTACCAAGCTCTTCAAAGGAAGGATTGAAGCAATTTGTTTACTACAACAAATCAAAGGTATGTAACCTAATTATTGTGTTTTTTTTTAATATACTAGGTTTTCAATTAGGTTTCATGTTATTTTTTGTTGTTTATAGTATGTTGCATTCAAAGTGTATGATATAGATCCTTTAGGTTGCATGTGCCCTTAATTGTTAAGTGAAATTCCGCAAGCATATAGTTCTTGTAACCTATAAAACACATCAGTAAGAACTTAACACTTCCTCCAAAACTAGTAGTTTGAGCAAAAGTTAACTCAAGTCAAAAGTCAAAGGTTAAAGGTCAAGGTCAACAGTCAAACTTGTCACTTCATCGAATCGCCACACCGTGGCCATCCTTGACCACGCCATGGCCAAACAGCTTAATGGATTAAGTTGTTTCCATCAACCCTAAGAGCTTCAAAGCTCAGATCTGGTCCGAAACATGGTTTAGAAGGATAAATTTTCCAACTTTATCCATTAAGACCACCCAAAAGATGAAAATCTCCAACCCTAGGCTCCAAAATGTTCAAACAAGACATGGATTCATCCATTAAGCACTTATTTCAAAAATTCCTTAGCTTATCAACTCCAGAAGGGTTTCTATCACCAAAACTAACATAAAAGTTGGTGCTTTATAGGCATGCATTTACAATGCATGTCTTAAAGCCATAATGAGTCAAAATAAGGGTTTTTTTAAAAACATCGTGCATGGCTTAAAAACTCAACTATAATTTAGATGCAAACCATCAATCACACCAAATGTCCCAGAGATTTATAAAGTTTCAAACTCTATGAGATCTCACCACTCCAACTAACAAGAACATGAAACTTGAGGGACAAAACTCAAGATATAGCAACCTATCGTGATAAAGATCAATTCATGGACACTTACAAAGGTCCAGAAGAATGATAGGGCGAAGAATAGAGACTTGCTTGCTGAATCCCAGCTCACTTCTTCTTCCTTCTTCCTTCAAGAACACCAAAAAGAGATTTAATAATGGAGGAAAGAGATTAGGGTTTCTTCAGAGCTTTAGGAGACTAATGGATGTTCAGGATGAGAAAACCCTTACCTCCTTGATCCTTTAAATAAGGAGCAAACCCGAAACAATAGGGGTTTGCATCAGACAGTTGTCACGTCGTGGCGACTTAAAGGAAGCATGTGTTCCAATATTGCCTCACCACGTCATGGTGGTGTCTCTACCATGTCTTGGTAACCCTAAAATACCAAAAAAAAAAAAAAAACATAAAGTACCTCAAGATCCGAGTGTTACATTTCGGGTTGGAGGGTGATATGTCGTTCTATAGGAGTCCGACTCACTCTGTTGAAGTCGATCTTGGGTACTATAGGGAGTTAATGTCGATGTTTTTTGTGTCGAATACAGTCTTTAGCTCCTTAGAGTCCTTGAGTGTGTTCAGTTCTTTTGGGGTGCAGATATTCATGAGAAGAGGATACATTGGATTATATGGGATAAAGTTCTAGTGACTAAAGATAATGTTGGTTAGGGTTTGAGAGTATGTTATCCGTTAACCATGTTACTCTTTTAGATGGCACTGGATATTCTTCATTCGCCCGATTCTCTTTGGATGAGGGTTGTTAAGGCTTTGTATGGAGTTTATGGGTGATGTGCCTCATTGGTCCTATTGAGGATGTATTTGGGTCACTAAAATAGGATTATTTGTTCTTTCAGGCAACTGAGGAATCAGGTTTATGACCTTTAGAGTTTTTCCCAATTCGTGGTGATGATGAGTCATATACGATGCTTTAACGGGATAGTTGGTGTGATGATATGCCTCTTGCGATTTCGTTTCACAAGATCTTTGCTCTGAATCTTCATAGAGTGGTGTTAGTCAAAGGTTAAGTGCCATTAGGTTGGGAGGTGGAGTCCCTTAAGTATAGTTCACAAGGGGATGGGTCGAGCAGATGTAGGTGGATGTATTCATTTCTTTGATACAAGGATGGCACCTGAAGTTGCACACATATAGTCTTGGTTGGCTTTTTGACATGGTGTATGTGTTTTCAATTTCTATTGGTTGAGCTTATTTAGATAGCGAGATGTTGGTCACCTTAAGGATAGAGAATCAATGAAACAATTGAGTTCCTATTAGGTTGAATACCCTTCTTTGGTGTATTTGGTTATTTTGCATTTCCACTGGAGAGAGTCTTTCGTATAAGGGTATCAAAGTGGAGTCTATTATGTGCTCAATATGTTAAGCTTCAGTGGACTCGATAAATCATCTTTTTGCAAAATGCTTGTAACACTCGATTTTAGATTGCTTCATTATTTCTGGTTGTGGCACAAACCTAAGTTATCATGAGGCTTAGGGCCTTGGGTAAGAAAGGATTTAACCTCTTTTTGTATGTGGTTGCTACAGTGTAAGTGATTCTAGTGTTCGATGGTGCTTCGGAGCCCAATGGTATATTCATAATTTGCTAGTTTAGGCCTTATGAATTTTCAGTTCTAGTTTGGGAAATTTTAAGGCAATGGTGATTTGTTAGAAGCGTAGATCTTCTCGTCATCTTTTTGTGGATATAAAGTTCATTGGAAATGGACTTGGTACGAAGGAGTTATGGCCGAATGAAGTGTGAGTGTTTTGGAGTGCCATCTAGTATGCAAGGCATACTAGATATGTACTCAGTGGAGTCGATAAATCATCTTTTTGCAAAATGCTTATAACACTCGGTTTTAGATTGCTTCATTATTCGGGGCTATGGCCCAATCATCAGTTATCATGAGGCTTGGGGTGCCTTGGGTAAGAAAGGATTTGGCCCCTTTTTGGATGTGGGTGCTACAGTTTAAGTGATCCGAGTGTTCGATGGCATTTCAGAGCCCAAGGATATAATCGTAATTTTCTAGTTCGGGCGTATGAATTTTGGGTTATTGTTCGCGAAGTTTTAAGGCAATGGTGATTTATTAGAAGCGTAGAGCTTCTCGTCACCTTTCTGTGGATATATAGTTCGTTGGAAACGGACTTGGGATGAAGGAGTTATGGTCGAATGAACTTTAAGTGTCTAGTAATGGATCACTAGTATGTCGTTCGATCATTGGAGGATAAGTTGGATTGGGAATCCTTCAATATTGTGTGATGTAAGATCTTAGTTGAATCAAAATGGGGGAGAATCGTTCAGGTATCCAGTAGTAGAAGCATGCGTGAAACTATGATAAGTTTAGCATCCCCTTCGTGGAGGAAGGTTCCCCAAGTAGCCATATGGATTAAGTATTGTGCGAGTTGGGAGTTTGGGAAACTTCCCAACAATTAGTTAGCGCCTTATTGGTGATGATTAGCAGGCTTTGGATGGACCCGGGTTGGGGATTCCAGTCATGTCTCAAGTTTAGTTTAGGTGCTTGGTTGAATGCATGTTCGACTCTGGGTGTGTTCGAATTGATAGATGAGTGGTAAGACCATGGGCGGTGGTTATGGAAAATGGAAGTGTTGTAAGACTGCAGGGTGGCCCGTAGCATTCACTAGTTAGCAGATAGTGTAGAAGTGTTGTAAGATTGCAGGGTGACCCATAGCATTCACTAGTGGTCAGTTAGTGTGGGAGTGTTGTAAGACTACGGGGTGGTCCATAGCATTCACTTGTCCCCGTGCAACGGTGAGAGTGTGGCAAATTTATGATTTGGTCATGGATTTCCTCAAATGGTTTAGACCATGGTGGGTCAGTTCGAAAGGCTATGGGAGGGCCACAACATGTTTGGAACCAGGAAATGGTAGGTGTAGCATCCGGGATTTTCCAGGTATTATTGCAATTCATTATAGTTAAGGAGTGTCTTGGTTTGTGTTTAACTTGAATTTTTGGGCCTTGCTCGTGGGCTGAGGGAGTTGCGTACGTGGGGCGTACAATGTCGAGTACGCCCAATGTACTCTTGGGAAGGAAGCGCTGAGGTCAAGCACGTACACCCAGCGTACCAAGTGTACGCCCAGTGTATGTGTGCAGACCCTTAAACACTAAAAATCATATTTTCTCCCTATATAAAGAACATAACCCATGTTGGTTCAGCCTCTCTTCACTCTTACCCAACCACCACGTAAACCCTAGCTTCCTTTTGAGTGCCTTGTGTTCTAAAAACCTTTTGAGAGTGTTTGTGTGCTATTCTAGTGAGAGAATAAGAAAGGAGTTTGAAGAAGGAGCAAGGATCCACCAAGAGCTTGTAGATCCATAGGTTGACTCCTTTGAGGTATCAAGTTCCATACTTGACCATAACATGCTTAGATTTGTTATTTGGGGTTTTTTATTATGCTTTTTGGACCCCCATAGTTGGGAGTGTTTGAGTATTGTTGGTTCTATAGCTTAAGAGTTTTCCTTTTGGACTCTTGGAAGCACCTAGAGTCATAAAAATCGGATCTTGGTGGTTAAGCCAAAACCATGCAAAGGCTAAATGGTCATAAAGTTGGATTAATGGACCAAAATCATGTTTTTACCCCCAACCTTGCATTAAATCACATAAAGTTCGTGACTTTATGGTCTAGGAGGTCTAAAAGGGCCTGGATCTACATTTTGGACGCGAGGGCTTAATGGATTATGTCAATAATGGAGTCCCAAGGAAGCTGGCTAGTACGCTGGGAGCACTCCCTGATATGTCGTGCGTACTGAGTCAACTTCTCATATGTGGTTAAGATCAGCGTACGTTGGGCGTACGTGCCAGGTACGCCGCGCGTACACATGCAGAATATAGGCTGAGTTCGGTGCGAGTTTTGGGAGTATTGAGAGAGAAAGAAGGGTGAAGGTGTGAGTTTTGGGAGTGATTTATGCCTCTATATATAAGCTGAGTTTGGTGAGAACGCAGCGCGTTCCCGAAACGAACACAACGCGTTCGCGTTCGTTTCCACGTGTCGCCATCTTGTTCCAAGTCGTGGGGAAGAAAGTGTGGCCCAGATTGCGCCACGTGTCACACGCAGATTACCCCACAAACTAATTATCTTCTAAAATCCGTAACTTTCACATATGAGCTCTGTTATTGACGTTCTTTATATCCACGTGTAAGCGGAACCATGCTCTATAACTTTCGTTTAGACTCTGTCGACTAATTTTGACTTTATTTTTAAAGTTCCATTTTTATCAGGCTGGGACAGGAATAGTCCATCAAAAATTCATAACTACTTCATCCGACGTCCGTTTTCGTTTGTCTTTTTTACCGTTGCGCTACTATTAATGAGATCTTCGATTATCGTTTAGGTTGTGTCGGCCAAAAACCGCTCTGTAACAACCCAAATTTCACGTCCAAAAATTTCATTTTTAATTAATGGATTTGCAAAACGTTTGTAAGTAACAATGTGAAATCATATCATCTCATAAATAATGTAGCATGTTTGAAAACCTAAAAACTGAAAATTATATAATGTCAAAGTACAATCCCAAAATATCTCATAATGCGGAAGGTAACGAGAGTGTGTATGATGTGCAAATACTGCGCCAGCTCCTTCCCCTTTGTTGAAGAGGTACCTGAAACCAAAACTGTAAATCGTAAGCTCAAAGCTTAGTGAGTTCCCTTATCGTACCACATACCATACAATCATATAACATACATACTGTCAGGCAATACTAGGGTGCCCGACCTACCCGGTACGACCATTCTGGGGTGCCAACCTACCCGTGTCAAGTCATTCTGGGGTGCTGACCTACCCATGTCAAGCCATTATGGGGTGCCTAACCTACCATTCGGTCCTAACTGTAACAACCGAAAATTTCAACATAATTTAAACTTTTCAAAACAATCCATTTTAATAACATTATTACAAAAAGGTTTTCATTACATCATTTATCAGAGTATTCCCAGGTCCATTTCATAAAACATAAACGCGAGGAACGGTACGATCATGCCTTTGCCTTGCCACAGTCTCCTGAAGAACCTGAAAAACATTAAACCACAACTGTAAGCCCGAAAGCTTAGTGAGATACCCCCAAAATACCAACCACATATACGCCCTTCCAGGATACGACCTTCCGGTCCAAAACATATCGCCTTCCGGCCCATAACATATTGCCTTCCGGCCCATTGCATAAAAAGCATACATAACATAACAGAACATTGAACAACCATGCATATCGGGTCTACTGTGTGACTGGTCCGCCGTATCGGGCCTTCAGTCCACCGGGCCCACTCTCCGAGTCTAGTCATGTCCTTCGAGTCTACAATGTGGTTGGTCCGCCCGCACCGGGCCTTCAACCCACCTGGACCACTCTCTGAGTCTACAGTATGATTGGTTCGCCCGCATCGGGCCTTCAGTCGGTCTGGTCCACTCTCCGAGCCTCGGCACGTCTGGTCCGCCCTCAAGGGGCCTACAGCCTATCCGGACTGCTCGCTGGGCCTTCGGAACAACCGGTCCGCCCTGGTTATCTTGGCCTACAGCACACAGCAGGACCCGCCTCAACCCATCTCCAGTCCAAACAACCATGTGCACATAACATACAATCATATAACAGTCATAGTCAACAAACCGATCAAGCAGATCACATAACATATCATTACCCTAACCAGGTTACCGACCTAACCGGTCACTAGCATATCATCACTCTACATATCGGGAAACCGACCTTAACCAGGTCTCTAGCATATACCATCCTAGCTACCAGGATGCAGACATATCAAGCAATAACATAATAACCATATATAAATCTTAATCCAACAAAGGGCCGACCTTGGTGCCTTAGACCCTGTCGATATAGTGAGGATAACTCACCTCGCGAATGTCGATACTCTGAACGGAAGAAGCAGACTTTCGAACCACCAACTCACCGCAAATCCCGAACTAACCAACATAACAAGCATAAGCATTAGGTCAAACATACTTCCACTTATCGGGCCAAGACCAAAGTCCAAATCTCACACAAAGTCCAACATTGGCCCAATTTACCAAATTGGGCCCACCTCACCAAATGGGCCTAGATCCAATATCCATAATATTAATTGGGCCCAAAATACTCTATTCATAATTTCCAGGCTTGGCCCAAACACCAACAACCCACAAATGGACCAACACAAAAGCCCAAAAGAAAGTCCACAGGAGGAGTACGCTGGGCGTACTCTCCTTGGTACGCTGGGCGTATTGCAATGATCACCAAAATAAAACGGGGCATTGGCCCGCTATGCGGGGCGTACTTGCAGGTTACGCGGGGCGTAACTGCGAGATCCATTAAGTCCTTTTAACATCTTAATGGCTTAAGCTCTTAAGCCCAAACTTCAGATCCATAGGCCAAATATGATTAGAAATCATAAAGTCTCAGACTTTATCACTTGGGACGTCCTTAAGCTCTTAATCCAAGGTATCACTACTAGAAAAACAGCCTTTTACGACGCTCATTGCGCGTCGTAAAAGGCTCAGACGACGTGCAAATGTGCGTCAAGGAAGGCCATGTCATAAAGAGAGACGACGCGCATTTACGACGCTCATTTACGACGCGCGTTTACGACACGCAATGCGTATCAAGGAAGGCCCTGTCATAAAGGAAGACGACTCGCATTCGCGTGTCGTAACCTTACGACACGCGTGTTAATGACACGCAATGCGTATCAAGAAAGCCCCTGTCAAGAAAGGCCATGTCATAAATGAAGATGACACACATTTTTGCGTATCGTAAATTTAAATGTTTAAAAAAAATTATATATTTATTAATTTTTAAATTAAATTTGCATTTAATTTCTCATAATAGAAATAAATTACTTTTTTTTGATAGATTTACTAATTTTCAAATTAAATAACACATTAAAAGTCTCATAATACAAAATAAAATACCATAAACAATAAAGATAATTCATTGCACTAAGGACCATGTTAACAAAAGAATATAACATTATATACCATAAGTACCCTCAAGTAATCAATCTCTTACAATGTTACTAAAAATACCCTCAAGTAATCAATGTCTTACAAATTTAAGAGACTAAGTTGGTATGTAATATGGCACTAAGAAGCCCAAGAATTGTTTGTGTTTTTCCTGTTCCTGGTGGATCCTACATGGACAAAAGGTAAGAATTAACATTTTCAAAGTACAATGCCTCAATAAGGAAATCAATGGTAAAAGGCAAATCTGAATAAGAACAAACTTTATACATATATACATGGAAGTATTGTAATACACAATAACAACAACAAATACCAAATTACCCTTTGCTTACCTTTTCTTATGGCCACCTCCAAAAGTGAGAATTTGATAAAAGATTTAGGTCACACATTCTCTCATCAAGCTCTGTATCCAAAAGTGAGAATTTGATAAAAGATTTAAAAAGTGGGAAAATATCAAGAATATAGAGGATAATACATTAAGAAAAAAAATTACTCACAAAGAGCAAGTTTCAACCTTCTTCCCCAACAATGTTTCAAAGCAAAAAGCTCATATATATTGATCTCTGCTAAAAGGATATCTATTGTTTGATGATCTTTCTGCAAATTGAAGTACAAAATATATTAGGTATATGATAATAAGGAGAGAATTATATTTTTGTTTTTGTTTTTTATTTTTAATGCTCCTTTCACTGCTGTAATCCAACTCATAACAGGATAAGTAAATAAATAAAAACTAACAGAGATTAATGTTCTCTAAAATGAAGAACATGATATTTGATAAAAGAGAGAGTTAATTCAAAATTGATGGATGTTTACCTTTAAAAAAGGAAAAAAGACCATGAAATATGTATATTCCTGATAGCAGAGAAGGCAATGACAGTGAAAATCTTCATTTATCATGACAGATTACCATCCCCCAATCCTTCTACCCACTTATATACTCTATTGCAACAAACAAAATATATAAAGAATTACCCAAAATGCCCCTCCCATTAATAAGCCCTTTATTCGTAGGATTTTCCCATAATACCCTTATCTAAAATATGTGGCAAGCTTTTTTGGTTAACTCATCAAGTAATTATGTCCAAATTAAGTCAAAAGGAAACAACTATATGTAGCTTTCTGGATTAAGTACTTAACCCATTAAGCCTATTAAGATAAAAAAAAAGAAACAAAGTAAAACTAATAAAATATCATATTATTTTCCATTCAGATTCTATATATATATATATATATATATATATCATTTCACTTTCAAGACTTCAAGTTTTTAAAAAAATAAAAAATGCCAGTTTATAAAACTAAGCAATTTTAAGTTTAATAAAATATGGGAATACAAATCATCAAACTCACATCTGGACTTGTATGGCAATGATTCTTCTCCATTATGTATTCCATGTATCCCATCAAAAACCACACTAGGAGAACTTGTATAGATAAGCCTCTTCACACTAAGTTTAGTACAAGCATCAATTATGTTCTTAGTACTTGTAAATCCAAAAACAAAAGTTAATACTGTCTTAGAAATTAACTAACTATGTTTATTATCTTTCTTTTTACCTGTAATTATTATTATTAAATAATAATTAAAACTTAGGATGTGAACAATAATATATATATCCACGGGACTTCTGTTAGCTAATATTAGTTCATTCACTTAAAGACGGTAACAACCATCATGGATGCCACTTCTGTTAGCCAAACCCCTTGGAGTTCTAACATCAACTTCAAGAGGGTAACAACCTGAACTTTGTTTTATGATATCTACTAATGCATATATAACAGATTTTTTTTACCCTGAAGCATCAAGTGCTTCCATGGTTTCCTTTTTGTGCTCCTTCAAACCACAAATGAGCAGTGAAATTCCCCTAACTCTCACTATATGAATACCTTGAAGAATCAAACCCAAGAGAAATAGCTAGATAGTTCTGAGTACAACCATGTGGGAATACTACCACTAAAATCTGTGAAATAGTCTGCACAAAGAGAAAAAGTATGCACATAAATGATTAAAGCTGGAATATTTTCTTACTGCAATCAAGCTAGTATAGTTCATGAGTTCATCTGTGTCAAGGACTTTAGTCCTAAAGGCAACGCCTTCCAAGGACATGGGAACAAGTTTGACTTCAACAAGACGTAAGAAAGCCATTTTTTCAGCCACCTGAACACAAAAGGTAGTGTGGTATTAGAAGAAAAAAGAATGATGTCATTGAACGTGAGTTTCTTATACCTTCTGCCAGTCAACAAAGTCAATGAGTTCAGGGTCCATGGTTTCTTTTGCAGCTATTTGAAGTATTTTTCCCCATCTTGTTTCTCAAACCTGCATGATCAGAAGGGGAATTCTTGAATGGAATCAAAAATTAATTAACTATAACAATTATTTAACTATAACTAAACTTTTATTATACTTCAAATGATTACAAACCAAGTAAGCAACAAGACCGAGAAAAATGTTTCAAAAAAAAGTTGAAAATTATATGGCATGGGACAGGGGAATTTTAGGCATGAGAGAGAGCTTGATGATTTCCCAAATGCCCCTGATTCTCTTTACTTGATGATTTCCCAAATGCCCCTGATTCTCTTTACTGTGATAATATAATTCGATAACTTATAATTCAAAACAAACCAATTAGCATAAAGAGAGAGCTTACCGGTGGAGTACTTACATTTAACATAGAACAAAGATTTCAAGCAAATAGATTTAAAAAAAAAGATTCAAATCATATCCCAACATCAGATTTCATCATGGGATTTTAGCAAATATATTTCAGCAAGTATGTTTGTTTCAACAGTTCATTAGTAAACATTTCAACACAAAAAATTAAAGGCAGCAAAATGAATTCAACTAGGATGTTTTATCTCAAGATGAAAATTCCAGCAGAGCAACATAAGATCGACCAACATAAAAACGATTCAATCAGACAAGTATCTGTTGCATCAAGAAAATATAATTATTCAAAATCAACAACCAATCACTTTCTGTTGAAGCATATATACACACAATTCGGAAACAAATCAATCAAACCTACATACATTTAGTCCATAGCTCCAAGTCTAGAATCTTTTTATTTGGATTTTTCATGTTGGGGAAAAGGAATACCTGTAAACAACCCATTTCATATCAATACAGATCATTAACCTAGGATTTTATTGTAGATGGTGAGGCTTAAAGGCAAAACAAGTGTTATTAGTGTCCTCAAAGAAATTTTCTTTAACCCTATTAGAGGAATCCAAGAACATCATGGAGCTTCTACCATTACCATTTGGAACAAATTGGAACTTTCCAGTAGTTGGAGATGGTTGAACCTACAACAGAAAGGATCATTTAGTATAGTAAATTACTAATATACCCCTAGTTTTTCTAGTGAGCTTACCAATGAGTTGGAAAGGAAAACAGGTGATTCCAGAAAAGAAGTTGGGCTAACACCAGGTGAAAATAAATATGGAGATTGTTGAGTTTGTGAATTATCAGAAGATTTTATAATCTCTGTATTCAACCTAGGAGCATTATGACCAGCACTAGCTGCCATTCTTTCAACAAGAGGTGCCCTTGAGCTCGTTTTTTGATCACCAAACTCACTTGATTTTGTCGCATCGCAATTTTCAGACCCGATTTGGGGATTTGGTCCAGGGAAAGTGAACCCGGTGTCGTTATTGGTATCGTTTTTTGGAGGGTCGGGTACTGATCTTGAACCAGGATCATCCCCCAACACAACTGCAAAAAAAGACCTAGGGCTAGGGCTCGAAGGCATCCAATCGCCAATTATCCCACCATGATCGTCAAAACCACCCATGAAAATCGAAAGCTTTCTTCCTTGATTATCTGTTCAGTGGTTTGTTAGTTTTTCAGACTTTGAAATTTCACACAAAATCGAAACAGTGATGATGGTGTTTTATGTACGAAATCGTAGTGTTTTGGTCGTGTTTTTTTGGAATCGTCAAGCTTTAAACAGTAATGATAGTGTTTTTATGTACGAATTAATCGATTGCGAAATAACAACAACAAATAAATGTACAGATTTAATTTCCGCTTTTGGTAAAACGATAAACCAAAAAAACATTTGAATCGTCTACCCGATTGAAGTGGGTAGACCACAATAATAGAAGATAATATAGTTTTTCTAAAATGGGAATCGAAAATCGATGATATTCAAACATTCGCTTTTCACATATTCTCGTGGATTAACCCCAATTTTGCAATCCCGAACCAATAATCGATATCCGAAAATGATCTAGTTAAAGGGAATTCATTAAAACCAGAGATCTGAATGGGATTGCAAAATCCAACCAACTTCAAATCAAATCTATCATTTCTTTCACACGAACAATTAAGGGTATAAACTACAGAAACTAAAATTGGAAATCCAGTTGAAGAATCGATGGAATGATTGAAAAAACATGATTAAGGGTTGTGATACGAACCTGGAAAACAACACACAGACAGTCAAGGGTAAGCTGATAACAAAGGAGACCCTTTTGTCTCCTCTGATTAGTTGATTCTCTGTGATTAACAGACCACAACGCAGAGCACACGTCTCTAGGTCCTAAAACATACATTTGGCAAATTAGATCTAACTGATAGACCATGGGAAGGAAAGAATTTGGAGATGTGGAGGACATCAGTCGGCCGAGCAAGTCGACAACTGTTGTTGAGAAGTGTCGAGATAAAGATAAGGTCGGTCATGTAAACAAAAACATACCTTAATCGTACTTAGGGCTTGCAAATTTGAGCAGTCGTTGTAGTCTCTGGTGACGTGAGGTGAGCCCGAGGTCGCTGGTGGAAAGAGATGAGCCGAGGTCGCCGGTGGAAAGAGATGAGCCGAGGTCGCCAATAGGAGGTGAGGTGAGGGAGCGAACATTACAGAGAGCATTCCTTGAAAAAGCCCTAGATAATGGTCCCTGCAATGGCGGGGTCTTCAACTTTTCTAATTTTTTTGAACACGAGGTTTTAGATTTGGTCGACGCCATTAATGAGGAGACCTCGCATATCAATTATGATTCACCTTCGCTTTATCTTCTTGTTCTCCTCTTGATGATTTCAGACTCCGTCTCTACGACTTTACATGATATTTTTTAGAAAGGAGTCTTTGTGGAGCATCAGGGTTTTTCTTTATTTCATAACCCTCGCATGTACTGGGTTGAGAGAAAACGAGAGAAGCGGAAGCTTGGAAGAAAATAAAACCCTAGCACGTGCTAGAGAGAAGGGAGGTGGCGATGGCTTAGGGTTTACAGAGAGACGGGAGGTAGAGAATGAAAGGAGAACTAGAGGAGAGAGTATCAGAGAGGGGAGAGTGGATTGCAAGGATGAAAGATAGATAGAAGAAAGAAAAAACGAGGCGGGTTTTCAAAATTTTGGAGATTCCGTTTCCCCCCTTGTCTACTAAATTATAAAGCAACAGCTACAGACGATGCGCGTTTAAGATAAAGCGCCCTCCGTGTTTTTAATTTTTTTTTTCTTGAGACACTAAATTAAGGGCACTCAATAATGCGTGACGTAAATCCTTAAATTTTTTGGAGAGATGATACTATTTTAAGGGCACATCCTTTTCCGTATCATTAATCAGTGCGTGTCGTAAAAAGCACGTCATTAAAGGTCATTTTTCTAGTAGTGTATTAATCCATTAAGACCTATATAACTCATACATGGAACAACTACAGCCCTTAGGACCTCATTTTTATCACTCAAGACCTCTCCAAAGGTCTGAAAGGACAGATAATCTTGACCAAATCAAACTATGCAACAAGATGAGGACTTTTGGGATAAGAATGATAACAAAGCTTCAAAATACATATATCTATGCAATATGGAGGTCAAGCAAGAAGCTTTATACCTTAAACCAGCTCCAAAGGGTGGTATTTCTTCAGATCTAGAAGCTCCACATGTTCTTTTTCTTCTTTGACAACTTCCCTTTTCTCCTTCAATCCTTTCTTTTGCCAACAAGAGCTTTCCAAGGTCAAACACACTCAAATATGGAGGGAATACGAGATTTAGGGTTTCTCTAAGGTTGAAGATGAGCATAAGGAGGCTGAGGGGTGAACCAACATGTTCCTTATATAATGGCTGACCCTAAAAATAGGGCTTGGGGTTTCTGAGAGTACGCTAGGCGTACCTCCCTGGTACACTGGGCGTACTCACCCGGCCACCCGCAACATTTCGATCCTTTACGTTGGGCGTACGTCCAGCTTACGCTGGGCGTACCCAGCCACCCTTCAAAATCAAAAGCATGCATGCATGGGACCATTTCTTTCTTATTCCACAAAGGACTATAAACAATGATCAACTTCGAGGCAATGCAACTCCTCTAATCTAAACCCACTCTCAAATAACTTACATTCATATGAGGGCGACGAAAAGCCCAATACTTCTAACACATATACCCGCCCAAAACCTTCTCGAATGAAACTCATTTCTCGAAAAGAACAAGAATTACCTTTCCTCTTAAATCTCAGTGACTCATAATTAACACTTAAAGAACAGGGTGTTACAATTCTCCCTCACTTAAATTAGGCTTCGTCCTCGAAGCCTGCGATTACTCTACTCCGAAACTATCCCTGCAATGATCCGCCTGGCACTCACCGGACCAGGCTATCCAAGACTCGACCATCGAAGTCCGAAACCCAACTTTACCTTTCTTATCGATAGGATGAAACAAGCTTCAGCCCTAGAGCAACTCTCACGAGTTCTCCACCGCAATCTCATACCCGCACCAATTTGGCTCTAGTGTCCTCGGGTTAAGAAAACCCCGATACACTGCTGACACTTCCAAACACCCTTCCGGATGCATTTTTACCACATAAACAAATCTATTTGGAATTCGAAATTCCATCCATGCATTCTTGCCGAGCCTTAGCAACCATCCAACCCAGATGTGCTCCATACCACTGCCGAAATCTCGTTACTCAATGACCATAATTGGACCACTCCCATCGTAACCCTACGCTGCTACTTCCACTTCCGAGGATTTACATTCCCTTAGCATGACCGCTAACCATGCGACATACGTGTCCTGAGCCTGCTTGCAAGGACCCTCGAGTCCATGCACCACCTCCACTACTCACAATCAATACCCGGGGCCAGACCTTCTAATGCTAACACATCACTGTTGGATAAGGTGTCTAAGTCCATAACTATTTCTGGTATGTACTTGACCCGACCCGGCATGGTCCATTTGGGTTGCATGGCACCATGCAATTGGATAGACTAAATGAGAGAAATAACACTTGGAGATTATTAATATATTATAAGTTCTAATATATTAATAATATTATTTGATTAGTTTGATCAAGAATTAATTTAGAATTAATTATGTGATCAAAAGATAACTAATTAAATATATGGGTTGATTATGTAAATCATCCATATCTTGTATAGTGGGCTAAGAGGCTCCATGGATTATCAAGTTGGGTTCCACCCATAGGATGCTCCATGGATGCTCCATGGGAGTTACAAACCCATGGGTCATGGAAATGAAGAGTCATGACACATTAGGGTTTAACCCTAGATGTGTCAACACTATATAAGTAACATGTTCTCTACCTAAAATCGGTAACACTAAGAAACAAGAGGGCTTGGCCGATTTTTGAGAAGTGTGTGTTCTCTCATAAGTTCTTCCAAGAGCATTTGGTGTTGTGTGAAGCATTTGAGGCATCACACTTGGGGTGCTAGGCTCACAAGGTTTCAAGGAACACAAACAACAACAAGGTAAGTTATTCTATCTATACTTTAAGATAAAATTGTTCCCCATGTATGCTAGATAGGAATATAACCTTGGAATTCAACTTTGCATGATAATTAGACAAACATAGATCCAAGGTTATTAGGGTTGCATGTACACTTAGGAAGTGTTAGAATGCTCAAAACCCATCAGTGGTATCAGAACCTAGGTTTGTTTGCTTTTTATTTGTGCTTAAAAGTTGAAAAAAGTCGAAAATCTTGCTGTCCACGAATGGACTCGTCGAGTCCATAAGAGGGACTCGTCGAGTTCATGTGTATCTTCAACCAACTCAGCGAGTAAGTTCATGCACTCGGCGAGTAGGGTCGACTGGTTGCAGAATTTCGACTTTAGTTGCTGGAAATGAATTAGAAACATTACCCTAAACTTTTTGGTACTTGAAAAACTTGTTTTGGGTGGTGTAATGTCTTTGCTAATTCATTTACAACAACTAGTTATCAAAATTACAAAGTTTTAAGTGTAATTTAGATTTATGAATGTGTTCATATTCATGTTCTTGTTCTTATGATGTTTTAGATGATCATAGGAATTATTTGTAACCTATGTGGTAGATTAATTCTTGATCATAATATGTTTTAATGGAGTCCATAACTTGTCCTCAAGTTATGGAAAACCAAGAGTCATACTTGAATTAAAACCATTAAAACAAACACAAGAGTTAGAAAAATGAAGAGTCTTCATTTTATTACTCTATTAAACTCATAAGTTACAAGAAATGAAAAGTTTTGAAAGTTACAAAACTTGCCCTCAAGTTTTGGAACAAGAAAAGTTAAGTTAAAACTTTAAGTTCCAACCCCTAGAATTTTAAAAGTTCAAATTCAACCCTTATACTTATATTATGATGATTTAATAATTATATATATGTATAAGAACAAAGTCGTCTTACCGCTAGTACGCCTCATTCACGAAGCAGGTCTATAAGGTGGGTATAAGGTTGTTGCCTATAAAATGGTGACTTAATGGGTGTCTACTCTCACCCACCGCTTGCTTGACTGGTGGAGGGTCGTTAGCCGAACGGGTAAGACAAAGACTTATAAATTCTCATTCAAAGTATGATGAATATAATAAAGTAACTAAATGTTTTATTAAATTCCCAATCTTAGTTACTTTAGGAAAATGTGAATAAGGTGCTAATCCATGAAATTACACTTTACACTTTGTCTAAGTCATTGGTGGAGCGTGTGTGGTTAACCGGCACACTAACTTGGACTTAACAAGGTAGGTAAAGGGTGACTTAAGGTTTATTATAGTATCGGTGGAGCGTGTGTGGTTTACCGGCACATCGATTGAGTGATAAACTTTAAGGGTACCAAGTGATTTGCATGGTTACTTCACACCTCGTTTTGTGATCCTCGGTATCCCAGTCACAAAACTTGGAGGGCACTCTCGAGATTGAAACATGCCTTTGAAAAGTTCATTGAATCTCAAAGAATCTAGGAATTTCTAAAAACCAATAAAAAACCTAATATCTAATATTTTGGTTTTCGTGGTGGAAATTGGTGAATCGTCATTCACCTACCTTTCAAATATGGTATAGCTTAGATTACGGCATACCTCTTCTAAGTTATATTATATCGTGATTGGATCCTAGCCTTAATATTACATTTGGGTGTTTTATTAAGGACTCTCTTAAATCTATACTAAACTTGTTCTCCTCTTTCAGATGTCTTCAAATAATGCTTCTGGCTCGAATCCTAATGGCTCCTTTACTCTTATGAGTTTGTGTGGGAAAGTCACCTTTGATGGATCCAACTTCAATGAATGGATCAGAAACATCAGGATGATTACCCCCTACGAGGACAAAGAATATGTCCTTGACAAGGAGCTTAAGGAGATTGATGAGACCACTACAACTCATCAGGAGATCGCTGACTTTCAGGCACATGAAAGGGATGCTACGAAAGTAGCATGCATCATGATGGCCACAATGACAGCAGAACTCCAAAAGTCCTATGAGGATTTCTACCCTAAAAATGCACCAAGATTTGATGGAAAGATACCATCAAAGTGCACGACAAGAGAGGTACGAAATCATCTGCTCCATGATAACAACCATGATGAAGGACGGGGATTCCGTCACGAGCCACATGCAGAAAATGCAAAGGTATGTGGATCGTTTGCTGAAGCTTAATGTAAACTTCCCTGAGGAGCTTGCAATAGATATCATTTTGCACTCCTTACCATCGTGCTATGATCAATTCCGCATGACATATCACATGAACAAGGAAGAGGTCACCCTCAACAAACTTCAGGGACTTCTCAAGACCGCAGAAACAGGTCTTAAGGGGAAGTCGGTTGCTATCACTCCTACTCCAAACTCAACTCCGGTTTTGGCAATCGGGAAAAGTCGAGGGAGGAAGAGAAAGAGATCTTCGAAGGGTACCAAGGCTCGGACCCTTGATGGCTCTTCTTCAAGTGGAACCAAGAAAGGTTTCATTACTCCTTCTTCTGACCCAAAAGAGGCTGAATGTTTCTATTGCCATGAAAAAGCTCATTGGAAGCGGAACTGCCCAAAGTACCAGCAGGATGTGAAGGATGGGAAAGTCAAACCCAACCATGCAGGTATTTACACTATCATTTCTAATAACTCACCCCATTCTAAATCTTGGGTCCTTGATACCGGTTGTGGTATTCATATTTGTTGTGACTTGCAGGGACTAAGAAGAAGTGAGAATGTGGAGCAAGGAAGAATAAACTTAATCATGGGGAACAGGAAACCTTCACCTGTCACCAAGATTGGAGTTTATACTTTATCGCTAAGTAGTGGGTTTAGTTTAGATTTGAATAAGTGTTGTTACTCGCCAGGAATGGCAAGAAATATTATTTCCTTTCATGCTTTGTACAAACAAGGGTTTACCTTTTCGTTTAATAATGAAGTTGGTTCTATTGATGTTTTTTTTAATAATGTTCTTTATTTTAAAGCATTACCTTGTGATGGTGTGTATGAAGCTGTGTCTGTTGTAGATAACTTAGGAAATAATGTTTTGTGTATTGATTCTACTACTAATAATAACTTGTATAAAGCATCATTATGGCATTGTCGTCTTGGACATATAAGCAAGAAACGCATAGGCCAACTCCAAAAGGATGGAGTCTTGGAGTCGTTTGACCTAAAGTCGGATGATAGTTGCGAATCATGCTTACTTGGAAAAATGACAAAGTCACCCTTCACAGGCTCGTGTGAAAGGGGTGAAGGTTTGTTGGACCTTATACACACGGATGTGTGTGGACCATTCAAACATGCCACAAGGGATGCTAATCGTTATTATTTGACTTTTACTGATGATTACAGTAGATATGGATATGTCTACTTAATCAAGCATAAGTCAGAGACTTTCGAGAAGTTTAAGGAATTTAAACAGGAAGTCGAGAATCAATTGGGCAGGAACATTAAGATGCTTCGATCCGATCGGGGTGGTGAGTATCTTAGTTCAGAGTTCCTCGACTATCTAAGGGAATGTGGGATTGTCTCACAATTGACACCTCCCAGGACACCGTAGTTGAATGGTGTGGCTGAGAGGCGTAATTGAACCTTGTTGGACATGGTTCGTTCCATGATGAGTCGAGCTTCTCTACCAATCTCATTATGGGGGTATGCCTTAGAGACTGCCGCCCATATCCTTAACCTAGTCCCTACAAAGAAAGTTGCCAAAACTCCTCACGAGATGTGGACTGGTAAAGTACCTAAACTAGACCACATCAAGATTTGGGGTTGCGAGGCTTTCGTGAGATGCGAGACTCATGATAAGCTCGAACCCCGAAGCGAGATGTGTATTTTCATCGGCTACCCACAGCAATCCTTTGGTTACCTCTTCTACAGACCTAGTGACAATGTGCTCTTTGTAGCAAGAAGAAGAGTCTTTCGAGAAAGAGAGTTTATAAGCCAAGGAGACAGTGGGAGGAAAATTGATCTTGAAGAAATTCAAGATTCAAGTGGTGATGGAACTTCAAAATCTAGCCCTCAACTTGAGGAGGAAACTCCTGTTGAGCCAATTGACGAATCTGTACCTCTGAGGCGTTCCACGAGAGTTAGGAGTGCACCTGAGCATTACTATGGATTCCATATTACTACAGAAGGTGAGACACTTATTAGTGATGGGACACTAGTAAGTCAAGATGACCCTAACAGCTACGAGGAAGCCATGGCAGGCCCCGAGTCTGCTAAATGGAAAGAGGCTATGGATAGCGAGATACAATCCATGTATGACAATCAAGTTTGGAACTTGGTTGAGAATGTACCAGGTCGAAAGACTGTAGGGTGCAAATGGGTCTTCAAGAAGAAGACCGACATGGATGGTAAAGTACACACTTATAAGGCTAGACTGTTTGCAAAGGGCTTCTCTCAAATTCCTGGAGTGGATTATGATGAGACCTTTTCTCCGGTAGCCAAGATTAAGTCTATTCGGGTTCTGTTAGCCATAGCCGCATTTCATGACTATGAAATTTGGCAAATGGATGTCAAAACCGCTTTCCTTAATGGAAAGTTGGCTGAAGATGTTTACATGAGTCAGCCAGAGGGTTTTGTCAGCAACAAGTACCCCAATAAAGTGTGTAAGCTTGAGAAATCCATTTATGGGTTAAAGTAAGCACCTCGCAGATGGAATCTTTGCTTTGATGAAAAGGTCAAGGAATTTGGCTTTTCTAGGAGTGAAGATGAATCTTGTGTGTATGTCAAGGCTAGTGGGAGTATAGTTAGCTTCTTGGTATTGTATGTGGATGACATACTACTCATAGGAAACGACATTCCAACCCTGCAGGAAGTAAAGTCCTGGCTTGGAAAGTGTTTCGCTATGAAGGATCTTGGTGAAGCTGCCTATATTTTAGGGATAAGGATCTTGAGAGATCGGAGTAAAAGACTAATTGGACTTAGTCAAAGTACCTACTTGGATAAGGTGCTGAAGAGATTCAGAATGCAAGACTCCAAGAAAGGAGAGTTGCCCATCCAGAGTAACGCCAAACTGAGTAAGACACAAAGCCCTAGCACTGAGGCTGAGATAGCACAAATGAGTCGAGTACCTTATGCTTCGGCTGTAGGATCGATCATGTATGCTATGACGTGTACTCGACCTGATGTAGCTTTTGCCCTGAGCATAGTTAGCAGGTTTCAGGGGAATCCTGGCAAGGCACACTGGACTGCGGTAAAGAATATTCTAAAGTACCTACGAAGGACTAAGGACTGGGTCCTTACCCTCGGTGGGAGTGATGACTTTGAGAGTTGTAGGGTATAGTGATGCTAGCTTCCAGACTGACAGGGATAATTTCCGCTCTCAGTCGGGCTGGGTCTTTACCCTAAATGGAGGAGCAATTTCTTGGAAGAGTTCCAAGCAAGAGACAGTGGCAGATTCTACTTGTGAATCAGAGTATATTGCAGCTAGAGAGGCGGCAAAGGAGGCGTTATGGCTGAGGAACTTCATTGGAGACCTTGGAGTTGTACCAGCTATTAAAGAGCCAATGGAAATTTTCTGTGATAGTGAAAGTGTTGTTGCCTTAGCCAAGGAACCAAGGGATCACGGGAGATCCAGACACATCGACAGAAAATACCATTTCACCAGACATCGGATCGAAGAAGGACTCCTCGTGGCAAAGAGGGTATCATCAGATGAGAATCCGGCAGATCCCCTCACGAAGGGACTGACTCGGGTTAAGCATCTCCAGCATGCTCGGAGCATAGGGCTGAAGGATGATATTAGATTTAGTAGTTAGATAACCTCGAAATTTGTAAAGTGTAATTGACATCTGATGATGAATAAAAGTGTTTTATTTATGAGTAAAGTGTTGCTATCTCTTGTCGATCATTTACTATATTTCTTTTGCATGTTTTGACTTCCAGAATAATTTTTGTTTGGTATAACATATTATTTAAACCTCCACAGTCGGTCATATGTCGGAAGTAGGTATGAATCAAGACTGTCATGTTTGGTTGTAGAGGTCTTGGACAAGGCTACAGCAATCATAAGTGCGCATAAGTTCTGAGCATTGGACTCAACCCACGCTCACTGGAATCACTTCATGGAATTCTATCTCGAGTGATCGTGAGACGGTAATATCGTATAAATCTTCAAACCTAGAGATATGATTTGTTACTTACAAGTTGGTTATGCATTGATTGTACGAAAAATGCATTGGTAACTCAATGTTACAAATCGCGCTCTTGTGTGTAATTCAACGAGTGGTAGAACAAACATATGAGTCGAAGTTTATATGTTCCTTCTTGGATTAGAAGCTGATATTTGGGCCCCTCGATGATTTTGTTTTGACCTATGTACCGGGACCGGTCAAAACTAAGTTGATGTGTTCAATAAAGTTCTTTGTCAAACAAATCGGAAATCGGGAAACAAACTGTTGGACAATGAGTAAGACATTGTTCCATGTATTTGTCCGACTGATATCTAGAACAGAGGATTATATGATCACTTATCTTAAATGGCGTATCATCATCTTCTTAGTTCCGAGAAACCTTGTAAAGAGCTACGATTGCCGATCGGTTCCTGAAGTCATACTTGCAGTAATAGTTATTAGACTTATCCAAGTGGGAGACTGTTGGATAAGGTGTCTAAGTCCATAACTATTTCTGGTATGTACTTGACCCGACCTGGCATGGTCCATTTGGGTTGCGTGGCACCGTGCAATTGGATAGACTAAATGAGAGAAATAACACTTGGAGATTATTAATATATTATAAGTTCTAATATATTAATAATATTATTTGATTAGTTTGATCAAGAATTAATTTAGAATTAATTATGTGATCAAAAGATAACTAATTAAATATATGGGTTGATTATGTAAATCATCCATATCTTGTATAGTGGGCTAAGAGGCTCCATGGATTATCAAGTTGGGTTCCACCCATAGGATGCTCCATGGATGCTCCATGGGAGTTACAAACCCATGGGTCATGGAAATGAAGAGTCATGACACATTAGGGTTTAACCCTAGATGTGTCAACACTATATAAGTAACATGTTCTCCACCTAAAATCGGTAACACTAAGAAACAAGAGGGCTTGGCCGATTTTTGAGAAGTGTGTGTTCTCTCATAACTTCTTCCAAGAGCATTTGGTGTTGTGTGAAGCATTTGAGGCATCACACATGGGGTGCTAGGCTCACAAGGTTTCAAGGAACACAATCAACAACAAGGTAAGTTATTCTATCTATACTTTAAGATAAAATTGTTCCCCATGTATGCTAGATAGGAATATAACCTTGGAATTCAACTTTGCATGATAATTAGACAAACATAGATCCAAGGTTATTAGGGTTGCATGTACACTTAGGAAGTGTTAGAATGCTCAAAACCCATCAATCACAACATACCAAACCCATTTCCTCGAACCGATCTGATAATACCTACAGAGTCTTCAGCATGACTGGGCCACCTCACCAGGTCTTCAGTCAATCTGGACCACTCTCAAAACCTTCAGCCAATCTGGGCCGCCCTCCAGGGCCTTCAGTCTGGCTGGACCGTCCCCCGAGCCTTCGGCCTGACTGGTAAGCATTCCGGCCTTCAGTCTATCCGGACCGCTCAACTAACATTCATCATTCGGAGTTATCTTTTCGGGAAATCCTCCCCTGCATACTGTTCTAGCCCCCTAGGGGTTCTGAACTCTATCTCCACCATACATACTCGATCCTAGCCTGATCCCAGGCCCTACACAATCATTGCCATAGGTCTGTATTCCGCCCCGTACACCTGCTACTCACCCATACCAACCTGCTCTAGAATTAAAAAAATACTGCCGAAACCCAAGCAGCTAAACAATCTCTGAAGTCTATCGATCATCCAGAGAATTTCCAATTCTCCCCCACTTAGGGCACTGACTATCAACCACCTGCCGCTATCACCGACCTCCCAAAAATAACCTTGCACAAAACCCAACGCTTACACGCAGACTGATTCCCACTAGCACTAGCAACCTTCGCAAAAATACATTCCCACACTGATCAATCCGCTCAAAAGTACTCAATCGTCAGCTAACCACTCCTCAGACTGCAGATGCTACCCGACATTCAACCAACGTCATATCTCCACTAATAACCCTCACGAATGATAACCAATGATAGCCCGAAACACCAATCCATAACCATACTAAACCTTCAAGGAACAATGGTTACCAAAACGAAAACTCGAAACACTAACCCATAACCATGCCAAACTCTCAAGGAACAACAAATACCAAAACGAAAACTCGAAACACTAACCCATAACCATGCCAAACTCTCAAGGAACAACGAATACCAAAACGAAAACTCGAAACACTAACCCATAACCATGCCAAACTCTCAAGGAACAACGAATACCAAAACGAAAACCACCCAACGAGACTAGCAGATAAACGATACTCCACAATAATCATAAATAAACAAGACAACAAGAAAGAAACATACCCGCAGCTACATCCGGCACTGCTCTAACCTCCTCCGTTGCAAGCTGAAAAGCACGACCCTAATCCCTTGGGGGCTCCGCTCCACTCTGACCTCCACCCGTGATCCTCAACGTGGCCGGTGCTGGAGCCTGCACCGGTCCTGCAGCAAGCTGTGGACAGTTGACCCTCAAGTGTCCAACCTGATGACAATGATAACATATCCTCAAATCCCGAACCGGCACTGACTGCCGACAATACCTCGCATAGTGCCCCTCCTTTCTACACTTGCGGCATGCACCACCGGACCGACAAACTCCGGCGTGACCCCTCCCACACTTTCCACAGACGTGGCTGCCCTGATCTCCCATCCTGGAATCAACGGTCTTAGACCGTTTCGTCGCCGGCTGCGACTGAACCGCGACTTGCCTCAGCTCACGCAACTGCAACTCAATCTTTAATTCACGCCGCTTGGCGGCCTCCTGCAACTCCAACAAGGTCTCGCACCTCTGTGCGGACACAAACTGTCTGATGTCTCTCTTTAGCATACGTAGATATCGGGACATCTGAGCCTGCTCCGAAGCGAACTCAAGGCAAAACATCGCCCTCTCAGTAAACATCCTGGTGATTTCCGTCACCGACTTCGTATCCTGCTTCAGCTCAAGGAACTCCTGAGCCAACCTCTCCCTCTCGACCTGCGAAACATAATGAGTGCTGAACATCTCTCTGAACTGATCCCATGAAATCGCAGCCCTCTGCGCATCCGAGTATGACCCCGTGGTCAATCTCCACCAATCCTTTGCCCCGAGCCTTAACAGGTTCAGAGCACACCTCACCCTCTGATCAGCAGGGCATGAACACGTGAAGAAACACCCCTCCACGTCTGATAACCATCCCATAGCAACGATCGGATCCTGAACTCCATCAAAGGTGGGAGGCTTCGTATTATCAAAGTCCCGATACTGAAAACCTCTACTAGCTCCTTCCCCTGCCGCTGCTACAGCCGTTGTAGTTGCCGCGGCAGCCGTCTCCGTGAGAGCCGCATAACGCTCATCAAAATACTCCACCATGGCGGTCTTGATCGACCCAAACAGTTCCGGCAGCTCGGCCCAGAACAATGCAACAACCTCATCATGCAGGATCTCACAAATCCTCGCATCCAACTCGTGCGTACTCATCTGACCGATAACCTCGGGCGGTACTGACCCGTCCGCAACTCCTTCTCCTGCACCTGATCCTGACCCGGATCCACTCTTAGCATGCCTCGAAATCTCCATACTGAAAATAAACCACAAAACCTCAGACTCTTCCCACTATCCCGGGAACCAACTCTCAACCCAACCCTAGAGGTCATGGTTTCCCTGATACGCGTATGGGTCCTATGCTTTCAGTAGTACGGGCCCATACTACCTTCCACACCTACCCATATTTGTATGAAGTACTACCACAACACCCTAGCGACAAATATACATAACAAGCGCTCAATCCTCACTCCTAGAGGAACACTGGAAATCTCAACAGAGGAAAACCCTAGGATAGTAGGCATCATAAAACAGGCAACATTATCATGAAATCCTGAAGATGCCTAGCCTAACACTAGCATGTTGTTCTATCAAAGCTCAATAAAACAAATGTCATGAATGGTAATTTGGGGTTACTTACTGGCTTCGGTTGATCGTACCTCCACGTCCTCCTTTTACTTAATTTGAAAACCATTTTAATTTCTCTTTTTAAAACCCTCCTCGATTTGAGACTGGAGTCACACGAGTGTTCCTCCAATTCACTCAAACCAAGGCTCTGATACCAACTTGTAACAACAAAAAATTTCAACATAATTTAAAGTTTTCAAAACAATCCATTTTAATACATTATTACAAAAAGGTTTTCATTACATCATTTATCAGAGTATTCCCAGGTCCATTTCATAAAACATAAACGCGAGGAACGGTACGATCACGCCTTTGCCTTGCCACAGTCTCCTGAAGAACCTGAAAAACATTAAACCACAATTGTAAGCCCGAAAGCTTAGTGAGATACCCCCAAAATACCAACCACATATAAGCCCTTCCATGCTACGACCTTCCGGTCCAAAACATATTGCCTTCCGGCCCATAACATATTGCCTTCCGGCCCATTGCATAAAAAGCATACATAACATAACAGAATGTAGAACAACCATGCATATCGGGTCTACTATGTGACTGGTCCGCCGTATCGGGCCTTCAGTCCACCGGGTCCACCCTCCGAGTCTAGTCATGTCCTTCGAGTCTACAGTGTGGTTGGTCCGCCCGCACCGGGCCTTCAACCCACCTGGTCCACTCTCTGAGTCTACAGTATGACTGGTCCACCCGCATCGGGCCTTCAGTCGGTCTGGTCCACTCTCCGAGCCTCGGCACGTCTGGTCCGCCCTCAAGGGGCCTACAGCCTATCCAGACCGCTCGTTGGGCCTTCGGAACAACCGGTCCGCCCTGGGTATCTTGGCCTACAACACAAAGCAGGACCCGCCTCAACCCATCTCCAGTCCAAACAATCATGTGCACATAACATAGAATCATATAACAGTCATAGCCAACAAACCAATCAAGCAGATCACAAAACATATCATTACCCTAACTAGGTTACCGACCTAACCGGTCACTAGCATAGCATCACTCTACATATCGGGAAACCGACCTTAACCAGGTCTCTAGCATATACCATCCTAGCTACTAGGATGCATGCATATCAAGCAATAACATAATAACCATATCCGAATCTTAATCCAACAAAGGGTCAGCCTTTGTGCCTTAGACCCTGTCGATATAGTGAGGATAACTCACCTCGCGAGTGCCGATACTCTGAACGGAAGAAGCAGACTCTCGAACCACCAACTCACCACAAATCCCGAACTAACCAACATAACAAGCATAAGCATTGGGTCAAACATACTTCCACTTATCGGGCCAAGACCAAAGTCCAAATCTCACACAAAGTCCAACATTGGCCCAATTTACCAAATTGGGGCCACCTCACCAAATGGGCCTAGATCCAATATCCATAATATTAATTGGGCCCAAACTACTCTATTCATAATTTCCAGACTTGGCCCAAACACCAACAACCCACAAATGGCCCAACACAAAAGCCCAAAAGAAAGTCCACAGGAGGAGTACGCTGGGCGTACTGCAATGATCACCAAAATAAAACGGGGAACTGGCCCGCTACGCGGGGCGTACTTGAAGGTTACGCGGGGCGTAACTGTGAGATCCATTAAGTCCTTTTAACATCTTAATGGCTTAAGCTCTTAAGCCCAAACTTCAGATCCATAGGCCAAATATGATTAGAAATCATAAAGTCTCAGACTTTATCACTTAGGACGTCCTTAAGCTCTTAATCCAAGGTCTTAATCCATTAAGACCTATATAACTCATACATGGAACAACTACAGCCCTTGGGACCTCATTTTTATCACTCAAGACCTCTCCAAAGGTCTGAAAGGACAGATAATCTTGACCAAATCAAACTATGCAACAAGATGAGGACTTTTGGGACAAGAATGATAACAAAGCTTCAAAATACATAGATCTATGCAATATGGAGGTCAAGCAAGAAGCTTTATACCTTAAACCAGCTCCAAAGGGTGGTATTTCTTCAGATCTACAAGCTCCACACGCTCTTCTTCTTCTTTGACAACTTCCCTTTTCTCCTTCAAGCCTTTCTTTTGCCAACAAGATCTTTCCAAGGTCAAACACACTCAAATATGGAGGGAATACGAGATTTAGGGGTTCTCTGAGGTTGAAGATGAGCATAAGGAGGCCGAGGGGTGAACCAACATGTTCCTTATATAGTGGCTGACTCTAAAAATAGGGTTTGGGGTTTCTGAGAGTACGTTGGGCGTACCTCCCTGGTACGCTGGGCGTACTCACCCGGCCACTGCAACATTTCGATCCTTTACGTTGGGCGTACGTCCAGCTTACGCTGGGTGTACCCAACCACCCTTCAAAATCAAAAGCATGCATGCATGGGACCATTTCCTTCTTATTCCAAAAAGGACTATAAACAATGATCAACTTCGAGGCACCGTAACTCATCTAATCTAAACCCACTCTCAAATAACTTACATTCATATGAGGGCGACGAGAAGCCCAATACTTCTAACACATATACCCGCCCAAAACCTTCTCGAATGAAACTCATTTCTCGAAAAGAACCAGAATTACCTTTCCTCTTAAATCTCAGGGACTCATAATTAACACTTAAAGAACGGGGTGTTACACTAACAATCGAACTTTACTACTATCACATATAACATAACATGACAGAATATAACTTATCAGGTAGTAGCAAACTTAGATGATATCACAAAGATAATCATCTAACATACAACTCCTACTGGTGGGCCAACATTGTGGCCGTATACCCACAGCTACTGGAAGGTAACTCACCTCGTAAGGTTGACTGTTGAAAAGCTGATCCGCAGATGTCTGACTGCTGCTCCGGTGGTCCTCCGGCTATAATTCCCATAAAACACTTAGTCAGACACGAATAACTGCTCTTAGGGTAAAATGACTATTTTACCCCTGACCAAGTCAAAGTCAAAGTCAAAGTCAACTTCCAGTTGACCCGACTCGCCGAGTTAGGCCTCCAACTCGTCGAGTCCCTACCCTTCATATGCCCTTCTTCACGCTTCTACTCGTTGAGTTTAGCAATGACTTGACGAGTTGTCCTTCTAAAACAACCTGAAATGAACCTTCATCCGACTCGCCGAGTTGTATGAACAACTCGTCGAGTTCATCCTCGTCCTACAAACAAGTCACGTCCTTGACTCGCCGAGTTGTATGAACAACTCGTCGAGTTCATCTTCAAAAGTTGGGAGATGGCCTTGGACTCACCGAGTCTGCTCATGCACTCATCGAGTCCTGTGAACTCCAGGTCTATGACTAAGTCCAATGCGTTGGGTCACTCCCCCAGACCCCTCTAAGACCATTCTAACACTCACCGAGTTCATTTTAACCCTAACAGAAATGGGAGTCAGGCCTCAGACTCGCCGAGTCCCAAGAACAACTCGCCGAGTCAAGGTTGTTCAAGTCTCATTTCTCAATTTTTGATGTACAACACTTGTCCAAAAGATAGATCTAGGCCCCTAAGATCGATCTATAACATAAAGTTACAAACTTTACGTGCATGCATGGGAGAATAAGCTCAAAAGGCTCTAAAAGAAACTCTTAAAACGCATGGGGCTTTCTAAGGCCCCAAAGTTAGCCACTTTATGTCTTGTAGTCCCCTAAGGACCTTGGATCTGGAGTCTTAGCCTCAACTATGCTTGCACTCATAGTTGGTCACCAAAAATGGCTCCTTAAAGCCCTAATCCACTCCAAAAGGGATCTAGAACAGGAATGAGCAAGGTATAAACTTTATACCTCCAAAGAACTTTAGATGCAGCACAAACTCGGGATCTTCTAATTTCCTCTTGGCTCTTCAAACTTTTCCTTTCTTATTGTGATCACAAACCACCAAAATCCACCAAATAGGCCTTAGATCTTCACCAAAGACGGTTAGGGTTTAATGTGAGGTGTTCTGAGAGCATAGGGGATGAGGGAGTAACCGTGTCAAAAACACCCGTTACCCGAATTACCCACCCGATTTTTTCGGGTATCAGGTTAATTTTTTCGGATAAGTGGGTAACCTGATTTTTTTTCGGGTTGGGTAAAGGGTAAGTTGTTTGGGTTTCAAGTATACCCAATTACCCGAAATATATATAAGAAATAATGTCCCTTTATGAGTTTATCTAACCCTCCCAATTCCCAAATCCCAATTTCCCTTGTTGAGGCTCGTTCTATTTTCCCCACATCAAAAAACCCTCGTACCTCGTCCGCTCTTTGTTGGTATTCGTCACCAATGGATGACTATATTGAAGTAGAATATGAGACAATTGAAGTTGACAACCCAACCAATGATCAAGTTCCACAAGAAAAAAAGGAAAAAAAAATAAAGAATTCAACCGAAGATCGAAAGTTTGGAAAGAATACTAGATATCTCAAATATTATTGAGTAAAAAATCTAAATGTTCAAAGTTTAGCACGACATACTTATTTCATTACATTTATTTTTAGGTGCCATTAAAAAATAAAAATAAAAAATCAGGTAATACCCGAATTACCCTTACCCGACCCATTACCCGAATACCCATACCCGAATTACCCTAATTTAATTTGGGTAGGGTAATGGGTAAAAATTTTTATATGAAAAACCCGAATTACCCGACCCGAATTACCGAAACTCAAAAATTTTACCCGATCAACACCCCTACGAGGGAGGCTGAATAAGATGTTTAAATAGAGTGCAAACCCTTGGATTAGGGTTTTGTCCAGACAGGGTCTACTCGTCGAGTCTTGCTGCCGACTCAACGAGTCCGCCACTTATCCCCCGGGTCCAAGTCGCTTCTACTCGATGAGTTGGGCCTTCAACTCGCCGAGTCCATTCCAAAATGTGAAAAATACTTGAATGAGATACATACCATGAACCGGGTGCTACACGCTCGAACTAAAATTCGAGTTTCGGGTCGTGCATTGCTATGTCAAATCATAGAAAATTCATAACTTTCTCATACGAAGTCAGATTTAGGGATTCGATTTTTGTACGTTCTCGGTTTAACGTATACTACAACTTTTGTTTAGATCACTAAGGCTAAAAAGTCCTTTATCGTAAATTCAATATTTACGTCTCCCGGCGCCGTGTCCGTTTTGCCGTAAAACTTCGACAGACCATAACTTCTACGTTATAACTCGGATTTCGGCGTTCTTTGTATGTACGGAACCCTTGTAACATACACTACAACTTGGGTAAGATTAATCCTTGTAAATAATCTTTCATCGAAAACTCATTTTGACACTCATTGTCTCTAAATTGACTAGCCCGGAACTGCGTGCGTTACATACACATAGATATGAAGTATTTTATATAAATTACGTGCTATGTGTGCATATTATTTGTATACTTGTTATCTATGCTGGATGAACACTATTATAAATGTTTTAAATGATTTAAATTGTATACGTATTTTATACCTATAAATTACAATGGGTAAAGATGGGCAGATGAAAGACGAGTTGGATAATGAAATGAAAGGTGAAATAGATCACGAGATGAGGGTGAGAGGTGAAAATGAGAAAAGCCTTTACCCAAGTGTTGACCCCATTTTCTAGCAGAGTATGGATGACAACCACAAACTATTCTAGACAGTCTGGTGGAACACTAGTAGGCTCGCAACCTATAGGTGTTGTGAACGAGACGTTCACCCGGTGTACTCTAAAAATCCATAGACATGTATTGCGAGTGGACTCTCTAAAATAATATTGTCAATAAATGAGATAAACCCTTGCGACTATGGACTTAGTGCATGTTATATAAACCCTTACGACTATGGACTTAGTGTCTGTTATATAAACCCTGGCGACGATGGACTTCGTGCTTATTCTTTAGGACAACCGTTAGGAATAAATAATGAGGAGTAGATGATTCATAGAGAAGATACTTAAGAATAAAGAAGATAATAAGGATGGGTAAATGGGTTAATTGTTTGATGATGAAACATAATAACTATATTATTGTGGGTTGAAAACCCTATATATTCACCAGGTTTCCCTACCTGGCCCACTCAGTTTATTTGTAGCACAGGTGTCGATATGAAGCTATATTACACCGAGAGATTAAGGGGATGTAGATCACTAGTGTAAATAAATGTAAGGTCTGTTTATGCTTATGTTTCTGTATTTACGATGACATTCCAAAGTTTTAAAATGAATAAAATACATTTCTTAGGAAATGATATGATAACATATTTATGATGTTTTTCTGGAAACAAATTCCACAACATTTTTTTAAAAAGGTTACTCTGATTTTAAAATAAACATAAATATTTTTTTTTAAATGATGGTGAATTTGGGGATGTCACGATATGTTTGTTATGTCTGGTATGTGGTATTTGAAGAACTCACTAAACTTTGTGCTTACAGTGTGTGGTTTATGGTTCAGGTACTTCGAGTTCGAAAGGGAATGGTCTGACTTGATCGCAGTGCATACACCCGTGCTTTTCCGCAATTCGTGATTTTGGGATTCTACTCTCATAATTGTAATATTCTGGAAATACTTCTAAATGTTTTGATAAAGATAAATGAATGTTTGAATATATATTAAAAATGAAATTTTTACCGTATGATTTTCGGGATGTTACAATGCTCAGACTTGGTGGACTTGTGGGGTCGTATTGTGATTTGGTGGGGGTGCATATCCCCACTCCTGTCACGGTTCAGTCTTTAATTACCTTGGCGGATTCAATTTGGTTTCAGGAGGCAAATGGAAGACATTTGATGCGACGATGATGATTGTGTTATGGTGTTTATTGAATTTTGTAATTCACTATTTTGGATTGCTATTCTTAGGAAATCTATTATTTTTTATGATGCGATGGATATGACTTTTTTTAGGTATCATTAGTCAAAAATGGTTTTAGAAAAACACATATGAATCTGCTGATATCTACATTTTGAAAAAAAATTAGAGATATAATTATTCATTTAATAATAATTTATTTAGTTAACTATCTTGAATGATAATACCATTTTCCAAAAGATTGATATTTGGTCAAGATTGAATCTTTTAATGTCAACATTAATTTCATCAAATTCATTTTCACATTTGCTTGCTTAAAACAGTAATATTATCACACTAACCATCTATATAAACCCATTGTCAATCGCATCTTCTCCTTAAGTTTGAAAACATATTTGTAGTTGCCCCAAACTCACTAAAAAACCAATCTCTCAATGGTTCACTATCTTATGGCTAGTCTTTGGTTGACTTTAGGATTGTGTTTTGCATTAAGAGCTAGCACTGCTGAACCCAATAAGACACATGTTGTAGCCAATGTGACTCATGTTGAACCTAATGGAACCCATGTTGCAGCCAATGGGACCCATGCAACACCAATAGATCCTAATGCTAGCCCAAAAGGAAACCAAGTTCGACCATTTTTTGTGTTTGGTGACTCTTTAGTTGATAATGGTAACAATAACTATTTGATTACGACAGCAAAGGCTAATAAGCCACCTTATGGCATCGATTCTCCTACACGTCAGCCTACAGGACGTTTCTCTAATGGGCTCAACATTCCTGATGTTATTAGTTCGGTTTTTTCTTTATTTTTCTTTTGCTTTTTTTATATTAAAACATGATAATTGTTTATATATATTTATTCGGGTCGATGTGTTAAATCAAGATTTATTGTCATTGAAGGTGAATATATCGGGTCGGAACCCACTTTACCGTATTTGAGTCCTGAGCTAAAGGGAGAAAAACTTCTTGTTGGTGCAAACTTTGCTTCGGCTGGAGTTGGAATACTCAATGATACTGGATTTCAGTTTGTAAGTCAAAATCATTGCATTTCTATTTTTTATTTCTTAATATAGAATGTAATTACACTTATTTCGTAATTTTTTAGTTTGACATAATAATTATAAAATATTTCTTTGATTTATTTAGAAACAAAGTTATTGTATTTATAAAGATTTTTAAGACATTTATTGGTCACCATATTAATGTTTTTAAATTCAAATCAATTTTACACTATTTCAAATTTGATAAAAGGTATACCTAACATCTAAGAATATATTTGTAATTTTTGATTGTTTGTGTGATTTAAATATGAAAATATACAGGTAAACATACTCAGAATGCCATTACAACTCGAGTACTTCAAAGAATATCAACAAAGACTGAGTTACAAAATAGGTGAAAAACGAGCCAAAGAGCTTGTGAACCAAGCGTTGGTCCTTATTTCATTGGGTGGCAACGATTTTGTAAACAACTATTTCTTGTACCCGTTCTCCGTTAGGTCTCAAGAAGCTTCACTTCCCGATTATGTTCGCTATCTCATATCCGAATATCGAAAAATCTTGGTGGTAAGTGTTTTTTTCTTTCTTATAAACATGATGCTAGTTTGTACCAAAATTTCTTCTAATATTCATATATTGAAATTTTAGAATATTTCATATTATAATTTTGATCGAATACAATCTTACACGTTTATGATACAAGTTGAAACCTTCAAATAAGATTTACTGAAAGATGTTTAATAAATCTTACACGTTTATGACAAAAGTTGAGTCCATAAGCGAGACTATTTTATGACGGTTTTTGTTGATAAAAAGTGCCATGAAGACTTCCCGGTCAATGATTTATGATGCAATTACGACATTAGCCGTTTGTTCATTAAAAAAAGTAAAATTCGCTATGATACAGAAACTATACGAATTGGGAGCAAGGAGGGTGATTGTAATGGGTTCAGGACCGCTTGGATGTGCCCCAGCAGAACGGGCCCAACACAGTGTAACCGGTGATTGTGCCACGAATCTACAAGCCGCATCATCCTTGTTCGAACCACAACTCACCGAAATGATCAACGATCTCAATACCGAGTATCATGGAAATGTTTTCATTGCTGCCAACACCCGACTCATGCACCATGATATGATTTCAGATCCGCAAGCATATGGTATATAATCGTCACAATCACTTAAAATAAACACTTAGTTTTAAAAAATTTAACAATTAATCTTGTGTTTGTGATGATTATGTAGGTTTTGTTACATCAAAGACAGCTTGTTGTGGGATTGGACCATTTAACGGGCTATTTACTTGCTCACCTTTGGCAAACTTGTGCCCCAATAGAGATGAGTACGTATTTTGGGACGCTTACCATCCGACTGAACGAGCAAGTAGATTGATTGTGCAACAAATTATGAATGGGACACACGACTACATGAAACCAATGAACCTTAGTGTCATCATGTCCATTGACTCGAACATGTGATCTTAATTATATCGATCAAACCAAAAGTTTTTTTTTTTCCAAGTATTTTATGTATGCAATACGATCGATTCAATGTATTCGGGTTCCTATTTATATAAGTTCTTTGAATTTGAATGGATTATTATTATTGTGATTTTCTTTGTTTTACCAAATTCCTATCTACTGTAGTTAATGCTAAAGTGCAATTTACATACGATGAAAAATACACCCGTGTGATATGTATTGTTATGATTCCAATAAACAGTTGTCTAAATCATGTCAAGATGGTTTTCGTGTTTGTAAGGATCACATTGCATTTGACATGCGACCGAAAAAGTTGGTTGAAATGAACGAAGCATCATTACTTTCTTTGCCGGTGGATTTTATTACAAGTGTTAAATAGTCACCTAGACATAACACATTCTTTTTTGAAATCCGATGTATATATTAAATTATAAATTTCGTGTACTACTAAAAGTTATGTTTCTCGAACTACTAAAAGTCACATTTGCACTTATTAGAGTTAGGAATTAGATAGCATGGACTCACCAAGTCATATGCATGTGCATATCCTTCATGTTTGTTTATGATGATGATTATTTTGATCCACAAACCTAATCCGTCACTATTAGGTAAATGGGAGGCCAAAAAAATTATATTTAATAATTAAAAATCCACAATGATACTCAAATTTTGATATTTTCGTGTTCATTCATTAGTTGAGTTTGGTTACAACCATTACTAATAGATAAAAATGATTATTTACTACTATTAAGCACATAAAACAATTAAATAATACTAGTAGTTGTTCATTACCGCTCGCTTCATATATGTTTTTTTTTTTTTGAAAAGAGGCTTCATATATGCTTCATTTATTGGACATACTATGTTACCTCTACGACAAGCCTTAAATCTTTACTAAATCAGGAATGTTGATATTTCATATTGAAATTGTATTGCTGTATATAGCAAGTGACCTCACCCTGTTGAAACTTCCTTTACCCATGGGAGTCAACACTACACTGCATAAACAGGTGTATATTTTGTGGGGTTTGGTCCCTTGACATGATATATATGAACCCCTTCCATTTCAAGAATACAACACAACAAAGATGTCTTCCTTATCACTTCTTAGTATTTTCATTTTTCTTACTTTTGGTCTCGTTTTAGGGATTGAAAGCAAATCCAACACTAACCAACAGACCGAAAACACCCATCAAGCTTTCTTTGTATTTGGAGACTCATTGGTCGACAATGGAAACAACAACTTTTTGGCTACCACTGCACGAGCCGATTCACCTCCTTATGGGATTGACTATCCCACACATCGCCCCACAGGGCGTTTTTCTAATGGCCTCAATATTCCAGATATTATTGGTTGATCTCTTAATTCTTAATCATATCTTCTTTTTATATCTTATGTAATGAAAAACAACTTGATCTATGAACACTATTATGTGATAATATGTATGTTATGATTTCAGGGCAACACATTGGTGTTGATCCATTATTGCCATATTTGTCTCCGGAGCTAAAAGATGAAAAGTTGCTAAATGGTGCTAATTTTGCCTCTGCTGGGATTGGGATTCTCAATGATACCGGAGTACAATTTGTAAGTGGATATTTATTATATAATTCGTATGTGTTTATTTGTGTAAAATGGGGAAATTATCAGAAAAGTCTCAATATTTTCGGAAAAACTACATTTTAGTCTTAATTTTTTTTTAACAAAAAAGTCTTGATTATTTGTAAAAATAATATGTCATTTCCTGTTAAAAGAAAAAAAAATTGTTAATTTGAGCCAAAATAAAATAATCAGGACTTTTATGTTCAAAAAAAGATTTAGGACTAAAGTGTAAATTTCCCGAAAATATTGGGACTTTGCTCATAATTTCTTGTGTAACATGTACATGGATATTTATTAATTATATGATGATTTATTTTATTTATATCGGTGTTTCATGTAAGTTAAATTTTCTAATATATATTTTTACACATATTTAAAGTAACCGATTAAGATATTATACTTAAAAAATAACAGTCAACATCATTTACAAATATTATTCTGTCTATATGTTTGCAGGTAAATATTATTCGGATGCCATCTCAATTGTCAGACTTTGAGACATACCAAAAACGTGTGGCTGATTTAATCGGAGTGGAGAAAACCAAAAAGTTAGTAAACGAAGCATTGGTTTTGATCACTTGTGGTGGCAATGATTTTGTGAACAACTACTTTTTGATTCCTAACTCGATTAGATCCATTCAGTATAAACTCCCCGACTATGTCCCATTCCTCATCTCTGAATACGAGAAGATCTTAATGGTAACTAATAACCATCTTAATTAGACTCTACATTTACAACCAAAGTCTAATATTTGACGTTTTAATTAATCTGTAGAGACTTTACGAATTAGGAGCTCGAAAAGTATTGGTAACAGGAACAGGGCCACTAGGGTGTGCGCCTGCTATCCTGGCACTACATAGTAAGCAAGGAGAATGCGCAAACGAACTTCAACAAGCTGCAAACTTATTTAACCCGCAACTTGTTGACATGGTCACTGCACTCAACAAAAAGCTCGGTGGTGACATCTTTGTGACTGCTAACACAAACTATATGCACTTGAATTTCATCAACGATCCCAAAGCATTTGGTATTTGAGTATTTCCTATTTCTTGTAATTGTTTTCATTAGATATTATATATTTTGATTTTATAATATGTTATGTAGGATTTGAGACATCAAAAGATGCTTGTTGTGGACAAGGCCCATATAATGGGCTAGGACTTTGCACGCCGTTGTCAAGTTTGTGTGAAAATAGGGATGCATATGTGTTTTGGGATGGATACCACCCGTCTGAGAGGGCGAATCGAATCATTGTGGATGAAATATTTAATGGTATAAAGTATGTGGAACCAATGAATCTTAGCACTCTCATGGCTTTGGATTCTAAAAGAGTCTAATTAAGTAGCGTTTTCCAAGTTTTGTTTGTAGAAATAGATTCTACGTTTGTTATGGGTTGATTTCTTTATCCGTGTGTTCCGATGTATGCAAAATTATGTACTATGTGTTAATTTGCTACGTTGTTTGTGTAATCATTACATATACCAGAGTTATTGCTTCTGTCTAATTTGGAAAATGCAAGTTTGAATATCACTTTCATATTGTGCTTTGTATTGATAACACCACTTGAACCATTTGGCCCACATCAGACCATCAAAATCTAGTTTGAATCTCACTTTCAATTGCAATTGGTACTATTTATTAATTGGGCATTTGGGAAAGATAAGTAAACTAGTAAAGAAACAAATATACAATATTTGGTCTAAATGAATTACATAATTAGTAAAATAATATAAATTTACAGTTTAAGAATTCTAACTATATCAGGTGGTCAGAGTAATAGAGTATGTATAGAAAGATAAGAAGAAAGGAAGGAAGGAATTATCATTTCTCATACACTTTGTCCTCTTAATTATGTATTTTATCTCGAATTTATTCACCTATTTATCATATTGTTTAGTGAAGGCACCCACAAAGAGTATGTCTGAATTGGTTTATGGTTCATGAGTTACAAGCAATGTGGTGGTACTTCTTTAAACACAATTTCTATGGAAAGAAAAGGTTATTTGTTGGATGTGGGTGTTACCATCAAGAACAACGATGCTTAATTTTGGGGGGAAAAGAAATTAAAATTAAATTAATAATTTTGGGTAAAAAAGAAATTAAAATTAAATTAATAAGTTAAGAATTAGAAATAAAAGACTGGTGAAATATAGGGGTGTTCACGGTCCGGTTTTTTCGCTTTTTAGGTCAAACCGAAGTCACACCGTTAGTTACGGTTTTTGTCAAGCGAAAACCGAAACAGAACCTTTCAAAAATTAAAACCGAACAAAACCAAACTGTTCCTAACGGTTTGGCTCCGGTTTGGTTTCACGATTTAGTCTTTTTAGGCCCATTTTAGTCGAGTCTGTTAGATTGTTAAAAAAACTGCAATAAATGTGAAAGGGACCAGGCGTTACAATAGTCACTTCTGGTCACCAACTCGTCGAGTCCTTCTTTCAAAATAAATAAATAATTTAATTAAAAGCATACTAGGGAACCAGTCGTTACAGTAGTATTTTCGAAGAAAGGGACCAGAAGTGACAATACGTGGAACTTTGGGGGGCTTGAAGAAAAGAAGGATGAAAAAGTCAGCAAAAATCGTGCTCACGATGTGAGGAAGTGGGATGTCACGACGTGAGTAGGAAATTCTAGAAGATAAGCATTCGGGTGAAGGAATCCTTGTCGAACACGATTATCTCGAGTTCACGACGTGAGACTTAAATTCTCACAACGTGAACGGGAAATTTGAAGATATTATAAATACCCTTGCCATTACGATTTAGAGACTTTTTTTGGCTGGCTTAGAAGGGTTCCTAGAGACAAATTTCAGAGGAAGAGAAGATATGGAAGTTGGTTTTAACACCAAGGAATAAGAAGTTCATAAATTGGTTTTTAGATTGGTACACTTAAACATGTTCTTGATTATAGTTTTTGTTTGTTTACTTGTTAGTACGTCCAGCTAAATCTAGTTGCTTATGTTAGCTAGATGAAGCTGGAACTCATGGTTTTAATGAATTAGGTTTGACTTTACTTGTTGGTAATATGCTTGTGTTGATTGATTTTACCTAGCATGTTTAACTTAAATATTTGATTGCTTTAAATTCTTGTTCAGTGTAGTTAGTGAATACAAATCTGCATGAATTTGAATACCTAATAATTCAGTGAACACTAGTTTATTAGAGCTAAGATCAAACCAATCTTAGATAAATAATTGAATTATTGAATTAAATTGTGCTAGATAACTCATATTATGACTGTAATTGTGTTTTGATTAATCAATCTTACATAGCTCCAATCTCATTTAATAACTGATTCTGTGTTAACTATTGTGTGACCATACATAGATTTACATGAATTGATTAACAATTAGTAGATTTAGAACTAAATTGCTAATACTTCACTAATTGGTAACCAACAGTAATAGTCATAGCTAATGTATAACCATTGAGTGAAAGTGGACTCGAACTAACAGAAGTGTTTTGTTTATTGATTGTGTTTGTTAAAGAATAGGGTTCATCTAAACTTGCAAAATTAGATTAAAAAAAACCCTTTCTTTGTTAGTAATTAGGTTAATTTAGTAGTAGATAAATTAATTGGTCAACACCGTTCCCTGTAATCGACACCCGACTTACCCAACTATTCTATAATTCGACTAGGTACACTACCTAGGTGCATTTTAATTAGTTAAGTTAGTTAGGTTATAAATATAAAATTAGTGGGTACTTTTGTGCACATCACCCTACTTTCGAAACCCTAATCAACCTTGTGTGTTCTTGAGCTATTTTCTTGCCATTTTGTGATTTGAAACTAGAAGGAGAAAGGAAATGTTAGAAGATCCAAGGAGAAGGTAGAAGATCTAAAGCTTGGGTTGCATTTCAGAATTGTTGGAGGTATAAAGCTTATACCTTGGCTCTTTTTCACTTAGATCTTCATTTAAGATTGTTTGTTGTCACTTTTGGCCATTTCCAAGGCTATTTTCAAGTTTTGGGCTCTTGTTGAAGTTAGGACTTCAGATCTGGGCTCTCTTGAGCTTTAGAAACTCAAAGTTGCCACCTTTATTCAGTCATATCCCTATTCCATGCACTAGGTCTCCATTTTAGCTTAGTTTTGATGTTTAAGCTTCATAACACCATACATGCACATAAAGTTAGCAACTTTATGTGTTATGTTGGCCTAACATGTCTAGATCTGTGAGTTGTGGCATTAGAATCGATTAGAATCGGTGGATTGAGTTTGGGGTTTGAGGGAACTCGACGAGTTGGATATCCAACTCGGTGATTCGGATTATAACTTCCTTCTTGTACGTATTTGGACCAACCCAGTGAGTCTAGGAGACGACTCAGTGAGTTTATCAAGGATTTAGAGTGAGGAAGATTGAGGAACTCGTCGAGTTGCCTAGAAATGTCCCGATGTTATGATAGGAAGAACGCGACGAGTTATGAAAGAACTCGTCGAGCTAGGAGGGGTTTTCTACGTGTCCTGGTTTGTAGAACTTGGCGAGTTGAAAGACCAACTCGACGTGTCGAGTCTTTTTGTGTTGATCCTGTTCAAGGTAGAACTTATGAGTCAGTGAAGGGACTCGATGGGTTGAGTTGGTTTATTACGAGGCTAAATGACATGGTAACTTGATGAGTTAGAAGGTAACTCAACGAGTTGAGTCGACTGGGAGTTGACTTTAACTTTAACATTGACCAGGAGTATATCAGTCATTTTACCCTACGCAAGATTGTCATATTTTATGACCAACTATTATTGAATAGAGTTAGTCGGGGAGTCGTGGGAGCAGCCAGTAGAGATTCCTCACGCACGAGTTCAACATCCAGATTAAGAGGTGAGTTTTCCTCTAGTAGAACGGGTCGAAGGCACTAATGTCGACCTGTATATGTTATGTGTATGACCAGTAGCTAAGTGTAGGTGGGGCCTGTATTTCCTAGTTAGTAGAGTGTGGCAGGGGCCCGTATCTCATAGCATTATTTGAGTATGGATATATATGATTGTTTGATAGTTGTCGATGTACTTGTTATTTGTATGATACTTGTATGCATGTTTGTAGCTGAGTGTGGGCGGGGGTTGTATCTCACAGTAGCCGAGTGTGGGTGGGGCCCGTATCTCATAGTAATTGAGTGTGGGTGGGGCTTGTATCTCATTATCAACAGAGTGTGGGCGGGCCCCGTATCTCCTAGTTAACGGAGTGTGGACGGGACCTGTATCTCTTAGTTGCATGTATATGTGTATGGTATGTGGTAGTTTGGGGAGACACACTAATCTTCATGCTTATAGTTTTAGTTTTGGTTACAGGTACTTCCGATAGCAAAGGGAAGAGCTCGGGATGACTGCATGACACACACCACCGCTTTTAGCCTGGGATATTTACTCTGATGTTTGATATGAGATAGTTGTTATGACATTTTGAGATACATGGTTTATGATGATGATATTTATGGTTTTATTAATGATTTAAAAACAAAAAAATTTGACTGTCTTTTTGGGATGTTTCAAGTTGGTATCTGAGCCTTGATTTGAGGGATTCAGGCACACTCTCGGGTGTGTTTGAACTCAAACGAAGGACTTGGTATGAAAATTTTCAAAAGATTTTTTTTTACCAAAAATAATTTTGAAAAAGAAATGAACTTTGAAAAGAGAAAAAGGGTGCGGTGCATGCAATCAGCCGAACTCAAGTAAGTATTCCCAAATTACCCATACAAGTTTATGTTATGATATGTTATGAGAACGGCGTGCTAGATTAGGGCTAAGGATCTAGGAAGGATGCCTTATGTGCCTGTTATATGTGTATCATTTTATGAACTACATGCTAATATAGATTAGTGATCAAAAGAGACTAATTAAATGTACGTGGATTGATTTGGTAAATCAATGATACTTAAAGTGTGGGCCTATGGTTATTTAGGATGGGCTAAACTAATATGGTAGTCCATGGATAGTCTAAGAAGGTTTAACCCATGGATCCTAAGTAATATGAAAGGTCATGTCCATTAGGGTTTATATGGATGTAACCCTAGACTTTGACACACTATATAAGAAGCCCCTAAGCTCCTAAAATCAGAACCATTGATCTTTGGAAGAGCCATAGTTGATTTTTGTGTGCAGGTCACTCTCTCTAATGTCCTCCATTGTTGGTGGTGTTTTGTGAAGCATCTGAGGCATCACATTTGGGGTGCTAGGATCTTAAAGGTTCAAGTTAACAAGCTACAGCAAGAGTTATGTCATTTAACTAGTTTTTTGTTATTCAAGTACCCATGTTTTTTATGCTAGTTAGGATAATGCTTTGGAAAATCAAATTGCATGTGTAATTATAGAAATATAGATCCAAAGTATTTAGGGTTGTATGTGTACCTTAAGGTTGTTAGGGTGCTCAAAACCCATCAGTATGGGCCCGTACTACTGAAAGCAGAGGATCTGTACTCAAGTTTAAGAAGGCTGAGATGAATCCAAGGAACTTGTAGTGTATGTGATCCCTTGAGAATTTATTAGTATTCTGATGTTTGTTATGATGTGTTTTTTTCTTTTCAGAATGGCGATTTTACGCAAAAGACCAGTCGGCAGTTCAGGCGTCGGTGAGGGATAAGGCTCAAGCTCAGAAGTCAGGCAACTAGATGACCAGACTAGGGAGTTCATCTCCTCAGAGATCATGCATACTATCCTGGATCAGACTCCTGTGATCTTTGGCACGACCAAGGAGGGTATTTTAGAGCTTTTGGAGGAGAGGTTGAGTGCTTTCCGAACTGGGGTGGCAGCCATGATGGGGTCACGCACAATGACTTTTTAGGAGTTCAGGGCTTATGGAGCTCCCGATTAACATGGGGCTCGGGACCCCATTACGAGTACAAGATGGTTGGCGGATGTCGTCAATGCATTTAGCACCAGCAGATGTCCCGAGGGGGACAAGGTTCGACTGGCATCCTGTCTTTTGAAGGACGTGGCACGTGACTAATGGGAGGAGGTTGGGGATGTCATTGGTGATGATGTAGCTATTGATTCTATGACTTTGAGAGATTTTTTGGCTAGGTTTAGAGCCGAGTTTTCACATATAATAGAGGTGCAACAGCTTGCTAAGGAGTTCCTGGATTTACAGCAGGCTGCTGAGACGGTGATGGAGATCAACGCTAAGTTTAGGGAGAGGGTCATTCTCATTCTGCAGTACGTGGCAGACGAGGAGATGAAAAAGACTTGATATCATGAGATGTTGAGGAGTGAAATTCGATAGTTTGTGAGTCGATCCAGCTGTAAGACGCTTGAGGATATGATTGCCAGAGCTAGAGATAAAGAGATTGACCTAGAGATGGAAATGAAGAGGAAACCAGATACGACACCTGGTATGGAGGGTTCGGGCAAGAATCCCAAGACATATTCCTAAGGGAAAGGCCAGCAGGGCCGAGGCCGTTGCGGCAAATGCGGTAGGTCGTACGAGGGGACACGTAGGGCAGGTAGTTTGGGTTGCTTTAAGTGCGGCCGAACCGGGCATGTGAGCAGGGATTGTACAGCTACCACCACCTCCATTACAATATTTGATCTGATTTGCTTCCAATGCAATCATAAGGGGCATAAGCAGTCCTGTGTCTAAGTTTGGAAACAGTAGGACAAGTGGTAGCACCTGCTCCTGCTACATTGAGGATTACAGATGGCCGTCAGGTCCGTGCTGAGGTTCCAGTGGCGAAGAGTAGAACCGCCCATTTAACAACAGAGGAGGCATGTGCAACTCCTGATGTTGTTACGGGTATGTATATCTTCTCCTTATCTATTTATTTATGTTGATTATTGCTTATGTTTGTGTGTTTTGTCATAGGATCATTCCTCATGAATGATATATCTGCTCTGGTACTGTTTGATTCGGGTGGCACCCGATCTTTTGTGTCGCTCGCGCTCAGCAAGCGATTTGTAGGAGCTCCAGGGGAGCTAGATTTCCCACTTGATGTAGAGATAACAGATGATAGGATCGTCAGCGTTGTTAGGGTTCACCGGGGTTTACTCTACAATTATTCGACGAACAGTTTACAGTAGACATGATTCTGATTTCCCTGCGTAGGAATAAGGTGATAGTGGGTATGGATTGGTTGAGCCTAAATAGGGTAGTGATTGACTATGAACAACATCTAGTGAGGGTTCGCACTCCTAGTGGGGGAGGGCTAGTGATCCAGGGCGAGAGACCACAGCGTGGAATGGTGTTCTGTTCAGCAGCGAGGGGGAGGCGCCACCTTCAGAAGGGTTGTGCAGGATACATCGCCTATGTCATGGATACCCGGGATAAGGGTAAGGAGACAGTTGATGATGTACCGGTAGTGCACAAGTAGTATTCCCATAGGATTTACATGGGATACCTCTGGAGAGACAAGTTGAGTTTAGGATTGACCTAGTCCCTGGTGCGGCTCCGATAGTCAAGGCACCATATCGATTGGCTCCTCTCGAGATGTTGGAGTTGTCTACGCAGTTGCAAGAGCTTCTAGACAAAGGTTTTATTAAGCCGAGCAATTCACCATGGGGAGCCTCGATCCTATTTGTGAAGAAGAAAGACATGTCACATCGCATGTGCATAGACTACTAGGAGTTGAATAAGGTAACAATGAATAACTGTTACCCACTTCTGAGGATAAATGATTTGTTTGACCAGCTTCAGGTAGCATCTTGGTTCTCCAAGATTGATCTACAGTCAGGGTATCACCAGATGCGATTTAGGGATGATGATGTGCAGAAGACAACTTTAGGACTCGTTATGAGCTTGTGATGATGTCGTTTGGGCTCACCAATGCTCCAACCACATTCATGGACCTCATGAATTGCGTGTGCAGACCGATACTTGATCGATCTGTAATATTCTTCATTAATGACATGTTAGTTTACTCCAAGACTCAAGAGAAACATGAGGAGCACTTGATAGATGTGTTGGAGACACTAAGGAAGGAAAGACTTTTTGCAAAGCTCTCAAAATGTGAGTTCTGGTTGCGCGAGGTGCAATTCCTTCGAAACCTTGTCAACAAGAAGGGTATTATGGTCGATCTGGCCAAGATAGAGGTCGTGATGTAGTTGGAGATTCCAAGGTATCCAACTGAGATTCGGAGTTTCCTGGGTCTAGCGGGTTATTACAGGAAATTTATTTAGGAATTATCCAAGATTGCAATTCCTTTGGCCCGACTGACCAAGAAGCCGGTGGTTTTCCATTGGGGGCCTGAGCAGCAGGCGGCCTTCGAGCCACTCAGGCAGCGGTTATGCAAGGCACCAATTATAACCATGCCGAAGGGAGTTGATGACTCCATAGTTTACTGTGATGATTCGATCACAGACATGGGAGCAGTTTTGCTTCAACTGGGTCATGTGATAGCTTATGCTTCGACGCAGCTAAAGCCTCACAAGGCTAACTATCATACGTACAATCTAGAGTTGGGAGTTGTGGTGTTCGCCCTCAAGATTTGGCGGCATTACCTCTATGGGGTCCGTTATACCATTTACACGGACAACAAGAGTTTGAGGTACCTCATGGATCAGCTGAATCTGAACATGAGGCAGCGTCAGTGCTTAGATGTGGTGAAGGACTATGATTCTGAGATCCTCAACCACCCGGGCAAGGACAACGTAGTTGCCGACGCCCTAATCCGTAAAGCAATAGCGGCCCCGATTTGAGACATTTGTTTAACGATGACAGTGATTACTCCATTACTGGAGCAGATCCGAGAGGCACATGTTGAGGGCCAGAAGGAGGATTTCCGGAAGTGCGAGCGGATCATAGGCCAGGTGGCCTCCTTTGATTATGATAGTCATGGATTGTTGACCCTACAGGGGAGGGTTTAGGTACCGTATTGGGGTGGAGTACGACATATATTGATGGATGAGGCCCAAAAGTCCAGCTTCTCCATCCATCCCGGGGTAAAAGCGATATCTGTGGGGCCCCTCGATGATTTAGTGATGACAACCCTAAGTGATTGGCCAAGCCTGGACTGATTTGGTTTGTTCAATTAGTTGGTCGTTATAAATCGGAAATTGGAAACAATAGATGGACATAGATAATGATTATAATCCATACCTCATGTCCATATGATATCTAAAATGGAGGAATATATGATCACTTATCTAATGGACGCGCCATTGACTAGGTCAGAGTTCAACAACGACTTTTAAGAGCTACGATTGCTAGTCAGGATTTTGGAGTTGTACTTGCAATAATAGTTATTAGACTTATACAAGTGGGAGACTGTTGGATTAGGTGTCAAATCCCATAACTATAATTGGTATGTACTTGACCCTAGAGTAACATGGTCCATTTCGAGTTGCATATCACCAAGAGAATTTGATTAGATGGATACTTGAGTAAGAGGTTACTTATGATTTATTAATATATTATAAGTTCTAATATATTAATATGAAATCATAGTATTTAATTAGTATTGATCAGTAATTAATTTGAAATTAATTATGTGATCAAAATAGACTAGTTAAATATATGGGAATTGGTTTGGTAAATCAATGATTCTTATAGTGTGGGCTAATTGTTATTTAAGATGGGCTAAACCAGTATGGTAGTCCATGGATAGTCCATGAGGTTTAACCCATGGGGCCTAAGTAATATTAAAGGTCGTGGGCATTAGGGTTTGCATGTAACCCTAGACTTTGACACACTATAAAAGGAATCCCTTAGCTCCTAAAATCGGCCTAGAAGTGTTCTCAGAGTTCATAGGAGCCGATTTTGAAGCCAACAACCTATCACTCAAGTTCTCCTTTTTGTCCTAGGTGTATATTGAACCGTTTGAGGTATCACACTTGGGGTGATAAGTTCTTAAAGGCCAAATACAACAATTTCTACAAGCTACATAAAGAGGTAAACTCATAACTAGTATTTTATGTTGTATATGACAATTGTATGCTAGTTGTAGGTTAAATGCTTTGGAAACAATATTGCATGTATAATTAGAGAAAACATATATCCAAAGCATTTAGGGTTGTATGTGCATCATAAGATGTTGTAGTATACTAAAACCCAACACGGAGCAGGCTCCAGACTGCTCAGAGTCGACAAAAGAGCTATGCCGACAAGCGGCGTTCAAATTTGGAGTTTCGGGAGGGCGAAATGGTCCTTCTGAAGGTATCATCCTAGAAGGGTGTCATCCGGTTCCAAAAGCGGGACAAGTTGGGTCCCAAATATATCGACTCCTTCAGATTCATTGCCCGGGTGGCCAAGGTAGCGTATCGATTGGATCTTCCCGTAGAGCTCATCCAGATCCACAACACTTTCCATGTTTCCCAACTACGAAAGTGATTGGTGGATGACACGACAGTTATGCCCTCCGAGGATATTCACGTCGATGGCAGCTTGAATTACATTGAGAGACCGGTGAAGATTATGGATTGCAAGAGCAAGGAGCTGAGGAACAAGAGGGTTGAGCTAGTGAAAGTATCGTGGGAGCACTGTAAGGGTTCAGAGCAGACATAGGAGCCCGAGAAGGAGATGAGGGAGCACTACTCGGAGTTGTTTCCAAATGCAGCAGACTTCGAGGATGAAGTCTAAGATAAGTGGGGGAGAGTCGTAATGCCTAGTTCCCTGGTACGCTTTTAATTAAACTATTTATTTATTTTGAAATAAGGACTCGACGAGTTGGTGGCCCTAACTAGTCAAGTAGAGGGCAAACTATGCGTGGGGTTTAAGTTATCGACTTGGTAAGTAGAGTCTCGGACTCAGCGAGTAGCTTGACCAGGGTGAAACCCTAGATTCGGGGTTTGCACCCTATTTAAGCACCTTATTCAGCCTTCACCCCAGCCCCCATTACCTCCACACCCTACTTTCGAAACCCTAATCAACCTTGTGTGTTCTTGAGCTATTTTCTTTCCATTTTGTGATTTGAAGCTAGAATGAGAAAGGAAATGCTAGAAGATCCAAAGAGAAGGCAGAAGATCTAGAGCTTGGGTTGCATTTCAGACTTATTGGAGGTATAAAGCATATACCTTGGCTTATTTTCACTTAGATCTTCATTTAATTTTTTTTGTTGTCACTTTTGGCCATTTCTAAGGTCATTTCCAAGTTTTGGGCTCTAGTTGGAGTTAGGACTTCAGATATGGGCTCTCTTGAGCTTTAGAATCTTAAAGTTGCCACCTTTATTAGCCATGTCCCTATTCCATGCACTAGGTCTCCATTTTAGCTTAGTTTTGGTGTTTATGCTTCATAACACTATGCATGCACGTAAAGTAGCAACTTTACGTGTCATGTTAGCCTAACATGTCAAAATCTAAGAGTTGTGGCATTAGAATCGATTAGAATCAGCGGATTGAGTTTGGGGTTTGAGGGAACTCGGCGAGTTATATATCTAACTCGGCGAGTCGGATTCTAACTCCCTTCTTGTACAGTTTTGGACCAACCCAATGAGTCTAGGAGACAACTTCGTGAGTTTATAAAAGGTGTTAGAGTGAGGAAGACTGAGGAACTCGTCGAGTTCAAGGAGGTACTCGACGATTTACCTGGAAATCTCCCGATGCTATGATAGGAAGAACTCGACGAGTTGTGAAAGAACTCGTCGAGCTGGGAGGATTTTTCGATGTATCCTGATTTGTGGAACTCGGCGAGTTGAAAGACCAACTCGACGAGTCGAGTCGTTTTGTCTCGATCCTCTACAAGGTAGAACTCGACGAGTCTGTGAAGGGACTCGACAGGTTGACTTGGTTTATTATGAGGCTGATTAGTGTTTCACTTTGCATGTTGTGACTTCCAGAATAACTAGGTTATTATTTCCGAATGACTAAGTTATTGAAAACTCTCCACAGTCGGTCATACGTTGGAAGTAGGTATTGAATTAAGATTGTCATGAATTTGGCTTGTAAGATTTGTCTAAGGTGCATTAGACATGGCAATGGTTGCTGAAACCTTCATGAGTGATCATAAGGTCTGAGTATTGGATGAAACCAATGCTCAATTGTATCACTTCAAGGAATTTATTTCTGATCGTGAGACGGTAATATCATATATATCTTCAAACCTAGAGATATGAGTTATTGACTATGAGTTGGTTATCCATTGATTGTATGAAAACGTATCGGTAACTTGATGTCATAAAACGTGCTTTTATGCATAATTCAACAAGTAATTAGTACAAGCATATGAGTCGAAGTTTATTTGTTCCTTCTAGCAATAGAAGCGATATTTGGGCCCCTCGATGATTTGGTTTTGACTTATGTGTCGGGCCCGGTCAGAACCTAATTGATATGTTCAATTTAGTTCTATGTCAAACAAATTAGAGATCGAGAAACAATTGTTGGACAATAAGTACAACACTGTTCCATGTATTTGTCCGGTTGATGTCTTGAGAGCAGAGGATTATATGATCACTTATCTAAAATGGCGCTTCATAGTTCAAAAAAGTTTTAAAGAGCTACGATTGTTGGTTGGTTCCTGGAGTTATCCTTGCAGCTATAGTTATCAGACTTATCCAAGCGGGAGACTGTTAGATAAGGTGTCTAAGTCCGTAACTATATTTGGTATGAACTTGACCTGACCCGGCATGGTCCATTTGGGTTGCACTTCACCTAACAATTTGTATGGATATACTTTTGAGAATAAGATGTCTATGATCTATTAATATATTACAAGTTATAATATGTTAATATGAAATCATATTATTTAATTAGTGTTGATCAAGAATTGATTTTGGAATTAATTTAGTGATAAAAAAAGGCTAATTAAATATGGACTCTTACATATATATATATATATATATATATATATATATATATATATATATATATATATATGGATTGGGCTAAGATTTATTTAGGATGGGCTAAGAGTACATGGAAGTCAATGGATAGTCCATGGAGTTTGTAACCCATGGATCCTAGGTAAATGAAGAGTCATGGGTATTAGGGTGTAACCTTAATCCTCTATTCCATATAAAGAGGTCTTTGGTTCTAGAATTGGCACGAGTGTGTGCGAGAAACAAGAGTTGGTCGATTTTAGTGAGCATCATATTATCTCAAGTATTTCCAACTTGTTTTAGGTGATTTGTGACACCATTTGAGGCATCCACACTATTGGTGCTAAGCTCTAAAACTCCAAGCAATCAACTACAAAAGAAAGGTATGTTATTCTACTTAAAGTTTTGTATTACAAGTACCCCATAACATGCTAGTTAGGTTGTAAACCTTGGAAATCAAATTTATATGTATTTTAAAGAAAACATAGATCCAAGGTTTCTAGGGTTGCATGTACACCATATGAGTGTTAGAATGCTCAAAACCCATCAAATACTAGCAGTTGGCGCAATGTCATATGAAGTGAGAAGGTTACAACACGTAATGTATGCATGTATCATATTACATAATATGATTCTTGAAAACAAAGGAAGAGCGATATGCCGGTACAACCAAAATGAAGTTTTGCCAAATATCGAAGGAGTAGCCGTTGGTATGCAAAAGTATAGGGCAAATGGAAGAGAAGTACACAATCGCGACATTCATCACGCCCTTTGTACTGATTCGGTGGAGCACGTTTATAGGGCTCATAATCAGCCGCCGATAGAGTATTGGCACGATGATTTGTTTGACGAATCAGATGAGGATTCTGATATGTTCGTTGAGAGCAAAGATTTTGATGATGAGAGTGACGTTCAGGAGAATGATGAAGACGATGAGGTCGATGACGAGGACGATGATTCCAAGTGACGTGTTTTGTTTTTTTTTTTAATTAGTATATTAATTATGTTTTCTATGTTGTGGTTTGTTTGATTTTTTGTTTCTGTATTTTTTTTTTTTAATTTTCTACTTATTTAAATACTAGGTTTAATGTAAATTTTATTTAATTAATGAAATGTTTTTATTTTTAATTATATTTTATGTTCATTATTAATTTAAAAATTATAAATCATACAAATGAATTAATTTTATTAAAAAAAAATAGTGATGGAAGTTTCTCATCCATTCATTGGATTTTAGTGAGCGAAAAAAATGATGTGACAGGGAAAACGTAAGGGAAACTCCTCACCCACAACCTGTGGTCTTAAAACATTCATAAGCCTTTGTTGTCCAATGTTTGATGTAATGGAAAAATATTTGCTGCTTTTTATTTATTGTTTTGACAACATTAATATTGTAGTTTTTTTTAACAATATCTGGCAGCTTTTTTGTTGTTTTGGCAGCTTCAATTATAGTTTTTTAATAATATTTGGCAGAATTTTTGTTGTTTTGACTGTTTTAATATTACAGTTTTTTTAACAATATTTGGCAGATTTTTTGTTGTTTTAATAACATCGCGGTTTTTTAACAATCTAATAGACTCGACTAAAATGGGCATAAAAAGCCCAAACCGTGAAACCAAACCGGAGCCAAACCGTTAGGAACGGTTTTGTTTTGTTCGATTTTAATTTTTGAACGGTTCGATTTTGGTTTTCGCTTGACAAAAACCATAACTAACGGTGTGACTTTGATTTGACCTAAAAACCGAAAAACCAGACCGTGAACACCCTTAGAATGATGATTTTCCATCGGAGTATCAGGTAGCATGTGTGCCGCGAGGCAGTGATTTACTATGAGCAGATAGTCAGTTGGGACTGAGATAGTCGAGGACCACGTTACACCTATTTGAGTATAGTAGGGCGTATGGTAGTGGCATCAGTGGGGAGTCTAGTCGAGTTTATCAGTGCAGTGGTTTTCTATCTATGCTGGGTATTGAATATGGGAGTGGGTCCCTGTTCTTGGGATGATCCACGTGTTGGAATGTTGGTTGATGAGTCGAGGTGGGGGAGCATGATGATTTCGTGGTTCAGTCTATGAGCTAGCGATGTTATTGGTCAGCTGAGTTGTTTGGTATTGGATTGATATGAGACTTGGAACAACTAGAGGCAGTCGTGACGAGAAGTTTGAGGATTTCATTTGAGGTTCAGAGTATATGAGATCGATTGATTTCCTTAAAGGGAATTATCGGGCGTTGTGTAGCACTTTCCAGGGGCAGGTGCGTTATTGCTGGTGAAAATAATTTGTGTGATTGTTGATGTGTCAGATAGTGATGGTTCGAACCCTAAGTGGGGGAGAACCGGGTGGTTTGTTGAGAGAACCAGAGATTTATGCAAGAGCAATTAGGGGTTGGATACAGAAACCTGCGGCTTGAATTCATGAGATCAGGGTCATTGGTGATCAAGGAAAGGTGCAGGGCGAGATAATGCATGTGGTATATGTCTGAGAGAAGGATGGGCGTCTCCACGACGAATAGTCAACGGTCAGGAATCTGATGGTGGTCGGAGTCGTTTCAAGTGGAAGACTCGTAATGATGGTATGGGCAGTTGAGAACCTCTGGGTTGAAATATGGGTAGAAGATTGTTGAGTAGCCAACTCCCGGGCTAGGATGTGTATTCTTGCTTGGATTTTGAGCAGTAGTGGAAAGGGTTTATGAGGATCATCAATGTGTTCTGAAGAGTTAGCGCCTTCCTTGTATTCCATTTGAGTGTTTGGATGCACGGAAGTTGCGTTTTGAGTAGAATAGGAAATATTTATAGGATTGAGAGGAAATGTATTGATGTATGTGTATGGTGCTGGGAGAAAGGGAATCAGTGGTAGAGGCAGTACATTGTGATGCTCTGTTATGGTGTTCCGTGGTTTCTGCGTATAGCGTCCCTACTTCGGAGTTATTTAGAGTCTTGGGTTTAAGACGACTAATAATGTGTCATGTATCTTCGATTCCACTGGGATCCCTTCGATTATTGTCATCAAAAGGGATTATTTAAGGAAGTAGATCCTCGCAGAGGTAGGTTCTGTGTTATGGCGATTGCCGCCAGAGTCTGTAATGCATATCGGGGCAAGTGTGTGTGTAACTATCTATGATAGTCGTCGGTGCATGAGTTAGTGAGAATAGTGTGGCGTTGTAATGAGAATGAGAGTATAGGGTGAAGCTACGAGGAGGCGTAGTATTCACCAGTCAGAGGGTGTTGTGATGCTACGGGGAGTCGTAGTACTCACAAGACAGAGGGAGGGAGTCGTGGTACTACGGGGAGTCGTAGTACTCACTAGTTAGTTGGCATTGTGATACTACAGGGAGCCATATTATCACTAGTCAGAGGTTGTTGTAATGTTGCGGGAGGCTATAGTACCCACTAGACGACAAGATAGTATGATGATGGAGTGTTCTCCGATAAGTGCATGATGCAGAAGAGTTTTAGGCTTGAGTAGCCCTAGTGTTGAGTTTATGGAGCCTAGTGGTTAAACCGGGGTGAGACTGGGGTCTCCGTCTCTGTCGGGAGGGTCAGCGAGGCACGCGGGAGAATATGCGCAACAGACGAGGTTAGAGCCGAGACGATCTTCGATTGGATTGTATTTTTCAGGGGGAAATTGTGGCCCGTATTTTCCCTTGGCAGAGTTTTCCTACAACAACCATCATTAGTGCATCGGTATGCCACCCTTTGAGTTGTTATTGGGAAGGTGGTATCGGACCCCATTTGCTGAGAAGAGGTAGGGCAACGTGTGATGGGAAGTACGGAGATCGTGTTTCAGACGTCAGAGCAGTTACAGCAGGTCAGGCAGGGATTGTTAACCGCTCAGAGTAGCTAGAAGAGCTATGCGGACGGGCGCCGGTCCGAGCTCGAATTTTTGGTCGGTGATTTTGTACTCCTTAAGGTATCTCCTTGGAAAGGAGTGATTCGATTCAGTAAGAGGGGCAAGCTAGGGCCCCGATATAATGGGCCAATCAGAGTGATCGCAAGAGTAGGCAGGGTAACGTATCGCTTGGAGCTATCTGCGGAGTTGGAGCGGATTCATAATACCTTCCACGTGTCTCAGCTGAGGAAGTGTATAGTCAACGAGTCGACGGTAGTGCCGTTAGAGGAAAACCATGTGGATACAAGCCTGAACTACGTGGAGAGACCAGTAGCGATTATGGATTAGGAGATCAAGGTTCTGAGGAACAAGGAGGTGTCGCTGGTGCGGATCCAATGTCAACATCGGAAAGGATCCGAGTTGACTTGGGAACCAGAGCGGGAGATGCGTGAGCAGCATCCGGATCTATTTATGGGATGAGACTTCGAGGGCGAAGTCTGATTCAAGTGGGGGAGAATTGTAACATCCGGAATTCCAGGTATTATTTTATTCTTTCATTTTTTGGGTGATTGTGAGGAGACTCGGCGAGTTGGAGTCTAAACTCGCCGAGTAGGATCGCGGTTTTGTGCGCGGGTTCGCATCTGGACTCGGCGAGTCCATGCTGTTTAATGAAACCCTAATTTCCAGGGTTTGAGACCTATTTAAAGGGGCTTATGGCCGTCATTTGCGGCCACCAACCCCAAAGAGAAACCCTAAAGAGCTTTTGAGCGTTTTGGGAGAGAGAATAGGCCATTGTTGACTTTTGAAGCTTGGTTTGGCAAGGCAAAGGGGATTCTAGCTAAGAGGAGGCAACGGAGGTAGACATCCTTCGATTTTGGAGCTCATAGCATCATTTTGGAGGTATATTTTGGCTCCCTTTTTCTGTTGTAATGATGAACATGGGGGTTTAGGGTTTCTTGACCCCTTTGTTGGTTAGATTTGATGTCCATTTCATCCCTATTTGTGATGAGGTTTGAGATGGGATCCATAGAGGTTCAAAGAAGATTTATTCCTTAAGCTTTATGAGGATTCATGGGAGTTTTGACTTAGAGTTATGAGATATGGGGCTAAAACATCATTTAGGAGCAAATAGTTGTTGTTTGAGCACCAAGGTTTGGACTTTACGTGATTATCATGCTTGGGGAGGCCAGATCTATGATTGTATGGAACAGATCTGACCTCATAAGTGAGTTTGAGTTTATGCATGGCATGGACTCGCCGAGTCTGAAGAATAGACTCGGCGAGTAGCATGAAGTTTGCCCGTAACCACTCAACGAGTGGTCTTGTCGAGTTGAGGGGTCGACTCAGTGAGTCAGGGAGAGTCAGGGGGGGGGGGAAACTAAGTCAAGCCATAACTCGCCGAGTTGTTCTTGATACTCGGCGAGTTGAGTCGTGGTGGCCCCACGATTTATGCCAGGTGAAACTCGTCGAGTCAGAGAAGTACTCGGCGTGTCAAGAGAGGATCCAAGGGGGTCAGTGGACACGTATAGACTCACCGAGTCGCCCTAATGCACTCGCCGAGTCCGATCAAAGTTGATCGTTGACCTTGTTGACCTTTAAGGTTGAGTTCACTTGTATTAATGAGTATATTACTTTGTGTGATTAGGTGGAGTCTAGATCACATTTATTCCGAGATAGATATTTACCGAGATACGCGAGGTGAGTCTTCTCACTATACTTTATCTTGAGTAGGTAACCAGAGTTATGTGACAGAGTATTTGTATGCTATATATGTTATGTGTTGTACCACATTATTTCTATGTGATTTATGCTGTGCATGTTTACAGAGTTAGAACCGGAAGGTTCCCAGAGTTAAAACCGGAGGGTTCACAAAGTTAGAACCGGAGGGTTCACAAAGTTAGAACCGGAAGGTTCACAGAGTAGGGTCCACGGACCCACATAGTTATAGCCTCGACTGGCTAATATGTGTTATGTGTGGTATTTTGGGGAACTCACTAAGCTTCGTGCTTACAGTGTTTTGTGTTATGTGCTTCAAGTTTCTCTCGGGATCACGGGACGACACCGGCTTGATTGTACACACCAGAGAAAGAGTCATGTTTTGAGGATTCTGGTTTATTATGCAAGTGAAAATTGAGCTATGTTTTGTAATTCGATTATGAATGAGATTTTAAGGAAAGTGTTTTTAAGAATTTAATCATTATATTTAAACGAAAAATTGTTTTGAAATTTACGGTGTTACAATTATACTAAGCTCGACTAAGCTCGCGAGCCTTACGAGCTGAGTATTTTTGTACTCGATCTCAGCTCGATAAGGTACTCGAGTAGCTCGAGCTCGAGCTCGGCTCGATTAAGTGTTGGGTTTTGGTCATAAGACATCCTATGTGCTCATACAAACCCTAATGCTTGGATCTAGGTTTCTCTATTGTACATGCTTTGAATCCAATACTATAAACCCTAATTCTAGCATTCAAGTGATCATATTAACATAAGAATAGGTTTATAATGTTACCTTGATTGTTATGTAGCAATAACAATCCCTAATCTCCTTGATTTGACTTTGGAATGCTTAGAGTCACAAATGTCACTCCTCTAATGGCTTACAAACACCAAGAGCAGATGGAGAAGGTATAAAGAGAGAGGAGAGAGGTTAGAATTCGTCCTTAGGACTCCTTGGGAAGGGATCCACGAATTCATGAGCCAAGGGGTGTTTATATAGGTGTAAAGATAGGGTTTCAGTCATTATCCTTATCTAGTTGCTTATCCACAAAGCAACCCATAAGATAATCCTTGAATCCTTATCATAGTCGAATTCTAAGGCCTTATCACCTCTAATTCGTTCACCCTATATTTAAGATAATCCTTACCTTATTTTGTAACTATCACATAATTACAAATCAGCCCCTCTAGTTTAATTAATTACAATTGATCACAAAATTAATTCCTAATTAATTATTGACCAATATTAATTAAACAAATATGATTTCTCCTTTAATATATTATTCTTATAACATATTAATAAATCATATTATCCTCTCTCTCTATATATTTCTCCAATCAAGTTGCTTTGGTGAAGGCAACCCAAAAGGACCTGCACCATCGGGTCAAGTACATACCAAAATAGTTATGGACTTAGACACTAATCTAACATTAAGATCGAGTCGATTTCAAGTATTTTTTGAGTCGATCTCGAGTTTCTCACGAGTTGGCTTGTCTCACTTACACCCCTATTTCAGACACATCAGACTTCGGGGGACGAAGTCTAAGACAAGTGGGGGGAGAATTGTAACGTCCCGTTCTTCATACGCATCTAATTTATTTAAGTATTTATTTTGTAAGACGAGTTGGTAGCCCTAGTTCGTCAAGTAAATGCCAATTTGGACGCATGATTTAAGCGGTCTACTCGACGAGTCGAAAGCCTTGACTTGATGAGTAGGTCCGTCAGGAGGAAACCCTAATCTTTAGGGTTTGCACCCTATTTAAGCATCATATCAGGCCTCCACCCCTGCCTCCATCACATATACAACCCACTCTCGAAACCCTAATCAACCTTGTGTGTTATTGAGCTAGTTTCTTGCCATTTTGTGTGATTTGAAGTTATAAGAAGGAATGAGAACCTTGGTGATTCAAGAAGAAGTTGTAGATCCATAGCTTGTGTTGCATTTCAGACCCTTTGAAGGTATAAAGCTTATACCTTGGCTTATTTTCACTTAGATCTTCTTCTAGGGTTGCATGTTGTCATTTTTGGGCCATTTACGAGTTGTGAGCTTTTGGGGATGTAAGGACTTCAAATATTGGCACTCTTGAGCTCTAAAAGCTCAAAGTTGCCACGTTTTATTCAGCCATGTCCCCATTCCATGCATTAGGTCTTCATCCTAGCTTAGTTTTGGTGTTTTAACTTCATAACACCATGCATGTATGTAAAGTTAGCAACTTTACATGTTATGCTAACCTAGGGAGTCCAGATATGTGAGATGGAAGCATTGGAAGTGGTTAGAATCGACTGTATGGCTTTGGCATTCAAGGGACTAGGCGAGTTGTTCATATGACTCAGCGAGTCGAGTCATGGTCCCCAAACCTCTTTTGTTTTCGAGTGAGCTCGTTGAGATAGTAAGTAACTCAGCTAGATAGACGAGATCTATACTAAGAAGCTGAAGAACTCGGCGAGTCTATGAAGGGACTCGACTAGTTTACTCGTTTTGTCTCGAGTTTGTACTAGATATAACTCGACGAGTCTGCGAGGGGACTCGACGAGTTGACTCAGTTATCACGGGTCTGATAGCATAGAACTCGACGAGTTAACATATAACTCGGCGGGTTGGGTTTACTAGGAGTTGACCTTGACTTTGACCTTGACCTGAGCGTTAACTTTGACCAATGGAAAAATGGTCGTTTTATCCTGAGAAGGATTTTTAGATATTGACTAAGTATTATTGATAGTCGGGGAGATGTTGGAGTAGCTATCAGATTTCCTCATCATGAGATTTCACAGACAACTTTGCGAGGTGAGTTTTCCTCCAGTAAGAACGGGCCGAACGCACCAATATTGGCCCATTTATGTATTTCGAGTATGCCGAACTTCTGTCCGATGCGGGGGTTAGCCCGATGCAGATTATATGTTTCCGGATTTCGGTCCGATGCCAGGGCGGTCTCGAGAAGAGTATATGTATGCTTGATGTCTTTGTGATTCATGCATGTTATGTGTTATGTGTTCAGGGGCAAGCCCGATGCATGTCAGTTAGATGTTATATGTTATGTTATGTGTTATGTGTTCCGGGGCAAGCCTGATGTCGGAGCAAGCCCGATGCAATCTAGTTATATGATTATGTTATATGTATATGCTATATGATATGTTGTGTATGTGCCGCGGTAAGCCCGATGTCGCGGTGAGCCCAATGTCAGACGTGGTTTAATGTCGGGGTGAGCCTGATGCTAGACAGGAGTCCGATGCTGGGTAAGCCGATATCGGGTTCGTCCCGATGCAGCTGGGCGGTGTCCCATAGTTGTATTATTTGTTATATATATATATATATATATATATATATATATATATATATATATATATATATATATATGGTATGTGGTAGTTTGGGGGAGCTCACTAAGCTACGTGCTTACAGTTTTCAGTTTGGTTTCATGTACTTTAGCTAGCAAAGGGAATGGCTCGGGGTGATCGCATGACACACACCATAGCTTCCAACCTGGGATATTTACTCTGATATTTAATACATGTCTGGATACATTGACAATTTTTTTTATGATGTTTCGCAATACATGACTTATGTTTTGATGTGAAGTTTGATATTCATAGTTTTTGGTAATAATCTTAAACAAAAAAACTTGGGTCGTATTTTGGGATGTTTCACATTTGTTAAACACAATTTGGATGAATGGATGTTTTCTTTGACAATGTAAGGATATTGATTGATGATAACAAAAGTATTTAAATTTTCAAATAAATGTCGGGGAAACAATGCATACAAGTTCTTTTATATTTTTAATAGACCATGACATTCTTTAGTGCAATCATGTAACATCTAGTTTTGGGATAATGGACTGTAGTTTGATCGAGCAAAGGTATTGGGCTTCAAGGGAATTTTTTAGACCTTATTAGATGTTAATAATGTTGGTTAATTGATTTAAGCCCATGAAAGTGTAAATTGGAGCCAAAGGGTAAAATAGGAAAAGTGATATTTGTGACTCTTTGTATGAGTTAATGAATTTAGTTTGATATGTTAAGTCAAAAGAAATTAGATTGGATTGTGGGGATTGTTAATACTTTTGTGTGCATATAAAGATCAACGAATTTGGAACAAAGAAGTGGTTGTTTAAAGTTTGAAAGAATAAAATTATGGTTTGCTTTGTATTAAAGGAACTGTTATGTGTTTTAGGTTATTTTCAACCCCCAACTCATCTAGAGCTCCTTAGGAGCAAACCCCAACCTCATCTTCATAGTTTAAGCATATCCCCTCTCTGTCCATCTACTTTTAGAGTGTTTTTGTGGCCTTAGAATGATGTAGTCATGCAATATTGATTGTAACTCTTGTTATATATTAATAAGAGTAGTTTACTGTGGAATCTATTAGAGATTGTGCCTCTATTTGTTCTATGCATTAAAAGTTGCAATGGGACCGTAAAAACAATATGATTGTTAAACATAAGGGATCCTAAATAGAATTCCATGCATTGCCATTATTCTGGAAACTTGATGTATTTATGATGTATTTACAAAATGATGCCAATCCAAAGACATTTGTTTACAAAAGTTAAGCCATTCCCAAGTAGTATGTCCCCCAAAAGAAGATTCACACCTAACATCATCATTAAATAATAACATATGTTCCATTTAACCTTTGTCAATACACAAAACTACCCAACATTCATGAAGCCCCACCAACTTGCACTACTAAACCATTTTAAAGTATAGTACAAATCCCAACAGATAGACGCGAGCAATCATCATCATATTTTTCATTATCTTATTCAAAGTGTTCACCTCATTCTACAATTTTTGGATACAAGCAACAAACTTATGTGCTTCCTCTTTAAAGTATACCCTTTCAGAAATGTGATGCCTTTTGTGATTCTCCATCTTCTGTTGAAGCCTAATAATGTTAGTCATGTTCTTGACCATCATCTTCAAGCCAAAAATAGTTTCTTTGTAATATTGATTCATTTGTGGGTCTAACCTCTTGAAGAAAGCAAGCTATTGGGAGAAATCTACATAAAAGCATTTTTTTAATTATCGGAATTAAGGTTTTTACTATGAAATTAGTTTTTTTAAAACAAAAGTAGGGGTTTAGTTAACGACATGATGTAGTAGCTTCGAGTCGAGTTAGAGCTTACCATATACTTTGCGTAGTTGAAAAACACATGGAGGGATTAATATCATTCAATGATTCACGTCGTTTTGCACGAGGCTGTGTAGGACATAAGCAAGGTGGGGGACTCTCGTCACTAGACAAAATTGCAAATGGTCAGATAAAGAAGATACCAATGCCATTTTATTTAGAGAAGTTCGTAAAAGGGGAATGATATTTCAAGAGTGAGTTGCTCAAACCCATGGTGTATATGTTTAATATCGTGAGGGTTAAGACACAGGGCATATGCGTATTTACGTGGCCTCATTAATCCAGTTGATATCTATCTAAATTGTTGACTTATCTTGAAACAATGAAATCGAGTATAAGGCTATACGGTGTGGGAGGCTGTTACCGATGGTAAAAGCCTATGTGACACTTTTACCTGTAGTGAACATCACACCCTAACATTTTTTTTGCCAATGGTAAATCTCATAAGTGAATTTCCACCGATGTCAAATCTCAATGATAAACATTTTCTTATTTCCTGATTGGCCATCGTAATATTTTTTCTTTTTTAGTTTTAATATAAATACCACTATAAGCAAGATATGACAAAAATTGTAAAATTTTTTATGATGCCTATGTGACAACCTTTTACCATTAACGGAAAAACTACCAAGGCCTTCCTGCCTTCTATTTCCTCCTTTTTAATAAGTTATTTCTTAGTTTATTGGACTTAAAGAACAAAAAAGTTAACGAGGGACCGATTAAGCCAAAAGACTTTATAATGTTTTGATGTCAAATACCCTAATTATATAAAAAAAAAAAGAAAAAAAGAAAAGAAAAAGAGAAATGAGGCGCATGAGGCTGGGGCACACCAGTGCGTTTGGTTTTGCTCACTCTCGTAATTGGCTTACTAAAACCCTAAAACAACAAACCATCCGCCATAGTCCAAATACAACACACCATCACCCCAACCTATCTTAGAACATTTCACTGACGTTTGTAAGCTGGATCATCTTCAAAATTATATTGGATTGAAAAGGATCAGTTATTTGATTGCCGAGTTCAATGGAGCCGTGGGTTTCACTTGCATCTTCAATCCCGACTTCATCTACAAAGAAGCGGATTCGGATCTTTCGCAACGAGATTCCTTCTATCTTACTTAATTCAGGTCATTGCATGCTAATTCTACTTTAACTTGGACCTATATGCTTCCTTGATTTTCATTTGATATGTTATATTGTTATCTTCTTATTTGGTGATAATCTAGGAAGGTATTATCTTCGTATGCAACTTGAATTTAGGAAATGTAAATGTCCGTTTGTTTATTTTTGTTAATGTTACTTTCGAGCAAAGTTGTGCCCTGTCTGTGTCTTTTGCCACAATTATTGCCATCTTTAACTGTTTGTTTCTCTACTTGTCTAAACATTTACTCAATTTCACTATGCAGAGATGTCATCAGATTCAGCATCACAACTGGTGGATTTAATATTCACGACATTGTATATTTATGATGACCGAGGGTCAAGGAAAGCCGTGGATGATTTAATCATAAAATCTTTAAGTGAGGTTGTATTTATGAAAACATTTGCAGCAGCTCTTGTGCAAGTCATGGATAAACAGTTGAAGGTTCAGTCTCATGTTGGCTGCTCTAGACTTATGAGCTGGTCATGCATCCTTCTTTGTAAAACTCAGTTTATCTCCGCATCAAAGAATGCATTTAGCAGAGTTTCAGCAGCACAAGCCTCACTTCTTCAAATTAGCATACAAGGGTCTTCTCATGAACGCAGGGCTTGCAAAAAAGCTTTTATTCATTCCTTTTTAGAGGTTTGTTTCCAACAACTGACATGAACAGTGAACCTTATCTATGCATCTTGCTTGATTATAATACCTCTTTTATTAATTCTTCATTTGTTTTTCTTCCATGCTTTTCAGTCGCCTGATATTTTCAATTTGTACATGGAGGAACTAAAAGGTGGAAGAATCTCATATAAAAATTGTCCAGAGATGCTATGTGTAATGTTGGATTTTTCAACTTCAAAACCATCACTGTTTGATCAATGGAAGCCAGTGTATCTTGATATGTATGTGCAATCAGTTCTGAACACAAAGGATAAGCCTTCAAAAGCTCTAAGTGAAGCTTTCCGTGCGTTATTTTTCCGTTTCTCACACGAAGACTTTAAGAATATCATTGTTCCTTCATCTGTGAAGATGCTAAAAAGGAACCCTGAGCTTGTTTTGGAATCCATTGGGGTTCTTTTGAGACATGTTAACCTGGATTTGAGTAAGTATGCTGTTGAGATTCTGTCAGTGGTATTATCACAAGCTCGCCATGCTGATGAAGGAAGAAGAGTTGCTGCATTGGATATTGTCAAATGTTTAAGTCAAAAGTCAAGTAATCCTGATGCTGCTGAGTCAATGTTTGGTTCTGTGAAATCTATAATTGGAGGGTCTGAAGGAAGACTCGCTTTTCCATACCAGAGAGTTGGCATGATAAATGCCATTCAGGAATTGTCTACATGTCCTGAAGGGAAATATCTTAGTAGTTTGTCTCAATCTGTTTGTGGACTTCTTTTGACCACTTACAAGGATGATGGTGGGTGCATACTACATACTTTCTTTGTGTTTGTACGTGATCTTGTACAGTTATCTGATTGACTTTTTGACTTCCAGGAAATGAGGAGGTAAAACTTGCATGTTTGACTGCCTTAGCTTCTTGGGTTGCAAGATCTATAGATGCTATTAGGCCAGAAGTTGTTTCATTTATTGCATCAGGTCTCAAGGAGAAGGAATCACTAAGAAGAGGTTATCTTCGATGCCTACGAGTCATATGTAAAAATGCTGATGCAGTTTTGCCTGTAAGGAAACTAAGTTTACTAACTAGTGTTGAATGTTGATATCTGAATATATTTTTCACGAATGTTTTCATGTGGCTGATGTTTTTGTGATGCTTGCTACCAGATATCTTCTTTGCTCGTGCCTCTTATACAGCTGGTAAAAACTGGTTTTACCAAAGCAGCACAACGGTTGGATGGTATTTATGCATTACTGATTGTGATGAAAATTGCAGCTTCTGATATAAAAGCAGGTGTTGATTTCTATTATTAGTTGTACTCTTAACCTCTTTTCTATTTTTTTTCTTTTGCTTATATCCACTGACAGCTAAAAGTGGTTGTTCAAAATACTAATTTTTGAATTTCTTTTCTGAAGATGAAACTGTGTCGAAGGAAAAGGTCTTGTCTTTGATTTCACAGAATGAGCCTTCAGTTGTCCCTGTAGCTATGGTAACTTTTATTTTTAGCTAATAGATGCACATTTGTTGTAGTTTTTACCTTTTATCTAATGTGATTGATGTTTAGGTTTCGAAACTATCAGTGGAGGACTGTGAAACATCTATCGAGTTACTTGAGACACTCTTTATGGATCATGCTCACAGGTTATTTTTTATTTTTTTTTTTATTTTTTTATTTCTGCAACATTTAGCCATGTTGATTATTTTTATTAATGCTGAGAATCACCATTACCTATTTTGCAGAGTTTTTGAGACTCTTAATGTGAGATCACTCATGCAGGTGAATTACTATGAAGCTGTATCATAAATTTGGTTTATCAGTATAAAATCTTTATTATAACCTGGTTTTTTATACCGCAGCTTTTACTTATGTTTCTGTGTCATTCAAGTTGGGATGTACGAAGAGCAGCTTATGGTTGTACCAAAAAGATTCTATCTGCTGCTCCAAAACTATTTGAGACACTTCTAGTTGAATATTCAGAGCACCTCACAGTTGTTGGGGAAAAAGTATTAGCAAAGTTAAGGTACTAATTCTTATGTTTTTAACTTCATCAATGGTTTGTGTTTAAATAATACACATTGATTTTTAACTATGTAATTTATAGTGAAACAGAAAATTCATTGGATGCTCAAGTTGGTTTTGTTCCATCTGTGGAGGTTTTGGTGAAGGCTTTAATGGTAATATCATCCGGTGTTATGGCTGCTGCACCTAGTTCATGCATACGCCTTATCTTCTGCTCACATCACCCATGCCTAGTTGGCACAGCAAAAAAAGATGCAGTTTGGAAGGTGAGCTAACTCTTATAGCAGTGGTTCTATTTGGTGCACAGAGTAAATGAAATGTTTGGTTGGACACATTAAGTGTTTTACTATTAGTCCGGTGTCTATACATACTGATGACTTATGTCACCCTTTTTTATTTTCTTTTTATCAGAGATTGCAGAAGTGTTTGCGAGCTTATGGTTTTGATGTCATCGGACAGATAATGGCTGATGTCAGTCACTTGTGTAAGGTAATTGTAGTTTCTACGGTTGTGGAAATTTTATGGGAGGAGTAATTTTTTTCTTAAGATTAAGGTTTTATGGCTAGTGTGACTGATATTCACTCTTGATTGTGGAATAAATATAATATATAGGGTTTGCTTGGACCAATGGGGTTGATGAGTACTAGTCATTTGGAACAAGAAGCTGCTGTACTTGCTTTGTCAACTTTGATGACCATAGCTCCTGCAGAAGTTTATGCAGAATTTGAAAAGGTAATTTTTGTTTTTATTTATGAACTTTCTCAATAAACTTCAGAATGAGATCATTTTTGGCATTCAAAGCAACTTTACTGTTTTACATCACTTGACATTTGATCATTTTCAGCACTTGAAGAGTTTCCCTGATCGGGGTGCACATGATTTGCTATCAGAAAATGATATTCAGGTGAGCATAATATAAACACCAGTCATGCTTGAAAATAAAACCTTCCTTATTCTTTGAATTTCATAATTTCATGATTTGATGCAGATTTTTCATACTCCTGAAGGGATGCTATCCACTGAGCAAGGCGTTTATATTGCAGAGTCTGTAGCTTCTAATAACTTAAAACAAGCAAAAGGCCGCTTCAAGACTTATGAGAACAATGACAACATGGTGATGACACTGACATCACATTTTCATTAATTCTCTTCTAATATGATTTCTTAAGCAATGGTAATGACATAAAGCATGTTCAGGAAAATGGCAACTCCAATTCTTCTGGAAGGCGAGACACTGGTGGCAAAGAGCGTGCTGGTGTGGGGAAGAAAGATGCAGGGAAACCAACAAAAAAGCCTGGCAAGTGATTTATTTTTTCTTATCTCTTTCTTAAACATAAGCAAATGTATTTATATTTTGCTTTTTTTTTTGGTTAATCTAGATAAACAGAAGACATCAAAAGAGGAGGCACGTGAGGTGCAGCTTAATGAGGAAGCTAATGTCCGTGAGAAGGTCATGAATATACAGAAGAATCTTTCCTTGTTACTGAAAGCTTTAGGAGCAATGGCTATAGCTAATCCTGTTTTCACACACAGTGAATTACTCTCACTGGTTAGTCTTTATATATTTCATATAACAGATATAAGATTGGCTATCTTTCTCGATTCTGATTCACTTCTGATTATATTTCAGGTCAAATTTGTGAATCCATTACTGCAATCCCCCATAGTTAATGAGGTGGCTTATGAAACAATGGTGAAGCTAGCAAAATGTCTTGCTCCTCCGCTTTCTAATTGGGGGTTCGACATTGCTACTGTCTTAAGGCTAATTGCCACAACTGAACCTCATGTTTCATGGGATCAACTTTCATCACTTGGTGAGGGTGGTCACAGTGACAAGTCATTGAGTCTGTTTGAGAGAGTAATGCATGGATTATCTGTATCATGCAAATATGGCCCCCTTCCAGTTGATTCTTTTAGTTTTGTTTTTCCGGTAAGAATTACTAATTATTCATATCACATGACCTTAATCAATATAAGATTTTGAGAAAGACTAATGTTTCTTGTACTTGTGTTCAATAGATAATGGAGAGAATACTGTCATCTCCTAAGAAGACACGGCTTCATGGTGATGTACTTCGGATACTTTTCCTACATATGGATCCAATATTACCCCTCCCCAGACTTAAAATGCTTTCAGTTAAGTTTCTAATTATCTACACATTATTACTTATTTTTCTTTTTTATTTCTATTTTGCTTAACATATGGGTACTCTGTGCTACTTGGCAGGTTCTATATCACGTGCTTGGGGCAATACCCTCCTATCAAGGGTCTGTTGGACCAGCATTAAATGAGTTGTGTCTTGGTTTGCAATCTGAAGAAGTAGCACCTGTATGTAGCATTTTAATTATTAGCAATGTAATCATATTTTCTTGATTCCCTTACACGCCTAACTTTTCTTGACATTTCTACCCTCAGGCTTTATCTGGTGTTTATGCGAAAGACCTTCATGTTAGACTAGCTTGTTTAAATGCTGCAAAGTGCATTCCAGCTATATCCAGCCGTTCTGTTCCTCAAGATGTAGAAATTGCAACCAGCATTTGGATCGCCTTACATGATCCCGAAAAGGTAGAAGATTCAATTTTTTTTAATCATGTATTAGATGGAAATCATTAGTTTATATCAAGTCTTTACCACATTATATGGTAATGCAGTCGGTGGCTGAAGTGGCTGAGGATTTATGGGATCGTTATGACCATGAATTTGGGACTGATTATTCTGGACTCTTTAGAGCTCTTTCTCATGTGAATTATAATGTTCGTGTGGCTGCGTCTGATGCATTAGCTGCTGTATTAGATGAGTACCCAGATACTTTACAGGTGATTACTATTTTCTACCAACTCTTATCTGATTCATTTAAATATGTTATATATATGTTCTCATACAGATTGATGTTTGTGCAGGAATCTCTTGCGACTTTGTTCTCTCTTTATATCCGTGATAGTGGCGTTGGTGAGGATATGATTGATTCTGGTTGGTTAGGGAGACAAGGGATTGCATTGGCTTTACATGCTGCAGCTGATGTACTTAGAACCAAAGACCTTCCGGTTGTTATGACTTTCTTGATATCTCGAGCCTTGGTAAAGTTTTAATTTTTTGTTCAAAGTTTTTGATAGTTAGATTAGATATTACACAAATGCAGCGTTCAAACTTTTGATGATTTCAACTACAGGCTGATACCAATGCTGATGTTCGAGGAAGGATGATTAATGCTGGTATCATGATCATTGACAAACATGGAAAAGATAACGTCTCACTTTTGTTTCCTATATTTGAAAATTACTTGAACAAAAAGGTCAGTATATGCTGTAAATCAAAGTTTTCACTTGAGATTGAGTATGAACCTCCTAAAGTTAATATATAATCTTTCTTAGGCCTCGGATGAAGAGAAATATGATTTGGTACGTGAGGGCGTGGTGATCTTTACTGGAGCATTAGCGAAACATTTGTCTAAGGTTTGATTTTGGCAATCACTTAGAAGTAAATTTAAAATTTAAAGGTCTCTCTTTTTACTTTTTTAATTTCTTTTAACGTCTTCTTCTTGTACAGGATGATCCTAAGGTCCATGCTGTTGTAGAGAAGTTGCTGGAGGTGATTAACACCCCATCAGAAGCTGTACAGAGGGCAGTCTCAAGCTGCCTGTCTCCATTGATGAAATCAAAGCAAGTATGTACTAGTGTTTCCAATAGAAGTACAGTAGTGTACATCTGAAACATTTTGAATTGAATCTTTTGCTGTTTTTATTTTTGGCATTAGGAAGATGCAATGGCACTTGTTACTAGGCTGTTAGATCAGCTTATGAAGAGTGAGAAATACGGAGAACGTCGTGGAGCAGCTTTTGGACTTGCTGGAGTCATCAAAGGATTTGGAATATCTAGTTTGAAAAAATATGGAGTTGCTACTGTTCTTCGTGAAGGACTTGCAAATAGGAATTCTGCCAAATGTCGTGAAGGATCTTTGCTGGCATTTGAGTGCCTTTGTGAAAAGCTTGGGAAATTGTTCGAACCGTAAGTTGTTTATTTATTTATGTATTTCTATTCTATGTGTGATAGATAACACTGTCTCTCTGTTACAGGTATGTGATCTACCTATTACCATTGCTTTTAGTTTCGTTCTCTGATCAAGTTGTTGCTGTTCGGGAAGCTGCTGAATGTGCTGCTCGTGCTATGATGTCTCAGCTTACTGCTCAGGGGATGAAGCTTCTCCTTCCTTCACTTCTCAAGGTCCCTCTCTTTTTCCTTATTGTTATCAATAGCAGGATATTTGAGATTCTTATATGATTTATAACTTCATGATATTTTCAGGGTCTTGAAGATAAAGCTTGGAGGACAAAACAGAGTAGTGTTCAACTTCTTGGATCCATGGCATACTGTGCTCCACAGCAACTTTCTCAATGTCTACCTAGGATTGTCCCAAAGTTGACTGAGGTACTTTGGACAGAAATACAATGTTGACTTACATCTTTATTAGTTAATATAATCAAATTTCTAATTTTTTTTTTTTTATTGATTTTAGGTGCTAACTGATACGCATCCGAAAGTTCAGTCTGCAGGGCAGACAGCACTCCAGCAGGTTTGACTATATTCTTGCAAGTTATCTACCATTCATATCTTTCTATGCTTGTGGGTGGATGTAAATTTGTAATATTGTAAATATATTATTGCATTATAGGTTGGTAGTGTGATTAAGAATCCTGAAATCGCCTCCCTTGTGCCAACTCTTTTGCTGGGTCTTACAGACCCTAATGACCATACAAAATATTCCCTGGATATTCTTCTTCAGGTAACAACACATAGTTTTTATTTTTACTTTTATGCTTTAAGTTCTTATTTTGTTGGTTGTTTCTTGATCTTTCACAGACAACTTTTATAAACTCGATTGATGCTCCTTCACTTGCCCTTTTGGTGCCCATTGTCCATCGTGGTTTGAGGGAGAGGAGTGCCGAAACGAAAAAGAAAGCTGCACAAATTGCTGGCAATATGTGTTCACTAGTCACTGACCCAAAGGATATGCTTCCTTATATAGGATTGCTTCTTCCTGAAATTAAGAAGGTATAGTATGAGTATCCTTTATGTATGTTTAGTAATAATCATACTAATGTTATCTAATGCATCTCACTTAAAACCAGGTATTAGTGGATCCAATTCCTGAAGTTCGATCTGTAGCAGCTAGAGCTGTTGGGTCTCTGATAAGAGGAATGGGAGAAGAGAACTTCCCGGATCTTGTTCCATGGTTGCTAGACACACTCAAATCTGACGGTAGTAATGTTGAAAGATCTGGTGCTGCTCAAGGGTTAAGTGAGGTCAGAATTTAGCTTATTTTATAAATCAGAAATTCTGATTCTTTTGTTCAATTTTCAATTTAGTTATATGGGGATTAAAGAATGTCTATTCATCTCTATAGGTAGTGGCTGCTCTTGGAACAGAATATTTTGAACACCTTCTTCCTGACATCATACGCAACTGCTCACATCAAAGGGCACCTGTACGTGATGGTTATTTGACCCTTTTCAAGGTTAGCTGCTTCTTCAACTGGTTTCATTCTCATTATCTTTGTATCATATATCAGTTGTACATTTATACTCATAAGATTATTTCTCTTGTAGTATCTGCCAAGATCATTGGGTGTGCAGTTCCAAAACTACTTACAGCAAGTGCTACCAGCCATCTTAGATGGTAAGTTTTATCTTTTGTATTCTTTTAGTTTTTATAATACATTAGATTAGATTTATGCACTTTTCTATATTGGAGCATATAATTAATATAATAAAACACACATTTGTCATCAGGTCTTGCGGATGAAAACGAATCTGTACGTGAGGCTGCACTTGGAGCTGGACACATACTGGTGGAGCATTATGCTACAACGTAAGTTGTTTCATTTACTTGCATGACTGATAAAACGAATTACAAAAATAATGCCAATTGTCAAACAATTATCAGTCTCATTATATTGATGGTCTTTTTTGTAAATATGCCAGGTCACTGCCTTTGCTTCTGCCAGCTGTAGAAGACGGGATATTTAACGATAACTGGCGAATCCGTCAAAGTTCTGTGGAACTTTTGGGTGATCTTTTATTTAAGGTTGCTGGGACTTCTGGAAAAGCACTTCTTGAAGGTGGCAGTGATGATGAAGGTGCCAGTACTGAAGCACAAGGTCGTGCAATCATTGAGGTTCTTGGCAGAGAGAAGCGTAATGAAGTGCTTGCTGCACTCTATATGGTTCGAACAGATGTCAGCCTCTCAGTTCGCCAGGTAGGATATTCATATTATCCATCTCAATATTTTGTTTTCATTTCAGTTTGCCAGATATGTGAAATTTATTCTCCCTCTCCTATAGGCTGCCTTACATGTGTGGAAGACTATAGTTGTAAATACTCCTAAGACTCTCAAGGAGATAATGCCAGTCTTGATGAATACTCTTATCAGTTCCCTTGCTTCATCATCCTCAGAAAGGCGACAGGTCTGTCATTTTTGTTTATATCTGTTTCTAAGTTTGTTGCATATTTTGGAAACTAAATTCTTGCTTGATATTGTAAAGGTTGCTGGAAGAGCATTGGGTGAGCTTGTGCGAAAGCTCGGGGAGAGAGTGCTTCCCTTGGTTATTCCTATATTATCTAAAGGCTTGAAGGACCCTGATTCTAGCAGACGACAAGTATATTATTTTCTCTTTGGTTTTTTCCTGTTCATCATTTAATTCTTGAATTTTATAATTATCAAAAAGCTGAATGTTCTTTGATCTACAGGGTGTCTGCATTGGACTGAGTGAAGTGATGGCTAGTGCTGGTAGGAGCCAGCTGTTAAGTTTCATGGATGATCTTATTCCCACCATTCGTACAGCTCTTTGTGATAGGTACATTTGTGTTTTTACCTTTTTCTCCTTCTGTTTGTTAGTTTCAGTAGGTACTTGATATGTGAAAGTGAAATCTATCTCTCTTACAGTGAGGTTGAGGTTCGTGAATCTGCAGGGCTTGCGTTTAGTACTCTGTACAAGGTACTTTTAATTTTAGCAAATTTTAAAACTGCCTTTTATCATTTGTGTTGTACTCTGCTTCTTATATGTTAATTATGCATCTGCAGAGTGCGGGAATGCAAGCAATTGATGAAATTGTCCCAACACTCCTCCGTGCTTTGGAAGATGATGACATGGCAGATACCGCCCTTGATGGCCTTAAACAAATTTTGAGGTATCAAGCACCACAATTGATATTTATAGTTTTAAGATGATCTTACAATTTACATGTATCAAATACTAAAAAGCTGCCTGGAATTATGACAGTGTCCGAACAGCAGCTGTGTTGCCTCATATATTGCCAAAGCTTGTTCATCTCCCTCTCTCGTATGTATCTGGCATCCAAGTTTCCATCTCTCTTACTTAAACACTTTGATTATATATATGATGCTTAACTGTTGATGGGAACATGTTTTCCATTCCAGTGCTTTCAATGCACATGCTATAGGAGCAGTTGCAGAGGTTGCAGGTGCTGGTCTAAATGTTCATCTTTCAACGGTTCTTCCTGCTTTGCTCTCTGCCATGGGAGATGATGATCATGCGGTATGAAGTTGTTAGTGATCTTGATAAAATTGCTTCCATTTCCATGCTAAGTTGGCTTTTATTTGTAATATAGGAGGTCCAAAATCTTGCAAAGAAGGCTGCAGAAACTGTGGTGTTGGTAATTGATGATGAAGGGACTGAGTATTTGATATCAGAACTTCTCAAGGGGGTGGGAGATAACCAGGTAAGGCTCTGTAGAATATATCATAATTTTTCTCTTCCAACTCTATAAATCCGATTCTGACATATGCTGTTAAACTTGCAGGCTTCAACTAGGCGCAGTTCTGCATATCTACTTGGATACTTTTTCAAAAACAGTAAATTGTATCTGGTGGATGAAGCTCCAAATATGATATCCACCTTGATCATTTTACTAAGTGACACAGACTCTGCCACTGTATCGGTAATGTTTCATTTATCTTACTGTTTTTTTTTTTTTTTAATTATTTTTTTTTATATAAAACATCATCCTTTATATTATATATAATACATAACAGGCTGCCTGGGAGGCACTGTCTAGAGTTGTTGGTTCAGTCCCGAAAGAAGTTCTCCCATCATATATAAAATTAGTTCGTGATGCTGTATCCACATCTAGAGACAAGGAACGTAGAAAGAAGAAGGTTAAATATATGTTCACTTTATATTCAATAATAATTATTTCATGATTTTGCTTTGTTAATTAAGTTAACACAAATAAATATTTGTTGATGGACATATAGGGTGGACCAATTGTTATACCTGGGTTATGTCTCCCAAAGGCTCTTCAACCATTGCTTCCCATATACCTTCAGGGCCTAATAAGTGGGTCTGCAGAATTGAGAGAACAGGCTGCTCAAGGTCTTGGAGAATTAATTGAAGTAACAAGTGAAAAAGCACTCAAGGAGTTTGTTATCCCTATTACAGGGTAACTAGCTTTCCTAGGACTTTATTAGTCTCTTATTTAATTCTACTTTTTTTTTTTTTTTTTTTTTTTTTTTTTTTTTTGTTTTGCTTGACTTGTTTATGATGATTCCAGGCCTCTGATCCGAATTATAGGCGATCGATTCCCATGGCAAGTGAAAAGTGCTATTTTGTCAACTTTGACCATCATAATAGCAAAAGGTGGGATGGCTCTTAAACCTTTTCTCCCTCAGCTACAAACCACCTTTGTCAAATGCCTGCAGGACAACACAAGGTAAGATTTCCTTTTCTACTACCATCTTTTGTTTACCTGTATTCCTTTTTACATGAGGGCATTCTCGTCAAATTACAGGACTGTTCGTTCAAGTGCTGCTCTCGCACTTGGTAAGCTTAGTGCACTAAGCACAAGAGTCGATCCCCTAGTTGGGGATCTTCTATCCAACCTACAGGCATCAGAAGGTGGGGTCCGCGAGGCAATACTGGTCGCCCTAAAAGGCGTTGTCAAGCATGCTGGAAAGAGTGTTAGTGGTCCTGTTAAGACACGTGTTTTCGATCTCTTACAGGAGTTGATCTACAACGATGATGACCAAATACGAAGCTCTTCAGCAAGAATTCTAGGCATAATATCAGAGGTGAGGTTCATGTCATTTAAAAAAAAAAAACTTACTACAGTTAATAATAGTATTTTATTATCCGCTAACTTTTATTCATTTAATTGCAGTATTTGGAGGATGATCAAATTTCTGAATTACTAGAGGAACTCCCGGAAAATGCTTCATCGCCTACCTGGACCACTAGGCATGGCTCAGTTCTTACAATCTCATCCATGCTAAGACACATTCCTACTGTAATATCAGCATCTCCATCATTCACAGTAGTTATAGACTGCCTCAAAAATAGCTTGAACGATGAAAAGGTTTGGTCAACTTTCAGTCAAATATAGTAAAACATTAAAAAAAACTTCCTGATAAATTTCTGATATATTTTTTTTTTGCTTGTGTAGTTTCCTGTTCGTGAAACATCAACTAAAGCATTAGGAAGGCTTCTACTTCATCAAATTCAAAAGGATCCATCCAATTCAAATGCACACAAGGCCACTCTTGTCTCCATTGCTTCTGCCATGCAGGATGATTCCAGTGAAGTCAGAAGGAGGGCATTGTTTGCACTTAAAGCAGTTGCAAAAGTACTTTTTTCCCTTATTTTTTAAAATATATTAAAAAAAAACGTGTTTTATTAACATTAAGGTTAACTTGATTAATGCAGGCAAACCCTAGCATGATAACAATCCATGTTACTGTATATGGTCCTGTGCTTGCTGAATGTTTAAAAGATGGAAGCACACCCGTGAGACTCGCAGCTGAAAGATGTGCCTTGCATGCCCTTCAGTTAACAAAAGGTATATCTAATATCTATATCTATATCTATATATAATATCATATTTTGTTTCTTTTTCTTATGTAAAATTTTTTCTAGGGACCGAAAATGTTCAAGCAGCTCAAAAATATATTACTGGCTTAGATGCAAGACGGATATCAAAGCTTTCTGAATACAGGTACTGTTTATTTAGAATTCACATTTAAAGATAATAGCCATTCAATGTATTGAAGTTTTTATTATAACCATTTGTCTGTTGCAGCGATGATAGCGATGACAGTGAGGATGACTCAGCAAGTGGTTGATATTTGATAATGTGTGTAGATTCTAAGGTTTTGGTGTTGATTTATAGGGTAAAAGTTTTCCAAAGGCTCAATGAGAGGTTCTTATCTACATTTTTGTATCCATAGGATAAACTACATGCATTTATTTATTATAGAACATAAAGAAATCAAGTACCCATTTTTTTCAAATGGGTTCGCATCGCATCGCAGCTGCTACTTGTGAGTTGTAATTTTGACAAGTTTTTAATTTATTTATATGAATGTCGTGATTAATGGAAAGTTTGTGCTGTGCAAAATCAACTATTGCCCCAAATATTAGGTGTAGTTTGTTTTTATGCAATATTATGATAACAACTTAAGTAGCCTATTACGTTTGCTGTTTAATTTAATTTGAAATGGCCTTCACAATAGTGGGTCAAGTTTCTGAGAAAGTGAGTCATTGATATTTTAATGGAATCCATGCGGATTCTAAGTATGTATAGGGTATGATAAATGGTATGCAAATATATAGGGCATGACAAATGGTCGATATATTACGAATAAAATATGGTCGTATGCAACTTGATTGTGAGTTTTGAGAATGTTTGACATTTCACCTGTTATTGAAGTTTCCTCAGAGAATGGACTTTGTGGTTTGGTGAAAAGCATGGTATCATCAATTGCATGCCCTTCAGTTAACACGTGAATAAAGTGTATATAAGAATTTAGGAACACTTTGACCATAAAGATAAGAAACCCCTAAATAAAGAAGTGTGTTTGGATAAAGTTTAGTAAAGATATCATTAAGGGATTGATTGTGATTCCCGTACGGGAAGAGAAAATTTAGTTAGATGTTCTCATATTCTTGCACTCATTCTTGCATAAGTGATTTTGATGAAAATCTTTTTTTAAGGGTATGTGAAATGTAACAATCATGTTATTTATGAACTTGTGGTTCATATACTATTAGGGAGTGTTGGACACATATGTGTTGTTTCAAGAGAAGACCTTTTGTGATAATAGGTATGTTGCTTTAATGTAAGTATATTATTACCTTGACGAGTAACATGGTAAATGGGTAGTATAAAAAATAAGAAGGCATTTCATTGCTAATCAAGCATAATTAATAATTGTGGCACTCTATGAGATGGTTCGTAAGAGTTACAAGTTGATGTGCTTGAATGCTTATAAGTATGGCTTAATAGATGTTGGGTTTTCTTAGTTGAAAGTATGATGCTTAAATAGGAAAGAATATGCCTTATTTGGTGTAAGTGAGGAGAGTGTGTCATCATTTATGTTCATAATATGTTAAGTTGCACAAGTGTTATGAAGTAGTTTACATGATACACTTGTTGTTAGACTTGAGTCCTTGTAGATATGAATGGTGTTTTGAAGGAATAAAGTATGAATCAAAATACATTGATTGATTGGTTTAAAAAGTTTGCGACTCTAAAATATTTAGCCTTATTGTTTCATATTTTTTAAGGTAAGAAAACATGGGAGATCACTTGTGAAATTATTTGGAGATCCTAAAGGCTTCAAGAACAATTCTAAAATGGATTCCACATCTTAGTTGAAGTCATCATTTGTAGAGTAAGGTTTTATTCTTCTCATCACCTATGAATTTTGAGAATCAAATGATGAGATTCCTCATTGAGAGTTCATGTGTTACTGAAGTCTCATCATAGAAAAGACTTCTTGGTTTGGTGAAAGCATGATCCTTAGTTTAGGAAGAAATTTGGAACCATAATGTATATAAATATAATGTACGCTACTACGCACACAATATGATTAATGTATCATACTTGATGCATCAAATGTATTATCATCAATTACATTATTGAATGGGTGAGTAAAACGTATATACGATTATGGGAAGACTTGATGATAAAGATGAGAAACCCCAAAATAAAGGAGCATGTTTGGTTAAAGTTCATTAAAGATATCATTAAGGGATTGGTTATGATTCACATACTAAAAGTTAAAATTTAAACTTAGATGTTCTCATATTCTTGCATAAGTGATTCTGTTGAGATATTATTCTTTTAAGGGTAAGTGAAATATAACAACCTTGTTTTTTATGGACTTGTGGTTCATATAGTATTAGGACCGTTGGACACATATGTGTTGTTTCAAGAGAAGACCTTTTAGGATAATAGGTATGTTTCTTTAATGGAAGTATACTACCTTAATGAGTAATGTGGTAAATGTGTAGTATCAAAGATAAGAAGTATTTCATTTCTATTTAAGCATAATTAGTAATGGTGGAATTATATGAGATGGTTGTAAGAGTTACAATTTGATGCGCTTGAATGCTTGTAAGTTTGACGTAGTAGATGCTAGGTTTTCTTAATTGAAAGTACGATGCTTAAATATAAATAATATTCCTTATTTGTTGTATGTAAGGAGAGTGTGTCATCATTTCTGCTCATAATACATTAAGTTGCAAAATTTTTATGAAGTAGTCAACATGATACACTTGTTGTTAGACTTGAGTTTTTGTACATATGAATGGTATTTTGAATTGATAAAGTACAAATGATAGTACATTGACTTAACTGGTTTAAGGAATGAAACGAATAAATTTCAACCATGTTTTTTATGAACTTGTGATTAATATATTATTAGGGACTGTTGGAAACATATGTCTTGTTGCAATAAAAGACATTTTAGGATAATAGGTGCACTGCATTGATGGAAGTATATTACCTTAACATGTAACGTGGTACATGTGTGGTATCAAAGATAAGAAGGTATTTCATTGCTAATTAAGCATAATTAATAATGACAACATTCTATGAGATGGTTTGTAAGAGTTACAATTTGATGTACTTGAATGCTTGTAAGTATAATGTAATAGATGTCGGGTTTTCTTAGTTGAAAGTACGATGCTAAAATAGAAAAATTATACCTTATTTGGTGTTTGAGAGGAGAGTGTGTCATCATTTCTATTCATAATACATTAAGTTGTACAAGTGTCATGAAGTAGTTTAATTGATACACTTGTTGTTAGACTCGAGTCCTTGTATATATGAATGGTATTTTGTAGGGATGAGAATGGGTCCGTGTGGGTCGGTTTTGACCTATAACCGAACCCAAATCAGTGACATCAATTTTAAAATATTCCAAACCGAACCTAGAACCCAAACCAATGGGTTCGGTTTCTTGGTTCCTGGTTCGATTTTCCTTGTTTAAGGAATTTGGATGCCTTTGAGCCAAGTAAAGCATGACATATTATATAAGCACCAAGAGGCACTGATTTTCGATCCAATTGTCAATGTGGGATGAATTGTGCTTATAAGAAAAGATAATTTGTTTTATAATTCTTGAAGAGGGTACTGGTTGCAAGCCTCCAACAATGTGATTTAGATTTAAGGTGTGTAGAAAAATAAATCAAGTGTGTATTTGCCAAGATTCAAACGTGAAAGCTTAGGTTCAAAGGCACAACATGTTAACCACTAGAACCATTCGCTTCATGTGTTTTGATTACGCACTATATATGTATATTGTGTATATAATGTATATTTTTATATAATTGATTAATTCGGTTTCTTTCGGTTTTACCATATAAAAAAGCAAACCCAAACCAAAAGTTTTGGTTTTTGAAAAACCTCAACCAAAACTGTTGGTTTCTGGGTTTTGGTTTCATCAGTTTTTGTAGGTTTTTCGGTTTATGGATTTGGTTTTACTCACCCCTAGTATTTTGAATAGATAAAGTATAAATCAAAGTACATTGACTTCATTAGTTCAAGCAATGAAACATATACCTTTCAATGATGTTTCTTTGGTTTTAAAACTTAAAATACCTTAGAATAAGTTGTCATGAAGGCTAGATGTATTTTCATAAGATATAAAGGAGTTGGAACATGTCATAACAATAAAAACTAGCACAAAAACCATACGGATCAAGTTTTGAGATTTACCCTACGTCCAAAACATATAATCACTTACAATCTACGAAAATGAAAAGCTTGTGACGCTAAACTTTTTAGCCTTATTGTTTTATATTTTATTCACTAGGGTAAGAAAACATAGGAGATCACTTGTGAAATTATTTGGAGATCATAACGACTTCAATAACAAATTTAAAATGGATTCCATATCTTGGTTGAAGTCACCATCAATATAGTAAGGTTTAAATTCTCTCATCACCTATGAATTTTGAGACTCAAATGATGAGATTCCTCATTGTCAATTCATGTGTTATTGAAGTTTCCTCATAGAAAGGACTTCAAGGTTTGGTGAAAGCATGATCCTTGGTATAGGAAGACATTTTAAACCATAGTGTATATAACCGAGACTTGCATAATATGCATTACTCAAGGCATACAATAAGATTTATATATCATACTTGACTAACTGATGCATCAAATATATTATCATCAATTACATTGTTGAATGGATGAGGAAAGTGTATATACGATTATGGGAAGACTTGATGATAAAGATGAGAAACCCCAAAATAAAAGAGCATGTTTGGTTAAATTAAAGATACCATTAAGGGATTGATTATGATTCACATACTAAATGTGAAAGTTTAAAGTAAGACGTTCTCATATTCTTGCATAAGTGATTCTGATGACAAAATCTTCTTTTAAGGGTAGGTGACATAACAACCATATTTTTTATGAACTTGTGATTCATATACTATTAGGGAATATTGAACACATATTGTAACATCTGTTTTTAGGCATTAGTCGTTTTGACATTGATTTGTATCAAGTTTGAGATTTGGGATTTTCTTTGGACCACGACACGACATTTATATGTGGCGATGCAGGCCACATCATTAAGTAGTCACTTGGTCAAGTATGGACCGTGATGTGATGACGGGTCAGTTCAAAACCCTAGATATCGGGCGTTAAACCATATTTAAGTTTATAAAATTTTAGGGGCTGTGTCACCTTTCAGTCTCCTCCTCAAGAAAGCAAACCTTATCCCCCATTGTGTATTCTTGAGAAATTGTTGGTGTTCTTGGTGAGCTTTTGGAGTAAGATCAAGGTGTAGAAATGCAAGAAAGCAATAGCCACAAGAAGTTTATCCTTCTCAATATCTTTGGACCTCTATAAGTGTCAAAGCTTCGAACTTTTTCATGTTTCATTCTTAGATCTAGGATCTTAAGGAGTTTTAGCTAATTTTTTGTCCCATTTCTTGTAATTTCTTGGAGTTTGGGAACTCCAAGTTGATATGGTTGTCTAAGTTTCACTTATGGACCACTTTTATGCTTGAAAGTTGAGTTCTTATACCCATTCCAAGCCATGCAAGGCACTTTGGTCATTTTGGACCCCTTTTAGAGTTAGGGTTTAAGATCTAGTTAGATTAGGCATGAGGAATGGATAAAGTTGGAAAATTTATCTATGCAAACTATTAGAAGAATCAAATATGAGATTTTGAGCTCTGGACATTAAGGATTAAGTGCTTAAGGAATTAAGTTGTTTCAGATGTAAATCACAATGCATTATTTTGGTGTGTCGTGATGGGATTCATGATGTTCAATCGCGATTGTTTTGCCCTGTAGTATTTGCGATGTGATCAAAGTGTTAGGTCACAGTGTGGAGCCTTTGACTGTTAACTACTACCAGTTGACCGCTGAATTTTATAATAGTTTGACTTTTAGTCAAACCGAAGGTTTTTAGTTATAGACCGAGGCTTAACCTCTGTCCAGTTTAGGCGGTTTGTATAATTGATTCCACAAAGGCTTCGAGTAGTTGAGATTTCAACTCTAAGGATGTTATTTGGGCCGAATCCAAACCAAACCGACTCGAAATCGAATAACCCGAGAATCGAATAAGGGTAATTGCACGAACAAAAAACCGAACCAAAAAAGCAATACAGGTTCGGTTCGATTTGGGTATTAATTGGTTCAGTTCGGTTCTGACCCAAATAACCCAAATAACATGTACACGATGATTAAGGATCTAATATAACCGAAAAGAGCCGAATAAACCGTATTATGATCTATAATCCGAATAACATTTACAATATGATTATAAATATTATATTTTGTATGACTTTTATAGTTTATGATTTTATAACACATCTTTTAAAGAAACAAATTTGTTAATTAAAAATAATGAAACCTATATATAAGTGTTTTAAATGTGCAAAAAAAAAGTTAGAATTTGTGTAGTAAGAATGTAAACATGAATTAACTATTCTTGATATATAAAATATAAATTCCAAACACCAAAATCTTAAGATATAGTTATGAAGCAACATACTAAACACTAAACATTAAACACCCAGAATACCCCAAAAATTAATATATAAGTAAGTTAAACATTAAACATTCAACACCCATAATAAAATATGAATCTTAAGTTTCTAACCATATCCAAAATAACATTTGTCAAACATGAATTAACTATTCGAGAATATTGATTGGTTGTTTTTTCCTTTCCACCTCCATTGTTTATCGCCTCTTCTAAAGCTTTTGCGACCTCATCATCTTTCAAAATTTCATCAATGTTGTCCACAATTAGATTTCTTGATTTCGTTACCCAATCATGGGTGCAAACCAAAGCCTCTACTATATTTGCGAACAAATTTGTTTGATAGAGATTTAATATCTGCCCGCTTGTACTAAACACTGCCTCTGACGCCACAATAGAGATTTGCAGTCCCAAAATATCTATCAACATAAACATAGAAAGTGTTCAAATATATTATAAAAAAGTATACAAAAAATAAAGTTATACCTTTCACCATACGGGATATAATAGGATAATGAGATGCATTTTGTTTCCACCAAAGTACAATATCCAAATCTTTATTGTATTTAATTGACTGCTCGTTTAGGTATCGTGTCAACTCTGTTTCCATTGATGCCAATGGGTAATCCGTTTGTACTATTTAATCACCCGTGAAGTTGTTCTCTTCATCAATCACAACTACATCTTTATTTTTTTAACAACAACCTCAAAACTTATATAAATAAGAACAGCCTACTAGTAGAACACTAGCAAGGCAGAAAAGTTACAAATACAACAAGAGAAAACAAAAATTTAAACGGACGAACCTAGGAATTCCAAATAACTACGGTTTTGGAATCCCTATTTTTCCACCACGAAAAGGAATTAAGGACAATCAAATCAAACAAGGAATGCTTCACAATTTTCTCTTCACCAAACATAACTACATTCTTAAAATGCTAAAGCATCCAAATCGTGGTTATGAAAACAATCTCTATATGTTTCTTATTCTCATTCTTCCATCTTTGATTATCAATCCAAGTAAGCTATTCTTTGATGGACGAGCTCAAGGGAAAACCACATCAAACCACCTCACAACCACCTTCCAAAGCTTCGCTGCCAAATCACAAATAAAGAACAAGCGCGTTAAAGTCTCACCTCAAGTCGAACAAACCTGACAGCAAACAGAATCTAGAGGAATCCCACGCTTATAGAGCTTAAAATGAGTGGGAAGTCGGTATTGAAGAGCACGCCACAAAAAGTGCAAACTCTTCTAGGAAAAATTTATTCCAACTAAAAGAAATATTACCACCTTTTAGCAAGATCATGTCAATATACATTCTAGTACTCTTGAGAGTGAACATTCCTTCAACATCTAACCTCCACACGAAATGATCATTCTCATTTAAGATACAAACTTGTATTAAAGCTTCAATAAGACAATTCAACTAGTCCTCTTCTCTCCCACCTCTCAAACGTCTACGCAACTTCCAATCCCAAACACCCTCACGCATCTATCCTTCACCAAACACATAATATCCTCTTCTAATCTAAATAATCTATTGAACCTATATTTAAGCGGTTGATCTCTTACCCACGTATCAAGCCAAACTTTCGTATCATCACAAGTACATCTTCATGACGATGTGTTTGACTTTGAGAAGAGTCGGTATTGTCAAACTTTGGTTTGTAGAAAAAAAATCTCAAATCTTTTTGGAAGACCCCATATTAAGGCCTTAGCCTTCAAACTGACTTTCGAGTTGAGCATGTGATCTTTTTGTGTATTCTTCAACTTAATCAACTTCTCAAAGGTTTGTTAAAGAAAATCAAACTTGAACCATGGATCTAATATGACCGCAAAATATAAAAATTTTAAGGTTGCCCCAATACATTTTCGTATTGTCAATCATGTTCTTCCCGATCAAACAAAATTGGGGACTAGCCGCCCATTCTTTAACGTCTTTGTACACATCACATATTTATCCAAAAAACGATGTGCCATCGGTTTTGTTGACATCTATACTATGTCGGTTTTCACCACGAATTTCTCGAGAAATCCAACCATAGCTCTATAAATGTTGAAATCTTATTTTATTGGTGTCAAAACATATCGAACATATGTAGAATCTATTACAATAAAGTAAATGTTAGTTTTTTTAATACCCTTCTTTAGGAGCCTGTATCTTATTGAATGTACAATTAAACAATGCATTTAAATAGTGTAAACTATATTTTAAATTGTGAACTACAATCTGGAAAAAATCGGGCTAATTGGATAAATAACGAAAATGTTATGACAATTCAAAGTTGGCTAAAATTTTGCAAACATGCTGAAACAGAAAACTCAGCTTCAATACCCCATATTTAGGGGCACATATATCATTGAATATAAATCCAAATAATGAATTTAAATAGTGTAAACTATAGTTTAAATTGTGAACTACAAGCTGGAAAAAAATAACGAAAATGTTATGACAATTCAAAGTTGACTAAAATTCTACAAACATGTTGAAAAAAAAAACTATGGAATGGACTATAAAATTACCTTTAACTTCAAACATGCCTAAAACCTTCTCCAACTCCACCACAATCTTCAATAACTCGTATGTGGAGTACCATCAGGTTGGGCAAGATGATTGCACAAAAACTTCTTGTATTCCACATTCAGTTTTTTCATGCATTCTTTGAACCTTTGAATTCGTTGTTTGGAATTCCTAATGTATTTAACGGCCTTTTGCATGCACTTGATACTATATTGGTGTTGATCAAACCCATCCCTAATAATAAGGTTACGGATGTAGGCCATACACCTTACGTGTAATTGTCCCCCCCCCCCCCCCCCAATCGTACAACTTTGATAGTTTTTCGTTAGAATTTCAATTGCTTTATCATTTGCACTAGCATTGTCTACGATTATGGTCATTACATTATTGATACCCTACTCTTGAAGACAAGTCAACAACGTGCGCCTAATGTCTTCTTCCTTATGACTATCTAAATATTTAAAGTTGACAATTATTTTGTGCATGACTCAATCTTCATCAATAAAGTGGGTCGTGACCACCATATAGCTCGACCTTGGACATGAGCTTGTCCAACAATCGGTGGTCAAATGTACATTACTTAGGGGATTACTAAAGAACTTAAACAATTTAAGCCTTTTATTTAAGAAAGTAATCGGTGACTCTATTTGAAAGTGTGGTTCTACACGACAAAACTACTTTCCCGTTCAATGCTTTTGTATACTCAATAAATGATTCATTCTTTACTAATAAATTTAATAACTACAAATAAATTTAACAAAATCTGTTTTTTTTATTCTTTTCTCATCATGCTTCCAAGTTCCAATGCTATTCTCCTTGTTTTTATTTTTTTTTGAAATTGTAAGTGGTTTGGTTTTATAGTTTATGTTTTTCTTGATTTTTTGGGTTCATTCTACATCTTTCCATATGTGTAATCATACTAGAAGTACCGTTTCCGTTGGATTCGGTTTTGAGAAACGTGCCACACTTTTTACATTTGCTATGACTAACTTTGTCAATATGAACTACATCATAATCGGCCCAACAAGCCGCCCTTTGGACATATTTCATTTTCTTCATGTTTGTTGTTTGACTTGTTCCGGTTTGGTTTCAACTTAGTGTTATCAACAAACATATCTTCATCATCAATCTAACTTACAATAAGACAATCATTTAAATATAACAGAATAACAATATATGTTCTTTAACATTTAAATAGATCCAATCAATGTGGAATGGAACAAGTAAAAGAACAAATATGGTTGCTTTCTCCATTAAATACTCTCATTCAAGGTTCTAAAAAAAGATGTTGTTAACTATCTCTCATTCAAGGTCAAATTCCCCATTGCTTGGACTTATAGAGAAAATGTTAACGGTTAAGACGTGGCATAACACATTCAAATTTCAATTAAAACCATACATAATAATACATTGAAAGATTAAGTAGTAAATTAACACATTAAAATTTATATGAGTAACATACATAATAACACATTGAAAGATTGAGTAGTCGATTAAGATACAAATACTTACTTGAGTTTCTTGACTTGGAACCCAATTTTCCATGACTTGAATGGAGTTCGATCATAGTAGAAACTAGAAAACGAGGATGAGGATAATTTTTTCTTACATGAATCAATCAAGGGTAGACGCAATTAGCGTTCGAATTTCGATTTCAATCAGTGTTTGAACTTCGATCAAGAGAAAAACACAAGAGTCGAGGCAATCAGTGTTCGAACTTTGATTTCATGAGAATCGACGCAAGGAATAAAAATCTTTCGTTGATTTTTTTGTAATACTTTGATTGATTTCTTCGTTGATTTTTTTTGTAATACTTTGATTGATTTCTTACGGGTTGAATGCACCAACACCGTCCCATTGGATTGATATCCTGGTTTATCCTATGTTGTTATGTTGTAGTGATCTGTTAGATTTGTATCATGGTACATAGGATGTTGTTATGCTGTAGTGAACTATTTGATTCATATTATTATTTGTATTTGCCGACTTTGTGTTCATTTTTGTTTAGTGGTTATATCGACATGTTGGTTTGGGTTGAGGCGGTCCTACTTTGTGTTGTAAGCCAAGACAACTGGGGACGACCGGATAGGCTGTAGGCCCTGCAAGGTGGTCTAGTCAAACTGGCAGCCTGTGGAGCAGTTCACATAGACTGTAGGCCCTGAGAGGCAGTTCAGTCAGGCCGGCTGCTCGTGGAGCGGTCCAGATAGGCTGTAGGTCCTGCGAGGCGATCCAGTCAGGCTTGCTGCTCATATTTGCATGCTTGCTTATTATGTGGTGTGTTGGTACTTTGGGGGAACTCATTAAGCGTTCGCTTACAGTTTTAGTTTTGTTTCAGGAACTTCGGAAGACCGTGGCAAGGAGAAGGTGTGACCATACACATCCTGGGCTTTATGTTGTTGATCTTGGGAGACTTTTTTTTGAAAAACTTTTTTTTTGAAAATGGGATGTTTTGAAAAGTTTAAATTTGTTGTGATTTTGAGACGTTACATGCCTTATGTCTCTTTTCCCTATCTTCCATTTTTTCGACCACCACTTCGGACAACTAGTTCTATTGAAAAGCCCTTCCTTGTTATTTCCTCTTTTCCCATAAAATGCATACTATTGTTTTTTTTACCATGCCTCATGTCTTTCATCACCTCCTTCTTGAGTTGTGTGGTCAGTTCATTCAACCTTTCATGATAATCTGGAGTGAAAATTTGGAAACCTGCAACCTCTCTTTCTTGGTAGCTGATATTCCTCGTTTTTGTTTCTCTTGTGCAACATGATGATAATAATTTCCTGATCTAGTTGTTGGTTTTGTTGGGTTTTATTCAAAAATCGGTTTCTAAAAACACTAGTAATGGTAACAGAAGCTTTAAAATTGTTGAATAAAGTTAAAACTATTTTAACCCACCAAAGATCATTTTGCAAACATAGAAAGTTTAATACAACCATAGGTAGCATAAAATAATACAATATTTTAAGACTTTGGTTCCTCTTGGGAGGTTAGAAGTAGATAGAGAATGTATATATGAACCCTAACTTATTTAGAAACACCAACAATTCTTCAACTTGGCATGGATGCTAGTCCTTATTGTAATAACTTCTTCCTAGTTTGATCTTAGCAATTTAAGAGACAAAAACTAGAAAGAATATAGAGACGGAAAGACCAAAATTTCATGGTTTTTGCTAGTTAAAGAAGAGATACATGCAAGCCTTTTAATAATCTTAATCCAAGTCCATACCCATTAAGTCTTGATGCTTTAAGCCACCATGCCGAAAACAAAAAAGGCTATAAGTGTAAGAGCATGAATTTATGATTAAATAAATACAAGCATGCCTTCTTTTCCCTTTATCGTCTCCTTGTATATTTTATAGAAAGAAGAAGCTAGTTTTTTCTATTATTAAAAGTTCTTGTAATTTTTATAACTTATAAAGTCATATAAATCCATATAAGAGAAAAAAACCATTTTTGTACAAAAAGATGTACATGACATAATAAATCATACCTTATGATATATTTTTATATATTTTGATACTTAACGTTGAAAATTAAGATTTCTATGAAATAAATAATTTCTAATTACTTACAAGATTTATATTTATTTATCAAGAATTAATTTTTTATGGATAATATATTTTTTTATCAAGATATTGTTAGCGTGACCCTTTAGAATCATATATTATCTAGTAATATCATTCTATAATGACTTTTGAGCATAAAGATCTTTCAATCTCTCAATTGTGCAAAACTCATTATAGATTGACATAGATAGTGGTGAACGTTTAATAACATTTCATTTCCCCTAGGAATATATGACTTTGTGACATTTTTATCAATATCTAATTCCCAAAAGCTCAAAGCCTTAATAGATGTATAAGGTAAGTTATCATTTATCCCTTTGTTACAAACATCCCGTTGAACATGAGACACAGATCACAATCAATCTTATTAAGTGTTCCATTTTGTTAATGCGCATTGGATGCCTAACTCTCAACACATAAGATGAACAAATCTGATCATGACTACATAAGCCTCTTGTATATTTCACACCACACTTGATAATAGCCTTTATAATAGCTTGTTTAAATACTAACATTTGACCATATCAAAGTAGATCATTCCTACACTTAAGTCCTACTATGTATCTCATGTACTAAGGATACAAAGATAGAACCTTAATCAAGTATCACTCATGATAGCGATCCATGAGGTGATCTTGATACAAGTCACGTCCAATACCCGTTCTTTGACAAGTACCCATGAATCTTGGTTAAAACCTGTAATGCATGAGTTTCTTGCTAGGCATTAATAAAATATGTAATTGACATTGGTCAACAATTGTAATCTTTTTATGACTAATCAAAGATAATTATTTGAGTATATGTGATTTATATGTATATATAAGTTTATAAAATAACTTCATAATTAGAGCTAAAATAAGCGTAAAAAATAAAAGATTATTTAGAAAAAATAATGTAAACGGATGTTGTAGTAGTTGTGATGGTGATTTCGTATACATAAAGTATGCCTAAATCTGACTTCATATAGAGTTTTAAACAAAAGTCGTAGTAATCGTAAAAGAAAACTTGTGCATATAGAGAACGTCCAAATCTGACTTGATATGAGGACATTATGATTTTTTTGAAGTTTTAGTGAAACTGTGTTAGTACAGAAATCGGAATTTAGATTGGCTGATTTTTAGCTGAAACAACCTAAACGAGAATCGAATATCGCTTAAGTAGGAGTTCGTTGATATAAAGACAGTCGAGAACAAATGTAGTATGAAAGAATTATGATTTTTATACAGACTTTAACAGTTTAAGTCTATTAAAAATATAACTTTAAAAATAGAGTGTGAATTAGCCAACAAAGTCTAAATGAAATATGTAGTACTCGTCGATAACTACACGTAGGTAGACGGGGAATCCGTGTCTGTGTGTCGTATATTCGTGTAAGACACGAATTTACACGACACAAATTTGTTAAACATGAACAAGGCTCGAATTATAAAACATTTTTGGGGTATCAAACACGAACACGACACGTAAAAAATTTGTGTGACACGTGACATGACACGAGTAGACATGTTTTTTAGCTGTGTTATACGAAAACACGAAAAAACACCAATATACACGTTTTTAATAACTTTTTTTAAGCTACGACTATAAACTATTTATTAACTTCTACGAAATTGGTCCCTAATATATTATAAATATAAAATTTAACCCATATATATATATATGTGTGTGTGTGTGTGTGTGTGTGCGCGCGTGCGTGTGTGTGTGTACGTGTTTGTACGTATCACGTGTCAACTCGAATTTGTATCGTGTCTTATACGTGTCTAAACAGATAAATTCGTGTTTGACACGTGTAAGACACGAAACACAAATTTAAAATACGTGTCAAACACGAATTTCAAAAACACATACACGGAAAACTCGTATCGTGTTCGTGTTAATCGTGTCGTGTATCAAATTGCCAGGTCTACACATAGGTATAAGGAACGTCGAAAATCGAGCTTGTATGAGAAAGCTATGATTTTATGAAGTTTTGTGAAAAGCGCCACGCATACGAGGCTTGGTGCGCGCTTCTAGAAGGGGTCTACGTAGGTCCAACAAAGTTATGCCATGTGTCACGAGGAGAGCACCCAACAAAACCAAGGCGTAACGTGCCTCTGGTCTGGGCATGGCACGCCTCCTCGAAACTTGCCCTATAAATACGCGATTTCAAGCCCCATTCAATCCCTCATGTAACACCCAAAAAATTTCAAACTTTTTTAAACTTTAAAATGCTATGGTTTTAAAAAACATTCGGGTGTTAACCCAAATTTAACAAAAACCGGTTCCACAAAACATTCACAAATTTAAAACATTGGGTGTTACCATTAAGCATCAATACAACCATAGCAAGCAAATAAGAATTACATCAATATGATTAACAAGGGACTTAAAAAATTCCACTCCATTCTCTATCACTTGAATTTTAACTTCCATCCTCTATCCTTAAGTGTAACCTAAGATACATGAGATTCTCTATCACTTGACTTTTAACTTCCAAACAGGATGCGTTGACTGATTCAACTTGCGAATCAGAGTACATAGCTTCAAGTGAAGCATCAAAGGAGGCAACTTGGATGAAGAACTTCATCGGTGACCTCGGGGTTCTCCCGACCATTCAGGAGTCAATGAAACTTTTCTGTGATAATGAAGGAGCGGTTGCCTTAACTAAGGAACCAAGATCATGGAAAGTACCATTACACCAGACATAGGGTAGAAGAAGGTCGCCTCATTGTGAAGAGGATATCATCAGAAGAGAATCCTGCAGATCCATTGACGAAGGCTCTGAGTAAGGTCAAACACAGTCAGTATGCTAGGAGCATTTTTCTGAGAGATGATATTAATTTGGTAGTTAGATAGTTATTTTGAAACTTGTAATAAAATAAATGTAATTGATTTTTTGGTGATTAAATAATGGAGAATTATTTATGAGTTTGTTTACTGCCTTTTGTCAATTGTTTATTCTTATGTTTCGTTTTGCATGTTTTACTTCGTGAATAATATGATTTTCAAATTTCATGGTCGGTCGTACTTTTGGAAGTAATTAGTGAATTAAGACTGTCATGAATTGGATTGTAGATTGTCTAAGAGAGTTAGATATAACAATAGTATTACTGCAATGTTCATGAGTATTTAGAAATGGAGATTTAAGTATTAGATAAACTCACGCTTAGAAAGTCACTTCATGGATTCTATGACGAATAATTCTGAGATGATAATATCTTATGATATTGAAGTAGAGATATATGAGTTATAATTTACAAGTCGGTTGTACATTGATAATGTGTAAACACATCAGTAACTTGATGTTATAAAACGTATTGTCATGCATGATTTGATGAGTAAAAGATACATGCATATGATTCAAAGTTTATTCGTTACTTTTTCCCTATCCAAAAAAGCGATATATTTGGGCCCCTCAGTGATTTGGTGTTGACTCATAGTGTTGGGCCCAACCAGGACTAAATTGATGTGTTCGATTAGAAGTCCTATATCATCACAAATTAGAAATCGGGAAACAAAGTCTTGGACAATGAGATTGATTCTATTTCATGTTTCATGTCCGAATGATATCCTGTAGAATGAAGGATTACACGATCACTTATCTTAGGACGCGTAACTGACTGGGTCAAAGTTCGGCAGCAACTTTTGGAAGTTACAATTTGCTGATCACTTCAGAAGTTATACTAGTGATTATAGTAATAGACTTATCCAAGTGCGAAACTGTTGGATTAGGTGTTTAAGCCCATAACTATAATTGGTATATATTTGAATTGATAGTAGCATGGTCATTTTGGGTTGCTTTCAAACCTAGCAATTAGAGATGATGACTTTTAGAGAGAGAAAGAGAGAGAGAGGGAGGGAGAAAGAGAGATTAATTTATTATATGATTAATAAATTGAAATAAATAGTTTATTAATAATTTTAGAAATAATATATTAGTTAGAAATTTTTTTATTTAACTAATAGTTGATTAGAAATTAATTAGAATTAATTTTGGGATTAATGGAATTAGTTAAAAATTAAGGGTTTAAAGTGCAATTGTTTAATAGTTGAATAAAAGGCTCAAGAACCTTCCACCATAGGTGGTGGATGGTTTTGGGGGGGGGGGGGGGGGGGTATTATAGGGTTTCTAGAATATTCCATGTGGATAAATAAGGAATGAGAGAAATATCAGATTTGAAATATTAATTTAATATTCAAATCAGGGTTATCTAGGATTTCCATGTACCATTATATGAAGACCCCTAAGCCTTGCATTTTCGGCCACTCATACCTCTAGAGTGATAGGCGAAATTCTAATATCCCCTTTCCTCTTTCTATAGTTTTCTCTCTTGCTAGCTTGGGTGTGAAACAGTAGAGACACAACAACTGTGGTGCTTGCTTCCAAGAGATCTACAAAGAAAAAATTATTGTTATTTACTATAATAACAATAAGGTATATGTTTTTCGAAATTTTTACCTAAATCCTATCAGATGTTTGGATGATGCTTCCTTGACTATGTTTTGGTTGATTTGGTCTTTTCGTAATTCTCTTTTGTTTAGTAATCGTAAACCTCTAAAACCTTTTCTTTAGGACTCCATTCAATCTCTTAGTCGTTCTTTTGGATTAAAGCTAAAGTTCCTAAGTTAGTGTAAAGTGTCAAGTGGTTAGATCGGATGAAATGTCCTTCCCTTGGTACTCTTGTTATGTAATTTCTAGATTTTGCTAGTTTTAATGTTAATGCTCCGTTCTATAAAAATCCTAATTGGAACTCAATTTTGAATTAATATATGTATCGTTATATCAGGAAACTACTATAATAATTATTATTATATAACAACAAAATAATAAATCTTTATCACCACAAATTGGAACCTAATTCAACGGATAAGGCTACTATCATACCATTTTTTATTTTATTTTTTCATTCGAAATTACCATTTGAATGGTAGGGCAATCACATTATATCAGCAACTATTTATTCATACTTTATTAACCAAAAAATGCAATAACTATTTATCCCTAATAATTAGCACCTGAATGGATTCGAAATTTTTGAATAGATGTCAATTCCATTATATCAGCAACCATTTATTTATAGTTTGTTAAACAAAAATGAAATAATTATATTTACCATTTTAAAAATAGTGATAAACATCAAATTATATATTAAAATCAATATTCGCAAAATTATACTTAATGATTGTATTTTTTTATGTTGTTTTAACCTGTATACTTAATATTGGTCACACATAGCCCATTTATGCCTTTTCCTTAACATGGACTATTTAAGCTTTGTTTTTGTTTTTGTTTTTGTTTTGTTTTGTTTTTTTTTTTTTTTTTTGTTTTTTTTTTTTTGACATGGACGATATCTATTCATTTTTAAAATAGATACCATTTATATGTGTTTTATACATACACAATTTCTATTAAAATTTTTACATATTGATTATTTCTGTTAACAATTTTTTTTTTGGTCTTCTCACCTTAAACTGTTTTTGCATGAAAGGATAACTTACTATAATTATATTTTTTGATTTTGTGTCACTTGGTTTGCTTTGTTACACGAAAGGTCAATTTCGGGTTTCAAGGGATCACTTGCTTTGATTTAATTTGAGCATGAAAGGAAAATATGATTTGATCTTTTTGGCTAGCTTCCTATATCCTTGTATATATGATGTGTGAAAGAGAAATGATTTACGTTGTTATTGAATATTTGTCATGGTTTTGGTAATCAAATATTTATGTAACTTATTTTTTTATTTTATTTTTTTGTAAATTTACTTTACTATCCATATTTTTAAAAATGATAAAAGAAATCTATTTTTATTATAATGATTTGCATATTAAATAAAATGAGCGATCATAGACATATTAAAAAACATCTGTTGTATGAAAACAAGTGTTTCAAAATTATGATCAATGATTATGATTTTTATACTCTGTATTATATTTTATGAATTGTATAATTTACAGGTTATAACCTAATAAAATATAAAAAGTTAAAATATTTATCCTAGGGTTCAAAATGTTAGATCAAAATTTGGCCCATCAAAACCAATATATTAGAAATCATTTTTATCAAACGAACATATTTCACCAATATATTTGAAATAATTTTTCTCAAACGAACATATTTCATATTTCTACCAAATGTTTTAAAAAATAACCTACTTTTATAAAGTAAAATAAAATAAACTTTGGAAGTCATCCTTGTGCATTTTGCTTGCGGATATAGTCCCTCCAACAAAAATTCAAGTCTTAAAATATATTTGGACCAAACTTGCAACTTATCGTAAACTACACTCGCCAATTTCTACAATAATTTACAAATTAAAGGACCGGATTAGGAATTAGACCAAACTTGTACGTAACCGGTACGTAATTTCTTGAGTATATATATCCACAGTACTTGTGATAGATCGAAGTGAATCAAGTGATTAATTGTGGGAAAATATTAATTACTTGAATCGCAAGCAACCCATCAAACCCTTTCCTGCATGGACGAACCCCAGAAAATAGTCGACGTAATGGATCAACAGCAACTCATGCACAACCAGTTTGAGAGTCATCAACAACAACAGAATCTGCTGCTCATGCAATCTCATGAAATTGAATGTATCATCGCTGAACGACAACGACAATGGCAAGAAACCATCGATCCTCAAAATCTTGTTGTCGGCAAAGTTATCGGTCATGGAAGTGAAGGTGTTGTGTATAAGGGCTCCTACAAAGGCCAAACTGTAGCAGGTAAGTACTTGGTTCATGAGTACTTCTCTTGTGTATATTCTCTTTCACGATTTTAATTAATGGCGTTTCATGTCTTGTTTTAGATATTTGATTAATTGTTTGTTTGCGTTATTCAGTGAAAGTTCTTGATGATAATGGTAAAAAGAAGACTTCGGAAGATTCAATGGGGATCGTTAAGTTAGGTTTAATGGAAGAAGTTGAAGTGTGGAAAAATCTTGATCATCCAAACGTAACTAAGGTAAGTTTGTTTTTTGATATATATAGTAATTAATTAGTACGCGATATATATATATATACAAATCATGCATAATGTATAACAAGAATTCGAATAGCATATATAGTTGAATACGATATATATACATGCATGCATTCATGCCTACTTAATTACACGCAATCATATATCATCATCTAATTATTCTTATAAACTATAAAAATTTCAGATGATCGGAGCAACCATGTCCATGATCACGTCAGGTAGCCGACACAAGATCAAGAACCCGACCTTAACCAGGTCTCTAACGAATACCATCCTAACTACCAGGATGCAAACATAGTAAAACAGCAACATAACAACAATACCCGGATTACAATCTGAAAAAGGGCCGGCCTTGGTGCCTTAGACCCTGTTGATATTGTGAGGATAACTCACCTCGAAACTGTCGGCTGAACGGATAACTCAAGCTGCTCCGACTACTGGTAGGATCTCCACCACTCGCCAACCACCAATACACTGAACTAAAAACAATATTCAACAATTACCAAAATGCCCCTGGAAATCAACTGGTCAACCCTTGGTCAAAGTCAAAGTCTACCCCTGACTGGCTCTACTCGCCGAGTCAACCCGATGACTCCCCCAGTCCCCATACACAGAAACTCCTACAATTCGCGACCCAACTCGCCGAGTCATCCCTTGACTCACCGAGTCACAACCCTTCCAAAAGAAACTTGGACCCTACGACCAGACTCGCCGAGTCTACGACTATCTTCAACCTACTTGCCGAGTTCCATCCTTTCTTCCAGCAACTCGCCGAGTCCACCCATGAGTTCCAGCCTTTCTTCAAGCAACTCGCCGAGTCCACCCATGTGACTCGCCGAGTACCATCGGGTTTGAATCCATACAGAGGCTTTCCAATCCATGCAGATGATCCAAACCATAGATCTACCCCTCCTAAGGCCATCCATCACGTAAAGTGGCAATCTTTACGTGAATCCAAGGAGATCTAGGCTTTTTCACTTTAGGGTTTGGGTTTGGGACAAGATAGCTCCATCAATCACTCAAAAACAGGGACCTTTATGCATTCTAACCCTTCTCCATTCCAGATCTGAGGTAGCAACCTCAGATCTAACCTCTAAACTCCAATACATCAAAAGATATGCTCTCTAACACCTCCAAAAATGATGAATCTAGACAATAGCAGCTCAAACAATGAAATAATACCTCAAAAGGAAGCTCCAAAAGAAGGTTAATCCGAATCCTTGCAAAGCCCTTTGATCCAAGTCTCTTCTCCTTCAAGATTTCTTCAACAATCACTTCCCCAAGCTCCAAATGCACTCTACTCCCTCAAATTCGTGCCTTAGGGATTTCTGGACTTCTACAGAGGGTAAAGAGGCTGGGGAGAGGGTATAATGTCCTTTAAATAGGGCTCATCCTCCAGATTTAGGGTTTTCTCCACTCAGTGCCTACTCGCCGAGTCCATCCGATGACTCGCCGAGTCAGCCACATAATACGCGACCAAAGTCGCGACCCTACTCGCCGAGTTCACCCATGGACTCGCCGAGTTCCCCTTCCCAAATTTACTCTTTTAGCCCCTCAACTTTACTCTTGATATTCCGGGATGTTACAAAAAATTTAAATTCCAAAACTCGAGGGAAAGTTTTGAAACTTTTCAAAACATAAGCAAGAACATTCTAGATCAAATTACAAATAATTATAATTAACCAATTAATTAGTAGTTATCTAAATATGACCTAATTCAATTTCTTGCAAGATAATCTATCAAATAATTCAAATAAATCAAGTTTATCACATAAGGAAAAGATTATTAATTAATTTGACAATTATCTTCTATTTTGGTAAGGATATCTTTTAAATTAAACAATTAATTTAACCTAATCCCTTAAATCCCCTAGAATTTGAAATTATGGGATGGGATAATTTAAAATCTTTAATTACCAAATTTAAACATTTAAAGGATAATTACAAGATATGACATTATCCAAATACCTAAAATTTAGGATCTAATCTTGGGGAAGGAGGCAATTTCGAAATCCAAAGGTTGGATAACCCTAGATTTCAAAATCTTTGAGGCTAAGGAAAGGGTTTAGGAAACCCTAGTCAAATTTCAAAAATCAGGGTTCAAGAACCCTAATTTTTGAAAATTCATTCCTCCTAGGGTTTATTAGCCATAAACCCTAATATGTCAAGTTCATACATTTGAATAATGCTAATTGAAAACAAAAACCAATGGCTCTGATACCACTGATGGGTTTTATACAAACAATCCTATTTGTGCATGCAACCCTAAGTTGGATCTATGTTTTCACTATTAGTTATACAACTTTATGAACATAAAAAGAAACCGGGCGTGCTACTACTATTTTCGAAATCCACATAAAAGAATATAATACATACCTTTTCTTATTATATAGTAATAACAACTAGTTCCTTGAATCTCCTTAGCTTTGAAAGCAAGTACCACAAGTGTAGTACCTCTAATGGCTCGCAAACACCAAGAGCAAGATGGTGACTTAGGAGAAGAGGAGAAGCACCAAAAAACGACTAGAAACCCTAAGGAAACTCTTGGCCACGCTTTTGGTGCTCTAGGGGTCCTTAAATAGTGAGGCTATTAGGGTTATCAAACAAGGAAATCCTAATTTGACTGCTTAGGCCCTAAGTAGCCCATGGACTCCCTTCTTAGAGGCCTTGGACAATTTCTAATGGTTTTCCCCATAAAATTTGTCCACCCCTCTAATATGGAGTCCATTAGCCCAATATTCAACTATTAGACAATTGACAATTCTAGTCCCCTTTAATTAACTAATGTATTTTAGCCACAAAATTAATTCTTATTAATTCTTGACTATTATTAATTAAACAATATGATTTCTCTTTTAATATATTATTCATATAATATATTAATAAATCATAATTAATCCTCTTTCTCCATAAATCATCCTATCAAGTTGCTTTGGTGAAGGCAACCCAAAAGGACCATGCACAATCGGGTCAAGTACATACCAAAATAGTTATGGACTTAAACACCAATCCAACACATAGTTATATGTTCAATAGAGAAAACATAGATCCTTAGGTTGTATGTGAACTTAAGGATTTTAAGTTTATTTGTTTTACATAAATCCTATCAGATGTTTGGATGATGCTTCCTTGACTATGTTTTGGTTGATTTATGTAACACCCCATTTATTCATTAAATAAATAAATAAATAATGAACGAATAGTAGCCCTAAAATAAATAATCATATATCAAAGTATGGTCTCGAAGGACTAATTGTTACAATTTTAGAAGTTGGGGATTAAAAGTGTCAGTTCCGGATTAGTCTTGTAAGTATTTATGAAGGTAAGGACCACAAGGTAAATTATCGGGACTTAAGATAGATAGATTATGAGAAGCAAGGGCTAAATGGTGATTTTGGACTCCATCATAAAGAGTTTTGAAAGCCAGGGTTTAAACGGTAACATATGGAGTTAGCTGGTAAAGGATTTTTGAGGTTAGGGTAAAAAGGGTAAAATATGGGATTTGATTGGAAAAGAATGAGGGACCATTTATGTTGTTATGGAAATATGTTTTAAGGGTGTCGGGTATATAATTCACCCATAACCCTAACCCTAACAAACCCTCCAGCCGTCACCCTCCTTATACCCTTATACCTCCTTCTCCATTTCCGGTAGCGACCACCATCATTAGAGCCTCCTCAACCACCGTCTCGCCTGCTGCCGCGTCGATGAACGCTACCACTATTGCGCTACTTCCGGAGGCGATGTGTACATCGGGAACCCCATCGAGACCAAAGCGGGGGGCGTGATCGAAGAAGAAAAGGTCGCGAACAACCCTGATGCCGCCGCTGTAACTCATGTCACTGCGGGAGTCGAGAACCCCGAATGCCAACGTGTGGGTCGTGTATGGCTAGGTCCTCCCATTGTTGTGTTAAAGCCGTCAGAGCACCGCCACTATTGCATCAGCTGCCGAGGAAGAACGTGAAGCGACGGAGGGAACGCTGAGGATGTTGGGAGAAGCTGGAACATGGCTGTGACGTCCCGAGACCTTCCTCTTCTCCATTTTATTGCTGCAAGGCCACCTGAAGCCACCGCTACCGTCACCGCACACCACCAGGTGGGTGGTTGCGTCCAATTTTGTGAGCACGGGTGTATGGGTGTGTTTTTATTTCTGATGCACATGTATGTCATGGTTGTATGTTATTTCAGAGATGTGGAGATGGGTTGCGTGGCTGGAAAGCCGAGAACCGCCATTGCCACCACCTTGAGGTGGTGGCTGCCACCCCATGTCACCGCCGGCTACCACAAGGGTGGTTACGGGTGTGTATTATTTAGTGTAGTGTGTATGTTTATTTTTAGTATTTTCTTTGTAAATTGTAAAATGAGATAATGAAAGGAAAGAGAAAACCACCACCTTAAGGTGGTGGTTGCCGCCACCGGCCGCCGTGTCGGGTGGCGGTGTGCTTTGCCTGGTTGTGTTGACTAGTTTGGGGTGCTAGAAACCCTAATGGGTCCAATGAAGCCTAATGGGCATAATGAAAACCCTAATGAGCTTAATAGGCCCAACAAAGCCCTAATTGATCTAAAAGTCCATCAAGTTAGTAAATGGGCTAGTATTTGGGTTAGAAACCCTAATTATGGTTTGGAAAACCCTAATGCTAATAAAACCCTAATTTGAGGAAAATTGGGACACACACACACACACTTGGAAATTATTAATAACTTTAAACATGAATAATAATCATGGGCAAGGTTTAGCTAAGCGGTATGGGACTTAATGAGTTAAGTCCTTAAAGGATTAAGTTCTTAATGGGTTAAGTAGGAAACTTAACCCTAATCGTCATTTTATATGAAACCCTAATTTCTCTTGGGTTTATTGTTGGGCCTTTCTATTTGGCCTTGATGATTGGATTATTATTGGGCCATCTAAAGTGAAGTAATTAGACTAGAATAATTAATAGGCTTTAAGGTAAGGCCCGTACGAGGAGTGGGCCCAATTTTCCATGTGTTGGGCTTTGATTCCTAATTGACTTTAGGTCTAAGAATTGGGCCTTGGGCTTGGATAAGCCACGCTAGGGGTAAAGTAGTAATTACCCAGAGAATGTACTTATGGTTATGTAGTGGGATCCAATTATTAAGTGGGTGATGTTTTGATATCGACAGATCGGGAATCTGTCATCCAACAGCTAGGGTTGAGTCTGCAGGACTTCAGAAGTGTGGGATTAAGTCTGCGGGACTTCAACAGTGTCAGGTGAGTGTTCTCACTATACTTTACCAGGCATGGTAACTAGGTGTGACCGTAGGGTCTTATGTGTATGAATGAATTATGAGATTTTATGTAATATGTGACCGAAAGGTCTTATATAATTGTATGAGTTATGTGACTTATGTGATATGTGACCAGAAGGTCTTATATATATTTGTATGAGCTATGTGACTTATTTGATATGTATATGTTGTATGATTTGGGACCGGATGGTCGACAAAGATATGGCCGGAAGGCAATCAGAGTTAAGGCCGGAAGGCGATTAGAGTTGAGGCAGGAAGGCAAGCCATGGTAGGGTTGGAAGGTCTACCAAAGTTGTGGGACCGGAGGGTCCCGCTGAGACACATTGACCGGAAGGTCTTACAAAGCTATAGCCTCGAGTGGCTAATATGTTTATGTGATATTTTGGGAAACTCACTAAGCATGCGTGCTTACCATGTTATGTGTTATGTGTTTCAGGTACATTGTCTCAAAGGAAAGGAGCCAGCTTGGTCGCAGCGCATCACACTATGTTTTCCGCACACGGGATCCTTGGGATTACACGCTGATATGGTTTTATGATACTTTGTTTGATTAATGACACTTTAGTTTTTGATATGAGATATTATTATGAAAGTTTCTATATTAATCGCTTTTATGCAATAACTTAATTAAAAATGAAATTTTTGGCCTTGAGTTTTAGGATGTTACAATTTAATCTTTTTAAAATGCTATTTTTTTAGTAATCGTAAACCTCTAAAATATTTTCTTTAGGACTCCATTCAATCTCTTAGTCGTTCTTTTGGATTAAAACGAAAGTTTCTAAGTTAGTGTCAAGTGTCAAGTGTCAAGTGGTTAGATCGGATGAAATGTCCTTCCCTTGGTATTCTTATTATGTAATTTCTAGCTTTTGCTAGTTTTAATGTTAATGCTCCGGTCTAAAAAAAAAATCCTACATGGAACTCAATTTTGAACTAATATTTCACAACAAGGAATGAAGGCAATAGGGACGACACATCTCGTCACTAAAGCCCTAGAAAATCGTCTCTAAAGCCTTTAGGGACAACATACTAATACGTCGTCCCTATCGTCGCATGGCTATTGCTCATGAATCGTCACTAATGTCAATGTCGCCTCTATTGGTGTTACCCATATTGATATATGTCGCCCCTATTAGTGTCGCCTCTATTTCTCATTAATTTTTTTAATAAAAAATTATCGACTGTAAGATTACCCTATGACCAACTTCTTCATCTTGATGGGTCTTATACAAACAATCCTATGTGTGCATGCAACCCTAGTATTGGATCTATGTTTTCACTATTAGTTATATAACTTTATGAACACAAAAAGAAACCTGGCATGCTACTATAATTTTCGAAATTCATATATAAAGCTAGAATACATACCTTTTGTTGTTATATAGCAATAACAACTAGTTCCTTGAATTTCCTTAGCTCTTGAAAGCAAGTACCACAAGTGTAGTACCTCTAATGGAGTCACAAACACCATATACAACTTGGATGAAGAGGAGAAGTAAGGAGGCTGCCCAAAAACGACTAGAAACCCTAGAGAATCAGTTGTCCACGTTTTTGGGGCCTAAGGGGTCCTTTATATACTTGTGTGGGCTGCTAGGGTTTCAGTCAAAACCCTAATGGACAGCTTAAACTCTAAGCAGCCCATGGAACCTTCTGGACAAGGCTATGGATGAAAATATGATGGGCTTCCATCATAATTTCGTTCACCCCTTATTCCTTTAGCATTCCTTAGCCCAATAACTCAATTATCCAATAATTGCAGTCCAGTTCCCTATATTTAATTAATCTCTTTTAGTCACAAAATTAATTATTGACTAATATTAATTAAACAATATGATTTCTCCTTTAATATATTATTCTCATAATATATTAATAAATCATATTTAAACCTTTCTCTCCTTAAATCATCCTACATATTGCTATGGTGAAGGCAACCCAAAAGGACCATGCTCATAATCGGGTCAAGTACATACCAAAATAGTTATGGACTTAGACACTAATCCAACACATCTTTCATGGAGTTCGTCATTTTTCTATATCTATTCCTTAAAAAGGTTCAAGATTACAAAATAAGGACCAAATAAAAGAAATAACAAACACAAAGTAAAGAAAAGAAATTATTGACATCATGCTTACAATGTTTACATCCATTTTTATATCTAAAAAATCTACAAAAATTATTAACTTCAACATTATAAAAAATTCTATTATTTTAACTCTCTAGCAATCCCTTTCTCTACAACTTTCTATCTCTCCATTTCATAAATTAAAACCCAGTGAAGGCGGTGCTAGAAGGTGGTTGATATCGATTAACGATGAAGATGTTGTTTGATGATGGTTGATAGCGGAGAATGGTGGAAGATGGGTATAGTTGTGGGTTTTCTGTTGGTGCTTGATGGTGGAAAATAGTGGCAAATTATGAGGTTTTGCATGAATAAGGTGGTTCTAGTGGTGGTGGATGGTGGCCAAGGTTAGTGATGGTAGTGGTTGTAGTTAAGGTTTTTGAGAGATGTGAGAGAATACGAGAGAGAGAGAGAGAGAGAGAGAGAGAGTATGGTGGTAGATGGTATCTAAGGTTGGCTTATCAGATCACGAGAACATAAGCTCGACCATTGGATTGTTTACAAGATGGAGGGTCCGGATTACACAAGAAGAGAGCACACGGATCGTGAGCAATAGTGGCGACACTATTAGTGACGACAAGAATATTAGAGGCGACATTTGCAAAGCATTAGCGACGATATGAAAAATATGAGGGGAAAATACCGCGGTCTTTTTTCGTCGGCATTAGTGATGACACCAAAAGGGGCGACAATAGGCATTAGTGACGACATTCCTTGGTGTCGCGACTAATGTCTGCATCGTCCCTATTGGTATCGTCACTAATGCCCTGATTTCTTGTAGTGTATGTATCCTTATATCAGGAAACTAGTATAATAATAATTATTATATAACAACAAAATAATAAATCTTTATCACCACAAATTGAAACCTAATTCACCAGATAAGGTTACTATCATACCGTTTTTTATTTTATTTTTTTCATTCGAAATTACAATTTGAATGGTAGGACAATCACATTATATCAGCAACTATTTATGCATACTTTATTAACCAAAAAATGCAATAACTATTTATCCCTAATAATTAACACCTGAATGGATTCGAAATTTTTGAATAGATGTCAATCCCATTATATTAGCAACCATTTATTTAAATTTTATTAAACAAAAATTAAATAATTATATTAACCATTTTAAAAATAGTGATAAACATCAAATTATATATTAAAATCAATATTCGCAAAATTATAATTAATGATTGTATCTTTTTTATGTCGTTTTAATTAACTTGAACCTGCATACTTAATATTGGTCAAACATAACCCATTTATGCCTTTTCCTTAATATGGACTATTTAAGGATTTTTTTTTTTTTTGACATGGACTCTATCTATTCATTTTTAAAATACATACCATTTATATGTGTTTTATACATACACAATTTCTATTAAATTTTTTACATATTGATTATTTCTGTTAACAATTTTTTTTTTGGTCTTGCCACATGTAAATTGTTTTTGCATGAAATGATAACTTACTATAATTACATTTTTTGATTTTGTGTCACTTGGTTTGCTTTCTTATGTGAAAGGGGAATTTTTGGGTTTCAAGTGATCACTTGCTTTGATTTAATTTGACCATGAAAGGAAAATATCATTTGATCTTTTTGGCTAGCTTCCTATATCCTTTTATACATGGTTAGGTGTGAAACTATATTACATGGATTTAATTAAAAAAAATAAATATAAAATTTTAACAATTTGAAAAGTTTGAATTTATAAGAAAAATGAGAATTTTAAATTATTAAAATTAATGAGATTTTATTGTATTGAATATATTACATATATAAAATTTTCTAATAAATAATTTACATATATATTACCTTACACATTAAATGTGAAATTTTAATTTAATAAAATGAAAAATACAATAAAATGACAAGTGAAAAATAGAAAATTTAAAAATTCTAGAAAATATCATGTATCCAATTGAATGAGAAGATGACATGTGATAAAAAAAAACCTTCATTTATTATAGTAGATGTGTGAAAGGGAAATGATTTACGTTGTTATTAAATATTTGTCATGGTTTTGGATCAAAACCAATATATTAGAAATCATTTTTATCAAACGAACATATTTCACCAATATATTTGAAATAATTTTTCTCAAACGAACATATTTCATATTTCTACCAAATGTTTTAAAAAATAACCTACTTTTATAAAGTAAAATAAAATAAACTCTGGAAGTCATCCTTGTGCATTTCGCTTGCGGATATAGTCCCTCCAACAAAAATTCAAGTCTTAAAATATATTTGGATCAAACTTGCAACTTATAGTAAACTACACTCGCCAATTTCTACAATAATTTACAAATTAAAGGACTGGATTAGGAATTAGACCAAACTTGTACGTAACCGGTACGTAATTTCTTGAGTATATATATCCACAGTACTTGTGATAGATCGAAGTGAATCAAGTGATTAACTGTGGGAAAATATTAATTACTTGAATCGCAAGCAACCCATCAAACCCTTTCCTGCATGGACGAACACCAGAAAATAGTCGACGTAATGGATCAACAGCAACTCATGCACAACCAGTTTGAGAGTCATCAACAACAACAGAATCTGCTGCTCATGCAATCTCATGAAATTGAATGTATCATCGCTGAACGACAACGACAATGGCAAGAAACCATCGATCCTCAAAATCTTGTTGTCGGCAAAGTTATCGGTCATGGAAGTGAAGGTGTTGTGTATAAGGGCTCCTACAAAGGCCAAACTGTAGCAGGTAAGTACTTGGTTCATGAGTACTTCTCTTGTGTATATTCTCTTTCACGATTTTAATTAATGGCGTTTCATGTCTTGTTTTAGATATTTGATTAATTGTTTGTTTGCGTTATTCAGTGAAAGTTCTTGATGATAATGGTAAAAAGAAGATTTCGGAAGATTCAATGGGGATCGTTAAGTTAGGTTTAATGGAAGAAGTTGAAGTGTGGAAAAATCTTGATCATCCAAACGTAACTAAGGTAAGTTTGTTTTTTGATATATATAGTAATTAATTAGTACGTGATATATATATACAAATCTGCATAATGTATAACAAGAATTCGAATAGCATATATAGTCGAATACGATATATATACATGCATGCATTCATGCCTACTTAATTACACGCAATCATATATCATCATCTAATTATTCTTATAAACTATAAAAATTTCAGATGATCGGAGCAACCATGTCCATGATCACGTCAGGTAGCCGACACAAGATCAAGAACCCGAAACCTGAAAACAACTTTTGTGTGGTCTCCGAATACTTAAAAGGAGGATCCCTCCGATCTTATCTATTGAAGCTCAAGCACCAAGACAAGAAGCTGCCTTACAAAACTGTCATTCGATTTGCTATTGATATTGCTAAAGGGTACGTATATATGATTACTAATTAATATTCTTAATCTTTAACTTAAATTTTCGAAATCCAAATCGCTAAATATTATATATATATGTATGATCTTTTGTACAGGTTGAGTTACCTTCATTCTCAAAAAGTAATTCATCGTGATGTGAAGCCGGGGAACATGCTAATTGACAAAAAACAGACAATCAAACTTGCGGATTTCGGAGAATCAGAAATTGAACCACCAGAGCTTTTGATCACATGTGGTGAAAGGGGGACTCGCGGTTACATGGCTCCTGAGTTGGTAAGCAAACATCCACACGGGCGTAAATGCGACGTTTATAGTTTTGGGATATGCTTGTGGGAGATTTATTGTTGTGATACTGCTTATACGTATGATTTAGGGATTCTCACACCTGATATATACAAGGTACGTATATATACTTTTTTATATTTTTGTTTTGGGTAACAAATTAAGATGGAAATTAAAACGACGTTGTTTGATTACAGTATACGAGACCAAGCATACCGAGGCATTGTCCAAGATCGTTGGCTAAATTGATGGAACAATGTTGGGACATGGACCCCACAAAGAGACCGGAGATGAAAGAGGTGGTGGTTATATTAGAAGAAATTAAAAAATCACTAGAGTTGCTATCGAGGTGGAGACATCCAGAGGGATGGTTCAAGTTATTCAAGCTTAGAAGATGATATATTGTTACGTCTTTTACGGTGTTTTAGGGTCATAAACAATGATACTCTCTAGTTAGTGTTTATGTCACACTATGATAAGTAAGGGTTTATAGTCTACTAACTTTATATTGTACATGGGCGCTATACATCTTCATATTAAAGTTTCCATGATGGTGAATCTATCAACGGTCTTTTTTTATATTATACATGTTTAATAAAAAATATTTTACAATTAACTTTCTTGAGTGATTAGCTTCCATCTAAAGTTTTGTTTTGTGTTTCGTATCATCATCTATGTGAAATGTTTTATAAAGTCACGTCTAACTTTATGATTTTTACACATATGTTGTATTTTTTTTTTTTTGGCAAACGACATTTAATAATGTGCGAGTTATAAGAATAAAAAAACGATAAATTATATGAATACAATTATAAAATATTAATATGTCAAGTCTTTTTTTTCAAATATATAAAATACAATAAAACTATTATGTATATTATTTCATAAAAAATATGCTAAAAGTATCATATTTACATATAAGTATTACGAATCTTATATTTTATATAGGATATTAAAATAAACTACAATAGTATATCTATAAATTTAATTTTGTGAAAAGCGAATGTTCCTATAAGTTATTATACTCATGAGGTTCTATTTTTGTTTTTCTATAGATTTACAGTGACTTTTATCATGTTAGATCTAGAATCTCGGAATTCTTCGCTTGTATATTGAAATTGCTAAATTCTTGAAATCAAATTCATAAGTGTTTATAGCATATGGAGTGTTAAGTTATTCACCTATTCTCCAGAATTAATTAAGATTTAAGAAAATTCCTCATATTTTACCCATACAACAATTTCCCCCTTTTTATTTTAACTAATACACTTTGATCCTTCATTTTGATTATCAAACCTAGATTTAGTTAGACATTTTGCATATCTCTAAAGCCACTCCGGTGCTATTGCTTACAAACTTAATTATAAGTAGAGTCGTTTGGGGTAGATTTTTAATGCTTACAAATAAATTTTTGTTTAAATTTTCATATTTAATTATTTGTTTTATGAAACTCGTATAACATACGGATCTCACACCTAGTGTATATTATATCAGCTAAAAAGCCTTTAATTTTTTTATTTATAACATCCTACATAAGTTTCTTCTTATTATTTTGAAAAATCTACTTAACTACAACAATGTCATCTAAATACAAAACAATACTCACCGGTGTAACTTGGCAACGTTTTCAAAGTAAAATATCCTAATAAGAACAAAAAGAACTGACAGTACAATGCTATAAACAGATAAATTTTCAAACTACAATGGCTTAATAGGAAAAGAAATTTGAAAATACAATGTTGTATCCATGGATGTTCATAAATTATCTATATCCAAAATTTGCTTTAAGATTTTGGATTTGGATTTAGATTGTACTTCTATTGATTCTCGAGTATTCTAATAGAATATATACACTAAAGTCCCAATATTTTCAACTATTTGACAAGAAAGTCATAAACATTTTTTACAGTAAAGTCCTAACTACCGGTAATTTTCTATACGTTTACCATTTTTTTCCGGTTAGTCGGTAATTAGAATTTTACTGTTAAAAAAAATAAAGTTTATGACTTTCTTATGAAATTGTGAATTAGAATTTTACTGTCAAACAAAATAAAGTTTAGGATTTTATTGTCGAATCATTGAAAATATTAGGACTTTAGTGTATATATTTTTTTTGTTAGAAATTTAATGGTATGATAGTCTTTAAATCTTAAAAAACACACAAACAGATTTTCCCAACATCATCATCGATTATATCATTTGGAGATAAACAGACAGATGGTTTTCAACACTTACACAAAAATCCTCACTACAATAAACCTAATATACTCTCTATATTGCCACTCAACCTATTCTATAAGTAGAATGAAGAACAACAATGAAAATGTGAAATCCTAATTCTATATAGGAAGATAGAACTAAAGTGAGAAATCCAAATAGCGTGTTGGAAGAAAATAACTCGATCATTTGCTGCAAATGAACCAATTATAGCTTTAAGTATTCGGGTAAAGGGAGCTTCTCAACCCACGTGTCAACCCGAATACAAACATAAGAAATTATGCTGAAACCCTCAAGAATCAACCAAATCTACACAAACCACCCACAATACAATATTTAACAATATCAACTACAAATAAATTTACCTTTTCAACCCTGTAATAACAAAGAATGTCAAGTTTGTATTTACAACATATTTTTAACACCCCTCCTCAAACTTAAAATTCAAAAAATATTAATCACTACTTAAATGATTAATCAAACCAATTTCATTTACTAAAAAATTATGTTGAGCATTATTTAAAAACTTTGTCAAAATATCAACTCTTTGCTTTGAAGATTTTATTTTCTCAACTTTTAAAACCCCATTAGCAACTTTTTCTCTAACAAAATGCATGTCAACTTCAAAATGCTTTGTTTTCTTATGAAAAACTGGTTTCAAAGCAAGCTTTATAGCAGACTCATTATCACAATAACCTTTAATATGAGTTAAATCTTTAACGCCTACATCAAATAAAAGTTTCAAAATCCATATAATTTCACAGGTTACAGAACCCAAGGCTCTGTATTCACGGTAGATGACCTTGAAATAGTTGCTTGTTTCTTACTCTTCCAAGACACTAAAGAGTTACCAACATAAACAAAATAGCCAGTAACATACTTTCTAGAAGAAAGACATTTGACCCAATCAGCATCTACAAAACCCATTAAGTAAAATTTATTTGACTTAACTATAGAAATACCTTTTCCATGACTACCCTTTCAAATATCTAAGTAGCATGAATGCTATATCCAAATGAGATTTATGCGGTTTGTGCATGAATTGACTGAGAATTTGCACACAATATGATATATCAGGCCTAGTAATAATAAGGTATATCAACTTTCCAAGTAATTTTTGAAACTCAATGATATTTTTTAACAAGTGATCATTTGTATCAAAACTTCTTTTAGGAACAAAATTTTTTTCTAAAGGAGTTAAAGCAGGTTTGCAACTTAACATACCAAATTCATGCAAAAGTTCAAGATAGAATTTTTTTTGATTTAAACAAATTCCTTTATCTACATTTAGAACTTCAATACCAAGAAAATAACTCAACTTTCCTAAATCTTTTATCAAAACTCTTGAGTTTAAAAAAAACTTTACACATTGAAGTTTAACTTCATTATTACCTGTCAAGATTGTGTCATACACATAAACCAAAAGAACAACAATAAAGTTATTTATATTCCTAACAAACAAAGAATATGCATTTATACTTTGAGAAAAACCATAACTAAACAATTCAGAGCAAAGTTTTTTTATTCTACTTTCCAAGGGACTGGTTAAGTCCATACAGAGATTTAATTGACTTAAAAACCCTTGTATCTCCTTCAATGTGATAGCCTTGAGGAAGACTCATAAAAACTCCTCAGACAGATCTCCATAAAGGAAATCATTGTTTATGTCAAGTTGATATAAAGGCCACGATCTATTAACAAATAAAGATATAATAACACGAACAGTGACAATTTTGGCCACATGAGAGAATGTTTCTTGATAGTCTATACCTTCTCTCTGGTTATAGCCCTTGGCTACAAGACGAGCTTTGTATCTGTCAACCATTCCATCAAGACTGTATTTAATTCTATATACCCACTTACAACCAATTGGCATTCTGTTTTTAGGTAAATCAACAATGTCCCAAGTGTGATTTCGATACAAAGCTTCTATTTATTTATTCATTGCCTCTATCCAATTCAGATCAGATGAGGCTTCATTAAAATTCTTTGGTTCAACAGTTTTGTTAAGATTAGAAACAAAACACTTATTTTCACTACTAAGAATGAAATATTTAAGAGTACGTTCTATAAAATATCTATGCCTACCTTCCACTATATAATCATTAAATTTGACATGCATACGAGATTCTCTTCTAGACCTGGAAGCCTCTACAGACTGTCCTAAAGAAGGCAAGGAATCATAATGACTACTTTCCTCAATAAAATTTGAAAAACCTAGCATAGTCTCACTAGATGAAGGCACGGATGCCTCGCTAGTTTGATTGTCAACAGGTGTAGTATCAAAAAAGGTTTCATTCAGAGTCTCAAATGCACTAGAACCATCCATCTGGTGGTTAACACTCAGGTCATCAAATTAATAGCATCATTCATATATTCAGAGATGTTTAGATCATCATACGAAAAATATGTCTACATAACTATCACAAACAGACTGTTTATCAACAGGTACTGAATTTAACATAAAAGGAAATACAAATTTGTAAAACTTCACATCCTTGGAAAAAAAAATAGAATTTGTATTAAGACTTAGCAACTTGTAGCCTTTTTTCTCATAAGAATAATCCAATAAAACACACTTTTCAGCTCTTTCATAAAGTTATCATGATTATTAAGTTTAGTAGCAAAGCACATGCTACCAAATACTCTTAAATGTTCAAAAGCAGTAATTTTTTAAAACAAGTTCATATGGAGACAAGCCTTTTAAAACAGAAGTAAGCATTCCATTTATTAAAAAATAGAAGTAAGAACTGATTCTCTCTAGTATTTAACAGGAAGAGCATATTGAAATAACAAAGACCTAGCAACATTTAGAATATGTTTATGTTTCCTTTCAACCACCCTATTTTGTTGTGGTGTGTAGACACAAGAGGTTTGATGCAAAATTCCATTAAGTTCAAAAAAGGACTTCATCTTAAAATTTTAAAACTCAGTTCCATTATCTGAACGAACATTTTTTATTTTTGATTGAAACTGATTTAATAAAATACTAAAGAAAGAAGCAAAACAGTTATAAACTTCATCTTTACTTTTTAAAAGGTAGACCCAAGTAGCTCTTGCGAAATCATCCACAATAGTAAAAAAGAACCTATAGCCTTCCCTAGTAGTCACTCTATAGGGACCCCATACATCTAGGTGAACTAACTCTCCAAGTTTGGAAGAACTATGAACACTAAGAGGAAAGGGCTCATGAGTTTGCTTAACCTTGTGACAGACATCACAAGGAGGAAGGTCAATATTATCAAAATTAAGATTATCCTTTAAACAATTTAAGGTTTGTTCAGCTGGATGACCTAACCTACTATGCCATGTTAGTTTAGACACAAAACACTTAGCAAAGTTAGCTTTGTAAGAACTAATACATGAGGGAATAGAATTAAAAAAAGTATATAATCTTATCACAACTAGCATTTTAGCTAGGAAATTCTATTCCTGTGTAACCGTTCATCTATTGTAAAACATGTACTTTAAGTAAATCTCACTCAATACTCATTTAGATTCATTAATTATGTTCATCAAAGAGTCTGAAAACCCTAAGAATCCCAGTTTGAGTCCATATTGGACTAGGATTTCCTTATTGAGCCTAATGGACCAATAAGCACCCAAATCAACTTTATTGGACTTAGAAGCCCTAATTGGATCCTAATTGGACCCGATTCATAAATCTAAAACATTTTGAACCATTTGGGTCTAGAATGATTCATTCTAACCCTAATGGGCCTTATTGGGCCATAACTAATCCAATTAACCTTAGTGAGCCATAAGCCCATTCTTTTATTCTATTTGGGTCGTGAATGCTTCCAAGGGCCCAATGGGCCGAAAAATCTTATGTTTACGATCCAAATATCCTAACTAAAGTTAATGGGCGTAAACTACTCCACCCTTTCTTCTTGGCCCAAAATCTCGGCCCATATATAAAAAAAAAAGGAAAAGAAATAAAATGGGGGGTTTGACTTTGGAGGTGCCACCTCCAAATTACTCACCATCTAACAAGGCAAGCTATCTCATACTTCCATGCAAGTCCCATCGTCCTTCTCTCCCCTCTCTTCTTCTTCTACTCTCATCCGAGAGCCAAAACACACACACACACACTTGAAAATCCTCTCGAAACATCTCTAAAATCATACTCTTCTTTCATCAAAGATCTCAAGGTTTTGTTTGTGTTTCAAGAGTAATCCTCAAGGTTTCAACCTCTTGGTAAGTGTTTATTATATATAAACATATATTGTCCATCTTATGCTAAAAATCTTTTCTTACATAACCATATTTCATGTTCTAACTCATTAGAAGCCCCTAAGTTCAAAAAACTACTCAAGGGAGTTTGTTAGGGCCGAAAATCAATTAATCTCTTTCCACTTCTTCTTCAAAAACTGAAACATCAAGCAAATGTGAGTTTATACCCCCTTGTTTTCGGTTTTCATGTGATTTTTGGGGAGAATACAAGTAAAATGTGTAGATCTATGTGTTATATGCATGTTTTGTGTGAAATCTTAGTTATTTGGTAAAAATATGTTAGATCTTAGCAAATCTCAAAATCTTAAGTATTATTTAGCAAAGATCTCTGAAATATAACATTATATACATCACATTATCAAGCCAAAAGTGATTACATGTTTAAGATACAAAAGATTTCAACAAAAACCTTGTTAAAGGTCAAAATTGTCAAGAAAACAAAAGATAAGGGTAAAAAGTGACAATTAAATTTTTATAAGGGCCAAACAAGTTCTACATGTCTAAAAGGGTATTTTTTATGTTAAACATACTTTAAAAAGTGCCAAAAATGCAAATTTAAGCTTAATGGGCCAAAACTTTTGGGTCTCACGGTTTTGGGATTTACAAAAAAAAAATTGGGGTTAAAAATGTTATTTGGCCAAAGTTTGAGTCATAAATGTAAATAAACCAAATTTAGGGTTGAAAATAACATTTATTTTCAAATTGGACCAAAAATGTAAGATTTTCCAAATTTTGGGGTTAAAAATGTTACTAGGCCAGTCTAGGGCAACAAAATCCTTAGCAAGACCGGCATTTGGAAAAATACCAAGACGTGCGACCTAGTCATTATCATGGATGATTATAATGGCTCGTATAGGGATTCGATACCAAAAATTTAACCTTTCGAAGATAAACCCTTCGATTGTGTCAATGCAAAAAAGACTTATTTAACGATACAAAAATCTAGACGTTATAAAACAGAAAATATAGGATGTTCTAGGAAAATTATTCCTATACATTTATCATTTATTCACAATATAATGAATCTAAACTATACTCGTACAAGTTATAACTATGAAATTCACACATGCATTAATACTTGATTTTCATATCATTTTCAGACATTTTATAGAAAATATCGGATTTTTTGGGTTTTTATAAAAGATACAAAGACTTTTACTCAAACATACTTATTAACTCACCAACATTATATATGTTGACCGTTTTCAAAATAACTTGAATTCTTAGATAATCGTTAAGCTGGAAGATTTGCAAGTATGCATGGTTTTGTTTTATGTAACAGCACTTATCGTACTTTAACAATTTGAGCTTATGTATATTAACAATGTACTTGATGTGAACAATGTTGGTTGTATTATGTAATGTTGGTGACAAATGTGTTATGTTTCATGTATATTCATTGTGATGATTATTCAATTGTTAGTCACACGAGCCCCCGGACGTTTCCGCCGTGTGGTTCGGGGGTGTGACAGACATCACAAGGAGGAAGGTCAATATTATCAAAATTAAGCTTATCCTTTAAACAATTTAAGGCTTGTTCAGCTGGATGACCTAACCTACTATGCCATGTTAGTTTAGACACAAAACTCTTAGCAAAATTAGCTTTGTAAGAACTAATACCTAAGGGAAAAGAATTACCAAAATATAATCCCTCGGTTTATTTACCATTCTCTGCCACCTTCTTTGATTGTAAGGCCTGAATTTTACATTCACGTTCATTAAAAATGACTTCACAATTTGTCTTTACACAATTTATGTGGAGAAAGCAAGTTCACATTAAAATCAGGAACAACAAAGTGTTCAGTTTTCAGAAAACTGTAAAATTCCAATTTTGTTAATTTTAGCAAAAGAACCATTATGATGGTTTATAAGAAGATTCAATTTGGAAACATCGACGGTATCATGAAGAAGTGACTCAGTTGAAGTCATATGTTGATTTGCACCTGATTCAATTACCCATTTTTGGTGGCTAATGGTAGAACTATAAGAACTCAAAAGAGGGATACCTGTCATATTTGCATTCACAGAAGTATCCTCATAAATAGAAGACTTTTCATTAATGAGACTCAACAACTTGTTGTATTGCTCACTTGTAAGATAGTAAGTATTACCACTTCCAGTGACATCTGAAGTAACACTAGAAGAAGAAGAGCTACCAGAAGGAATGGATGAAGAGTTAACAGAGAAGGACTTATTTTGACTCCTCATGTTGTCATTATTAGTCTCATTCCTAAACTTAAAATCTTTTGGATAACAAATTAGTTTATAGCATTTTTCAATAAGGTGTCCCTTAATACCATAATTTCTACATTGTAAGTTCTGATTTCTTCCCTTATTAGAGTTAGTATTTTGATTCTTTTTATCACTAACTCTGCTATTAAATGCAGAAGACTGAGTTTTGGTTACATTAGAAGAAGAGGAGAGAGCCCCATTCTTTTGATGAGATTCCTCTCTATAAACAATAGAAAAGGCAGATTTAAGATTTGTAAGAGGATCCATCAAAAGTATATGACTCTCCCTTGATTAAAAGAGTCATCAAGACCACTTAAAAATTGCATTAACTTCATTATTATAGAGTGATCATTATATTTAACAGCAGCCTCACAAGTGCGCTCAACAAGATTGGTACGCTCAACAAGATTGGTAAGACCATCAAATTCCTTCCAGAGAGTATCAAGTTTGTTAAAATATTCAGACAACAAAGATCAATTTTGACTGAGAGAGTTAATACGTTGATGAAAATTAAAGATAACAGACCCATCTGCTTTATTGTAAGTTTCAAACAGCTCATCCCAAATTTCTTTAGCAGATTCGGAATATGTATGACTAGAGTAGCTAGACTCATACAAAGAACCAAGAATCCAAGAACAGACAACTGCATTGGCACGTTCCCACTTCAAAGACTGAAGTTCATCATTGGGATCCTTAGTAACTTTACCTTCAACAAACCCTAATTTGTTCCTAGCCTTAAGACTTCTAGTCATAGAACTACGCCAAATGCGGAAATTTTCGGTCCAATTAGTTTAAAATTCACAATTGTAGTAACAGTATTATCTGAAGGATGTATGTATAAAGGATCGTCGTAGTTCACAGACTCGTTCTTAGAACTACTACCAGGTTCAGGACTAGGTGCACCAGGTTCACGACTAGGTGTAGGTCCAGTTATAACGAACTAACAACAAGCAAGAAAAAAACAACTGAAAACATAGACAACTGTGACTCCTGTAAGTCCATATGGTCACCACGGTATGTTAGGGCCCAAGATAAGAATTACAGATTCACAAAAAAACACTTAAAACAATCAACGGTAAAGTAACTAGTTTACGCAAGACAACCAGGATCTCTCAGAATCTACAACTAGAAAAGAGATAAAAGGGAACAAGAAAGGGCTCACAGAGCAATCGAGTAGAGAAGAAAACCGATCGAATCTCGTTACTCCGTTCCCTACAAGAGTTAACGGTGATAAAATCCATTCTCAAGAGAGTTATTTCAGAGAACAATATTGGTCAACCTAGAAGATGAAGTTCTTTAATCAAGGATCTCCATTTGTAGACAATCAGTAGAACAAGAATCTCCACTTGACGAAAGATCTGCAAGAATACACAGCGGTACCAAGATCTTAAAGGATAACAAAAACAACAGAGTTTTTTGATCTAGAAGATAATCCAAAGGAAAAGCTAGATCCGAAAACAACCAAACCCTAGACGTCCACAGATAGGTTCAACCAACTGGAGATTCCAACAGAGATCTCGAGGATAACCCACCTGTGAATATCTTGAACGGAACGTCGATGATCTTCGGAAAGCAACATCGGAGCCTTATTGCTCTGATACCATCTTAAAAAGCACACAAACAAATTTTCCTAACATCATCATCCATATATCATTTGAAGATAAACAGACAGATGGTTTTCAACGTACTTACATAAAAATCCTCACTACAATAAACCTAATCCACTCTTTATATTCTCACTCAACCTATTCTATAAGCAGAATCAAGAACAACAATGAAAATGTGAAACCCTAATTCTATACAGGAAGAGAGAACTAAAGAGAGAAAGTCAGATAATGTGTTGAAAGAAAATGACTTGGTCATTTGCTGCAAATGAACCAATTAGAGCTTTAAGTACTCGGGTGAATGGAGCTTCTCAACCCGCGTGACGACACGAATACAAACAGAAGAAATTACGTTGCAACCCTCAAGAATCAACCAAATCTACACAAACTACCCACAATACAATATTTAACAATATCAACTACAAATAAATTTACCTTTTCAACCCTGCAATAACAAAGAATGTTAAGTTTGGGTTTACAACATATTTTTTAACATTAAACATAAGAGTTATTGGAACCTGCTGTGATCAACTAGATCCTATTGAAATCTTTAACGTTTGCGTCTTGTTAAATAGTTTTTTTTTTTAATCTCAACAAGCCGACACTGAAAAAAAATAGAGATAATCCCGAAAGAAAGAACGAGGATTGTGTTGGCTTTTTGTAGTTCTAAAAGTTGAGAACTAAGAAACGGAAAAGACGAAACTGACATTCTTACGTCTTCTCCACATTCACACCTTTTTGACTAGGTGTGTGTTGTTTGTGTTTGTACAATTTGTCCCTTCTTTTTAGTTCAAAATTTGACAACGAACAAGAAGAAATCTCTCTCTCTCTCTCTCTCTCTCTCTCTCTCTCTCATACACACACACATTTGTTTCCTCTAATCGTGAATTGGGTCTCACAAGGCTGATAAAATTATTTGTTTCTAGAGAAAACAAGACTATACACTAAAGTCTCAATATTTTCAACGATTTGACAATAAAGTCTCAAACTTTATTTTTTTTTTAGGGAAAACTACAATAAAGTCCCTACATATTGGCCTCATAATCGATTTAGTCCCTATATATTTTTTTTATTCAATTAAGTCCCAAATACCGGTAATCGTATTCAATTTAATCCTTTGACCCGGTCAACAGGTCATCCAACTTTCAAAAATTACATTTTTGGCCCAGATTTCAAAATTTATTACAAATTTGATCCAAAATTTACACTTTTGGCCCGGATTTTAATTTTTTTTTACAAATTTGGTCCAAACTTTACCTTTTTTGCCCAAATTTTAGAATTTTATTATGAATTCATCCTAATTTTAGTTTTTTTGCAACTTTTTTTTTTCAAAAAATTGTTTCTAATATGTTTTTTCTTTATAAAATCATATTTATACCCAAAAAAATGTATTTTCACATAAAAATCTTATATGTTCTATATAAAACTTTTTTTAAAAAGTTTTTTGTATATGAAATATCTAGTTATAAAAATATGTATTTATTTAGTATATAAATATATATAAATTTGTTTTTATAAAAAAATGTATACACACCTATCACCTTTATATATATATATATATATATATATATATATATATATATATATATATATATATGCACACAAATAGGTGTGTATCTATATTTTTTTTATTAAATCGTGTATGTATATGAAATATTTAGTTATAAAAAAACTTTCTTCAAAAAGTTTTTTGTATATGAAATATTTAGTTATAAAAATAAGTATTTATTAAGTATATAAATATATAGAAATCCGTTTTTATGAAAAAAAATGTATACAAACACCTATTTTATCTATTTTTTTTATAAAATCGTTTTTGTTTATATTTTTTTTATAAAAACATGTTTGAATATTTTTTTTATATAATACGTGTTTGTATACATTTTATAAAATGTATACAAACACGATTTTATAAAATATATACAAACACGTATTATATAAAAACTTATTTAAACACGTTTTTATAAAATGTATACGAACATGTATTATATAAAAAATTATTCAAACACGTTTTTATAAAAAAAATATAAACAAACACGATTTTATAAAAAAAATATAGATACACACCTATTTGTGTGCATATATATATATATATATATATATATATATATATATATATATATATATATATATATATATATATATATATATATATATATAAGGTGATAGGTGTGTATACATTTTTTAATAAAAACAAATTTATATATATTTATATACTAAATAAATACATATTTTTATAACTAGATATTTCATATACAAAAAACTTTTTAAAAAAAGTTTTATATAGAAAATATAAGATTTTTATGTGAAAATACATTTTTTTTGGTATAAATATGATTTTATAAAGAAAAAACATATTAGAAACAATTTTTTGAAAAAAAAAGTTGCAAAAAAACTAAAATTAGGATGAATTCATAATAAAATTCTAAAATTTGGGCAAAAAAGGTAAAGTTTGGACCAAATTTGTAAAAAAAATTAAAATCCGGGCCAAAAGTGTAAATTTTAGACCAAATTTGTAATAAATTTTGAAATCTGGGCCAAAAATGTAATTTTTGAAAGTTGGATGACCTGTTGACCGGGTCAAAGGATTAAATTGAATACGATTACCGGTATTTGGGACTTAATTGAATAAAAAAAATATATAGGGACTAAATCGATTATGAGGCCAATATGTAGGGACTTTATTGTAGTTTTCCCTTTTTTTTACAGTGAAGTTCTAATTAACGGCTAACCGGCAAAAAATTGTAAACGTGCCAAAAACTACTGATAGTTAAGACTTTACTGTTAAAAAAGTAAAAGTTAAAAACTTTCGTATCAAATCGTTGAAAATGGTGAGAATTAAGTGTATATATCCCTATCCAAATCAGCCAAAATCCAGAATATATATTTTCTATCTTTTTTTATAATACGTTTTTGTTATTACGAAACCAAATTAGAAAAGTTTGTCAATTGAAATCATTCTTCAATTCCTTTTCATCTTAAAAAAGATGAATATGACGTATTTCAAAGTCGAACAACCATGATGTTTTCCCTATATCTGTTTAGAAAGCCTTGTATCACATTAATTTTTGTTTTATTGAAATCGTGTCACGGAACCATACAAATAGAGGTGGAAGAGGATACAAAGTACATGGTTTCTGAAATTTCATTTGAACCAAATGAAGAGCTTGTACGTGAAAATAACTTTCTTAGGTTGGAGGGAGTAGTGTCACCAAAACCACACTCCCTCCCCCACCACATAAGCATCATGTCACTTCTTATCACTTAAGTGTGGTTTCTTGCCATACCAAGGGTGTGGTGCCACACTTTTTATTTCTTTTATTTTTTTGTTTTTTTTAAGTATTTGAATTTAATAAAACTTCTTTTTTTTTAACTATTTTAATTTAATATAACTTCTATTTTAATAAAAAAAAAACATAATTCTTCATTACTTGAAAAATAAAAAAAAACAGTAAATTGTGTTACCAAAAAAACCCACACACATGACATTTAAATAATCCTAGAAACTTAAAAAACATAAATAAAATAACTAAAGCAAACTACATAAAATCGTTCTCCGAGAACTCGTCTTCGAGGTCATCCGGTGGATCCAAATTAAGGTTAATGTTTTGAACCCCGTAAATGTATTCCACCAAATCATTGCGAAGATTGTGAAATGTTTCAGTGCAACGTATCTCTGCTCTCCTGTTTATATACTCTTCGCTACCAATTTCTATTGGTTGTCTCTAGTATGGTTTCTTCCTCGTCAAACGCATATATCACTCTTCTTTCGTCTTCAATAATCATGTTATGTAATATAATACATGTATACATGATTTCTTGAAGTTTTTCCTCGCCCAAATAAGCTGCTGGTTTTTTCAATATGAACCACCGTTTCTTCATAGCTCCAAAAGCACGCTCAACATCCTTCCTAGCTCTTTCTTGAGCTCTCTTAAATATCTTTCGTCTAGAACCATGTGGAGCTGAAAACGATTTAACAAACACAGCATACTCAGTTGAGAACTTGCAGCTGCATTGTTACATCTTCAACTATACGTTCGAATAAACCTTTGAGCATTCTAAAGCACCTACGAAAATAATACCCTTGGTAAGTGGCATTCTCTGCAAAATAGTCTTGCACCAAACGTTAGTTGGCTTATTTACGATTTCTGTAAATACATCTTCGTGTTCTCTGTTGAGAACTTGCAGCTGCGTTGTTACATACAACATTGTATGTTTGTTCTGCCATTTGAACACACGCAATAACGGTATCAAAAATAATCTAAAATTCTTCAGAAGATGAAGATGACATTTTTGGGAGAGTGGTGATTTTTATTTAAAAAAAAAAAAAAAGAAATTGAGAGAGAGGAGATTGTGTTGTGAAAAAAAAAATTAAGTTGATATATATATATATATATATATATATATATATATATATATATATATATATATATATATATAAGAAAAAGCAAAAGAAAAAAAAAAGAAAAATACACGAATCTTGCAATTCAACGATCAAAAAATTGACCAACTAATCAGAATTTGCGGTCTTCAAGGGCCGCACTGCGGTGGAAATTGTGCCCTGGGGGCGGTGTTCTAGGCTTACGTGGCAGCAAACCGCGGTTTGGAACTGCACCACACCGTCTAGTCTTACTATCGTCAATGTTGAAGCCATTCTTTGTGAAGTTATGTAGCTCCCATATTAATAGCAACTTTTGTGAAAATCCACTTGCAAGTTTATAAGTGAAACCATCATGTATTATCATTTGTGTGGATATAACTATCTCTTTAAGCATTATGACTAGATTTTGTATCTGATGATATTATTTTTAATTTGAAGATTTGTTCATCATCCTACTTTATTTGCAATCCTTATGCTAAACAAAGATTTAAAAAATCCTTTAAAACAATTGATTTTGATGAAACACCAAGAATTCAAAACCCTCTAGTTTTTATATCAAAAAAAGTAAAGAAACAGAACAATTGTAGACTACTAACATACATAATCAAACATGATCTCAAGAAGCATACATATAACATACCCCTCAAGTTTGGATAAAATTGAGAGGAAAAAACAAGTTGTAATCTATTCCTATGATGACTCAGCTACATGTTTCTCGATACATGTGGACTACTACATAGTACATACCATTTTGCAGCCTGTAGAAAACTCTGGATTTCCTTTTGCATCTCTTCGGTTTGCAAGCTCTTAAAGGAGTGATTTAATCCCTGTGAATTTCAGATTCCATATATCAAAAAAAAAAAAATGTAAATAATGTAATAACAGACAAACAGAAGAATGAAGAAAAAAATACTTACCAGTACTTGATTAATCCATCCCATCCACACGTAGCAACTTTACTTTGTTCCAATGGATGCCACTGGGCCCCAATGCAAACTCCATTATGACACTTCAAAGTTCTAAACACTTTACAACTTTTCCAATCCCAAAACCAGCATTTACCTTCTCCATCACCAGACATCACAAATCTTCCATCTGGTGAGAAATTCACTTGACAAGCATATCCAGCTACAATATGTCCAGCAAATCTCTTCTTCTTATTCAGCTGAAACCTCTCCCTTGTGCTATATATCAGAATCTGATTATCCAAACTCTGTGCAGCTAACCAATTCCCATTTGGATGAAGTGAAATGGAAGGCATAGAGTGCATGTGAGGTTCACTTATGTACTTTATCACAACAGGAATACCAAATTCCCATACACGAAGAGATTTATCATCACTAGAAGTCACAAACCTTCTGTTGTTGTCAACAAATGTTATTGTATTCACTGCACCTAGATGTTGATCATACTCTTGAGTAATTTGCCCTGTATTAATGTCCCATTGAACAATCTTTTTATCACTCATACCAGCCAAAAGAATATTCTGTTTATCATCGTCTGGATTTAGCTTTACTACATACGGTATTTTCCCTGTTGAAAAAGTGGATATCACCTGCCCTGTTTCGGTATCCCAATACTTGATGTTCTTATCATATCCAGCAGTTAGAAACTTAGACCCATCATTGCAAAAGGATATGTCACGAACTGCTTTAGAGTGCCCCATGTAAGTCCTCATACACTTTCCTGAATTGAAAACGTCCCAAATCTTCACCTTGCTATCCATTCCAGCTGATAAAATCAAGTGTCCGTTCTTAGGGAAGAATCGAATAGCTGAAACACCTTTTGTGTGTCCACTCCAAGTATGCACCAATCTTTTTGGTATATAGCAATGATCATTTGTAGCTTTGGCATCCTTTGGAGGTGCAATCCATGATCTGCCTTGATAATCCTTCTCTTCTTTTCCATGGAATGTACTCTTATCTGACATACCCTCACCTTTGTCTTTGTTCTTATCTCCTTCCTCGCCTTTCTTTTTGGCATAATCTTCAGCGTACTTCTTTTGTTCTTCACTCAATTCACCCTGCAACCCTTCCTTCTTCCCAGCCCAGGGACTTTTTCTATTCTTCAGCAACCAAGCATCAGTTGCAGGGTTTTCGACCTCTTCCTTATCAGCCTCATCTTCGTCACCTCCTTCTTTCTCTAAAGCTTCCTTTTTTTTCTCAAGCTTTCTCTTTTTCTGCTCGTGTTGTGGTATGTTATAAACCGAAATCCCATCGTTTTGCTTCAAAGCATTCAAATCCCCAACGTAATTATACCCAGCCGAGGCCGAGGGATCAGCAGCATAACCGTATTTATAAAAAGTATTATACTGTTCGTCAAATGTAAAGGGCTCAATCGCTGCGTTTTCAACAAACCCTAATTTATGATTACGCATACCTTGAGCGAGGCCGTCTTTTGCGTAAGGATGTGCAGGGCCTTCGATTGGAGCCCATAGTTGATCGTAGGTAGGGTTGAAGGCAACGACATGTTGCGTCGGGTCAAGAGGCTTCGTTAGGGATTTGTTGGCGATGGCGTCGGCGACGGTGAGAGAAAGCATGGTGTCGTCTACTTTCGGGGCTGCGGATTTGGGAACGATAGTCAGACGTGGAGGAGATGAGTCCGGTGACGACTGATCAGACATCCGTTGATCGTCCGCATCAGTGTCCTTGTATGTCTGCAACAGATCCATGATTGTGCCAATGTGAGAGATGAAACCCTAGTATTTAAATCTCAGATAAATCTCCCAAATAGCTGAGCTCCGTCGTGTGTTGTTTGTTCTGCTAGCCAACGGCACCGTATTACCCAAATCGACAACCTAGATGTATCATAATATAGCATAGCAGGTTAAATCCTAGATGTGAATGTTTTTAACAAGTTTATTACCTAAATGTGTACAAATTAAATAGTTACCCAAATATCAAATATGAACAAAACGAAAAGTAAAAATTAAATTACATGAATGGTCCCTGTGGTTTGGGGGAATTTGTGGTTTTGGTCGCTAACTTATTATTTTAACTTAAATGGTCCCTATTGTTTATTTTTGTTGCGCGTTTGGTCCCCATCTTACCTAAAAATACTATTGTGCCCTTATTAATTTATTTTTTTAATTAATTTTCTTATCTATGTATTTATTTTTTACATATTTAAAAAAATAAATAGACCATACATATTTGTATCTCCTTGGATGATCACTACTGTTTATTTTTAATTAATTAATTTTTTTTTAACTCGGATGATCCCTACTGTTTATTTTTGTTACGCGTTTGATCTCTGTCTTATCTAAAAATACTATTTTTTTTCCTTATTAGTTTTTTTAATTAATTTTCTTATTTATGTATTTATTTTTTTATAAAAACTTAATATACCCCACATATATGTATCTCATCACCGTAAACCTGAAACCACATTTGAAAAATTTAATTTGAGTCTTACCATTCACCATCTCATCTCTGATCCTCCCCATCTTCTATTTCTTTTCCATCTTTAGTAACATCGACGTTTTCACCGTCCTTTTTTTTGGTACTTCAACTCTGGCGAACCAACACCATAACCTACTGTCTCTTCATCTTTAGTGGGTTGTGGTGTTGATTCTACGGAGTTTAAGGACCGAAAAAAGAAGTGATGATGAAGACATCGATATCACTAGAAGAGATACAGATATGTGGGGTCTACTAATTTTTCTTAAACATATAAAGCATAAGTACATAAACAAGAAAATTAATTAAAAAAAATAATAAATGCACAATAGTCTTTTTAAGTAAGATAGAGACCAAGTTCGTAACAAAATTAAATAGTAGAGACCATCCGAGTTAAAAAATTAAATTAATTAAAAAATAAATGGTAGGGATCATCCGAAGAGATACAAATATGTGTGGTCTATTAATTTTTTTGAATATGTAAAAAATAAATACATAGATAAGAAAACTAATTAAAAAAAATAAATTAATAAGGGCACAATAGCATTTTTAGGGAAGACGGGGAACAAACGCGCAACAAAAATAAACAGTAAGGACCATTTAAGTTAAAAAAAATAAAATAAGTTAGCGACCAAAACCACAAATTCCCCCAAACCACAGGACCATTCATGTAATTTAATTTTTACTTTTCGTTTTGTTCATATTTGGGTAACTATTTAATTTGTACACATCTAGGTAACAAACTTGTTAAAAGCGTTCACATCTAGGATTTAACCTGCTATAGCAGGTCATAATGATCATATGTGAACACTTCCAAAAAGTTTGTTACTTAGATATGTACAAAAAAAAGATAGTTACCCAGATGTGAACATACCAAAAAGTTAATTACCTCGATAAGTCATATTCTCTAATATAATTCATATTTTATATATAGAGGGTTTTAGTAAAGGACTAAAGGCATATTGACAAAATGATTGATTTTTCATTTTCAGTGTTTTGGAAAAATGATATTTTTTCCAAAATGTTTCATTTCAAACAACCACTTTGGATATGCATATGCAACATCTCGGATTATGGACTAACAATTTCTTTTCATTAATGTTAATATTAAAATATAGTCTTAAACTTCTATGTTGGTAGGGCTAAATAGTTGAGAGGGGACATTGTCATTTAAAAGTGTTTTACTGGTCTCTTAACTATAATTTATGAATACATCAACATTCATCTAACATTGTTATTAATAACTAAATTATCCAACTCTTATCAACCATCTTATCATTGCATTTCACTTTATTATCACATCAACATTTATCTTAACTTATTATGAATTCATCAGATCTCCACATTCTACCTTATCCAATACTTATGTAAACATGTTAAAATCATAACATAATTCAGATGAAAGCCACATTAAGTCGCTCATTGTCAATAGCGTAGCTTTCTTTTTTTGTTCTCAAAGTGTCTTCCAACTAGTCGAAATTCGCTTCCAAATCTAATTGTCCTTCAAGCTCCCTAGATGAACTCAAGGTATGGAAGATGCATGATTCTATGAAGAACATTGTACTTTCCAAACAAGCAAAGTATGAAAAGATGAAAACGACTTCCAAGCGAGTCGATCAACAAAGAAATTATATAATATTGGTTACAAAAAGAAATGAATAGTTGAATCCAAAAAAAGTGATCACATATGTGAAGAATTGATAAACAAATTGACATAATGTTGAGGTTGTAGAGTTTGATTTTTGGGAAATTGTGCCATAAAAGCATGAGTTGATAGAGATAAACCAATTCACATATGACTTTTCAAAATTTCAGTTAAAAATAATATAAATGATTATGTGTGTTTGATCGATTTTAATAATAAAATCTATTAATAAGAATTAAGAAGTATGCATATTTTTAAGTTTTGGTTTAGACTTATTCGATAACTATGTGGTGGATGTATTAAACAAAATCAAATGTCCATATAAGCATAAGTAAATACATCAATGTGTTCCTAACATAATTTTAGAACGGAGACTAAAGGCAAATATTCACCTATTTTAAGTTTAAAAACGTAAAATGTCTAAATGGTATATGTTTCCCATACTAATTGTGCAAATTGGGTACAATATGTCGTAGCTCGGTCGAAGGTGGTACCCTCGATGGTTAAAGATTGAGTAGATGTCAATATCTCAAGGAAAAAACAAACATATACCCCATAGTCCCCCCATATGTTAGACTATTGTGGTTAATATGTTCCCTTCACAAGTGTTAGTGTGAACCTCTTTAAGAGGATATGCTTGGTCATTTCCCTGCTCCAATAGTTGATAACTCGTACATGTAACATCCCAAAATCCAACCATAAAATTTTGAAAATTAGAGTATAGGTTTTACCAAAAGGTTTAATTCATATTCGTTACTAAATCATGACATCATCTTTTCATGGCAGATTATCATATTTATAGTAAAAATGTGAAAGCTAAGTTTTGTTTTGAAACCATAATATAACATAGAATGGTTAAACTACATGTCATGCCCCTCCGAGAATGTCTAAATATCCCAATCATGTCAGTTCCTTGTCCTTCGAGCTTGAAGGACCTGCAATTGAAAATATAAAGTAGCAATTGTAAGCCTAAGGCTTACTGAGTAATCACAACACTCACCCATTATACAGATCATATGTATTTTCACAACATACACATAAACATCAAGTCATAATCATATAAATTTGAACACATAACAGATGATAACATACTAGCATAACTGACCACAATCAACTAGATTCCCTCCAAGAGGTTTATCTCTAATTAAACTGGTATTGATCTTCCCTTCATGAGGTCTATCATGGTCTTGGCCACTTCCCTCCGAAAGGTCTATCATGGCCATATATCCTTCTAATTCAACTAGGTTCCCTAGGGAGCTAATCTATAATTAACATACATATATCACATAGCCTACATAATAAGTAAGTTCGTGAGAACTTACCTAGGTAATCGGTATGCTAATCCTCACGATAAGATAATGGTATCAGTACCGCGTCAAACCGTTACACAAATATTAATCCTAGTTTAGAAATTAAGGTAAATATTTTATCTACACCTCCTCATTGAGTCTATATGTATATAAAATCTATTACATGGATAAAAGATGATTTTGCCCTTCAGGACTCAAATTTGACATAGTTGACTTAAATTCCAACTTGGTCAAAAGGTCAATGGTTAACAACCAATCGCGATGTGGCAAGCTCATGACCGTGTCATGATCTAGCTCAGTGTAAACCATCACTATGAATCTGCCCACTGCGTCATGGTCAACCCTTGATCGCGTCGCGATATGTTTGGCAAATTTAAGTCCTTATTTAACTCTTAATCCATTAAAAATGCTCCTAATACTTTCCAGACAGCTTCATGGCATCCTAATTGTCTATAAAGTTATAACTTTATAGACATGCATGTCTGATGTATGTCATACACCAATCCAGGTCAAATGGTGAAAATAGGGTCAAAACCCCATGCATGGCGCCAAATGAAGTTTTGAATCCATATACAAGACATATGATACTATTGGGAGCGCAGGGAGTATTAAAGATCCAAATTTTATTATAAAAAATATCTTAAAACATCACAACATGGAGAACCTAGCTCAAACCCTATATCTAATAAGAATAAACCAAGAAATTGAGAGCTTCAAGACTTACAACAGTCTAGAAGATGCTCTATGGGTTGAGATATGTTGGCTTTGGGATCCTCTTGTTGCACAAGTTCTATCCTACTCCTTTTCCAATAGAAAACACCACCAAAGGACACAAAAATGACAAGTATGAATATAGGGTTATGGGGATTCTCTGTGCAGAATATAGAGATTCGGGCTAGGGAAACTATAGTCCTCTCATTCCTTAAATAGGGATTTAGAATTAATGAACACGATAAATATGTTTATGTAAACCAATACAAGAATGCTTACATCATCATATTCTTGTATGTGGGTGATATGCTTATAATGGGTCATAGCTTGGATGTGATAAATCAAACTAAGAAAATGCTACACTCCTCCTTTTCCACGAAGGACTTGGGAGTAGTAGATGTAATCCTTTGTGTAAGAGTTTAAAGAAGACTAGATAGATATACTCTTACTCAGTCTTAATTACATGTAGCAACCATCTTCTACAAGATTGATATCAGGTCGGGTTGTCATCAGTTGAAGATAAGGGAGCAAGACATTGAAAAGACAACCTTTAGAACAAGGTATGAACACTATGAATTCCTTGTTATGTCATTTGGGCTAACATGTGCTCAACAAACATTCATAGATTTGATGCATCAAGTTTGTAAACCTTTTCTCGATAAAGGAAACAATAAACACCGTCGATTCAATTTGTCAGGAATAATAGAGCTTGCACGCGTTATAAGATAATGATAGCAGAGTAAGTTGTTGGCATTGGTGGACCCATACCGAAAGTCAATTGGGATCCATTATATAATAAATATAATAAAAAGTAATAATTAATAAAAAGTAGAATAACATTACAACTATAAACTAAATGTCACTTTACAATTTTTCTCTACGATGTCTTATAATTTGGAAACGATTTCTAACATGTTTATTCGTAACTTTGAAAAATTTTATTTTCCAACTTCAAAAATTAGACAATCATTTAAAAACTCATATGATATTTGATTGTGAATCTGACTTCATGAGCTTCATCATGGAAAAAGAATTATCAACGGTTATGGCTACAATCGACGATATGCCTTAGGATCTTCTTGTAAGGGGGCGCCTAACTTTACACCTGGAATGGAAATATCAATACTGAATACACACAATTCATCAGATACCACATTGGGACGAATTCACAAAATAGTACTCTGATGATTAAGTTAGTTTGAGATCAAAATATGATTCGTTATGTAACTAGATTTAGTTTATGCAACACTAAATCCTATTTCTTCAGTCTTTTCTACTCTTTTCCTCGAGAAATGGATAAAACCTCTTATCGAGCAGGTTTTGGTCAGATGGAATTAAATGCTCGAGATGCAAGGTATAGATATGCATGCACATGTAACGTCACATATCACTTATCATAGGTTTAAGAGCTATTACTGACGAAAAGTATTACAAGCTTTTCTTTTAGTAGTACCAAGGCCTATCAACCCTTGTTCTTCTCGGGTGCGACTTGTCTATTTGATTTGGTTATCTGATCATTCGGTTATTCGATCATCAAAATCGAAACGCTAGGCATATGTTGATTTATCCCTATAGAGCTTATCAAGATGACACATGCACATGACCCATCCCCACTACATGCTCTATCAGTATATAATGACCAACAATCATTTTCATTATGGTTATCGATTGGTCTTCACTTCGTCCAAATATTTAACAAGGTATGAGGTCGATTTTCCCTTGTTTCCCTATACATACATTCATTTCTTCCTATCTTTCAGGAATTCAGTTAAGGGTTGGCCCTTGATAGTAATTTTAGGCTTGTAACTAATATCATACTCTCCCATCTATATCACCCATTTGGTCATTCTACTCGATCTCTCCAGTTGCATCAGGATTTGTTATATCGACTTATCCGTCAATACTAAAATTAGGTGTGCTTGAAAATATTTGTGCAACCGTCTAGACACCTATACTAAAGAAAGTTAACTTTTCGATGACTAATAGCTAAGTTTTGTGCCCTGGAGAGCCCAACTAATGAAGTACATAAATACTTGTTTTCTTTCCCTTTTGATCATAAGGACAACATGATTGCTTCTCGATTAGTATATAGATAAACTGTAAATGGTACTTTAGTAATCGGGCTTGCTAGAGTCGACAACTCTAAAAGACATTACTTTAAATTTTGGAAAGCTTTTTTTTCGTTTCCTTAGTCCATGGAATATCACCCTTTCCCATATGTGCCTTTAGGGCATAAAAGAATGGCATCGATTGCTCTTTTGACTTCACCAAGAACCAACCTAGGGTAGCCAACTTTTTGTTCAAACTTTGGATGTCTTTTATGGTTCGTGGCAATTTGGTGTTTAGTAAGGCCCGGACCTTCTCCACGTTTGCTTTAATCCCCGTGGCAGTTACAATGTGTCCCAGAAACCTTCCATTTTGTGCTCGGAAGATGTATTTCTTCGGATTAAGCTTCATATTTTTTTTCTCATATAAATTAATGTTTCATCTACACCTGCTAAAAAACCAAGGTCTTATTTACTCCTTATCACCATACCATCCACATATACCTCCATATTCTCCCAATTTGTTTCTCGGACACCTTATCCACCAAACGGGTGTGCGTCACACCAAAATTCCTTAAATCGAAATGTATTTTGGTATTGCATGACCTCCCCTTCTCGGTATGAAAGGTTGTTTTTCTCTCGAAGATGCAACAGTTGCAACCGGAGGGGACAACTTTTCTATTTGATTTAGTTATCCGGTCGTTCGGTCTTCTTTAGTGAGGGTGTATGCGTTATGTGCCATATACCCTATTAACCAACAAAACCAATGTTGACTTCACTAATCAAGATATCAAAGGAAAAGGTTAATGTGTATTTTTTTTCCCTCAATCGCTTTAACAATGTCATGTATACTATCTAAGTTACCAAATCCTTCAGTTTGATGCATATGATCAGGGTAAATAGAAAGTTCACATAGAATATCCATCTTATCTTTATAACTAAATCATTTGGACATAAATCAATCAACTTTCACAGTTTTGAAGGGTCAATATCACAAAATAAGTCATGTTGATTCAAACTCGTCATACATACATATAACCAATTTGGAACTTACTTCACTAAGTCGATCAGTGAACTCTTGAATTTGCATATTCAAAATTATGTTAAAATAAAAAAATCTCATAATAGCGTTAACCGGGGATATGAACATGTTGTCTTCTATTTATTGGATTAACATAATTGTCCTCCATGTTTAACATTTGAATGTCATTATTTTCACAAAAAAGAAATGTGACATCTAACATAAGTGCATCAAACTCATTAATTCTCATAATTTTTCAACATCAACTACAAATGGTACACAAAATCAAATGATATAAATTATTTTCGAAGACCACTTGCTTGATGTTGACTAAAACTATCAAGGCTTTCATCTTCAAGATATTCCAATGTGTATCTCCGTCTTTTGTAACATAAAGTTCTTGGTTTAATCCACTTTCAGTTTCAATTTCACCACGACATATCGCTTCTTCTAGTTTCTTATTTTGACTTTCGTGTATCATATCGCTTCGTTTACTCTCCACGGAAAGATAGCAATGGCCGACTAAATTATGCTGGTGAGAAACAAATGGGAAAAAATTAGGGTTTCTTGAATGATAAGAGGTTTGTGAGTTGTGAAAAAGATTTTTGTAGGTTTTTGAAAGTATGTTGTCATGCCAAGCTATGCCATCCAACAAAACTAGTAAGCTGAATGGAACTAGCTAAAAATGAAAAACATGATAAATGGCATTTATTTGAAAAACCTTTGCAAAGTTTTGATATTACACACATAAATCTCATTTAGTTCAAACCTTTCATTTTCTATTAAACTTAAAGGATTTTTATGTAATTTTCTCAAGAGATAAATATGTGTTTAGTACTATTTCGCCACATTAATTTTCTTAGCCGTTGGAAAATAGGTTTTGCCCAAAAGAAGGAAACACGTATAAAACTTTTGCGACTCGGCGGTGTATTGTCGCCGGCTGCCATTGAAGAACATACCTTCTTCACCACTCCGCTGCTCAATCGGCCATTTTTTAGATAGAGGATGCAAGAAAAAGTATCTGAGGAAGAGATGGTGACACCAGGAGAAGTACTGGGGAAAGGAAGCGAAGTGAAAGCAGGGAAGGGAGCATACTTGTCACATCACAATAACACCGTCTACGCCTCCCTCACCGGCCGCCGTTCCCTCTCCGCCGCGTCACCTGAATCTCCAGACCAGGTTATACACATGTACACATCTACATATCAAATAATATCATGGTGCTTAATTAGAATACTACCTCGCCTGCCTTAAATTCACCTACTTCAATCATCAAAATTGATGCAATTTCTCTATGATCTAGATGAAGTTTGAAAGGGTATTGTGAATTTGATGACAACTTAATGGTTGTCCTAAATTTAAATAAGTTTACCTCAAATGTTTAGGGCACAATTTAGTTTTTAGCATTAGAAAGAGTAGATACATAACTTGTGCACTTGTTAGGATCCAAATCTGATACAAATCTTAGAGGTGTTGAATTTAATATTCATTTGATTATGGTCGGATAGCTTGGTAATTGTCACTTACTCCAAATTTGATACAAGTTTTAGAGGTGTTGAATTAATACAAACCCCTTTGTTTACATGTAAGATTATACAAGTGGCATAATATGTAAAATAATGAAGCTCAAGGTGTAGTTCAAGTTTCAAACATATTAAGCTTGTTTTTGTCTCGGAAGTTGATATAAATAATAAGGCGCTATTTCTTTTTGACTTAACGATCTTAATGGGTTAAGCACTTATTCTAGACAGCTATATATGACTGATTCTTTTGTACTTGATATGAACAAAATGACTTAATGGGTTAAGCCAAAAAACAGTCATTTGTTATTTATCATCATTTGGTCATTAGATTCACATTCAGACAGTTCATTCAGTCCAAAAAAGAAACAGTCTTTATGTATACAGCACTTTTGTTTAACCACTTTATTCATACAGGGAGCCATATGAAATTATATGCTTCTTTTACTTTTCTTCTTATTTATTTATATAGCTATTTTTTTTTCAGAGGCCAACTGTGGAAGTGATTGGACACAAAGCCCATGGTCCTGTTCCTGAGCCAGGTTGTGTTGTCATCGCTCGAGTAAGATTCATTACTTTTTGTTTTTTTTAATCAAAATTCAAAAAATTGTTATCTTTTAATTTATTATCCTTTTTCATCTTTATATTTCTGTCGATATTAAAATTGATGTGGTTAAAAACTTAAAATAGGTAACTAAGGTGAGTGCTAGGATGGCTTCAGCAGATATAATGTGTGTTAGCTCCAAATCTGTACGAGAAAAATTCTCTGGAATCATCAGGTAATTCAATATTTTAATTTTGTCAATAGCATTTTGCTTTCATTTTTAATTTTTTTTTTTAAATTATTATTATGGTGATATGATTATGAGAACAGACAACAAGATGTGAGAGCAACCGAGATTGACAAAGTAGACATGCATTTATCCTTTCGCCCTGGTGACATTGTCAAAGCTTTGGTTGTATCCTTTGTTTATAAATTCTCTACAACTAAGTATTTATATAATTTTTTAGCAATAAACATTTGTAGCCTTTAACAAAAATTTCATGAAAAAGCTTTCTCTAGGGGATGCACGAGCATATTATCTTTCAACTGCACAAAATGAATTGGGAGTTGTATCTGCAGAAAGTATGGCAGGTAAGAAATAGCAACTACTTTTATTTATTTGTGTATTATATTATTATATTTTCTTATGTATTTTTGAGATTGGTTTTGTTTATAGGTGGCACAATGGTTCCGATTAGTTGGACTGAGATGCAGTGTCCGTTGACTGGTCAAATTGAGCAGAGGAAGGTGGCTAAAGTTGGGGCTTAAATATTTGATTTAAGTTCTTTTGAGGATTGAGATCTATGTATCTGTGTTTTTAGTCTTTTTTATGGTATGAATTTTCATATTATAAAGTAGAATTTTAAGCCAAGTTTTGGGTACCCTTTTTCATGATTCATGTTTGAGTAAAAATTAAAATTAGTTTGGTTAGAATTTCCTTTTTATCCTGTTTGAAATTTTTTGTTGTTAATTCTTCTATACGAAAAAAAGAAAAAGATAATTGGAGTTGTGGATGATTTTTTTTTTCAGAACTTTAATATAAATAATGTATTAAATATACTATCGTAATTAATAGATAAAAAGATGGGTTAATGACTTATTTATGGAATGAACTTATATGTTTTTAATCTAAATATGCAATGAGATGGCTTCTTACATTTTTCTACAGTTATGTTTCAATTTGTTGCAAAAACTTGTAATGGATCCATAGTGTCACACAAATTGGTAAATATAATAGTAGTATTATGCTAATCTCTAGTTCGTTCATACTTAGAATATTAATTCAATATAATAACTTCTAAAAAATGTATTTTGTCAACCTTATCCATCTTTTGAATATAAACTAGATGGGGAACCCCCGCGTTGCGGGGGTCGGATACTACAGTTTTTTCCGTTGTTTGTTCTTTGTAAATGTTATTTCATCAGCTATTTGTTTATTTGATCAATCAGATATACCCTTTGATACTTATACATGTAGAAACAGTAAGGAGATGTCCAAAATGTAGGTGAGTCATCCGCATTCTCTGCTTCTGCTTGTGTTTCTGTTTCCACATCCTTTACACCATTGTCACTATTAACCTCATTAGGAGACTGAACACGAACAACATTTTGTTCTACCCGCCCTTCTTGTTGTTGGGGTTGCAATGGAGGTTGTTATTTCTGATGTGGCTGTTGTGGCTGTGAGAGAAGTGATGCTTGTGGCCAAGCTATAAATTGAATGTAATAGAAAGAGAAAGTAAAATGATCATCAAAATGGAAGAAATTTTGTAAATTGATTAACAAAATACCCACCAAAGCAACTTCGGGCTTTGTATTGGGAAATTAATGTATGCTATAGCTGAGTACCTCCACCAATATGTCTACTCATTAAAGCGGCAACAATTCTTCGTTCTTCTTGGCCAACTGGTTGCATTAGAAGTTTGTGTATTGGTCCAAGCATCTAATCAAACGCCTAATGTGCATAAAAAAACACATAATTTAATGACAAAATATTAAGAAGTCTAGGAAAAAGTCATGCAAAAAGGTAGATTTGTACATAAAATGTTCCAAATTGAAGGATCACATGTACATGAAACTAAAATGATGGTAAAAGAAAGAAGAGTTACCTATGAAAAGTACCCTGCTAGTAATTTCTCAGAAAAAAAAAAAAAAAAAAAACCCTTTTTCTTTACTAACAATCTTATGAACACTTAATTTGACAGTAAACCCCTGTCAGCTCTTTAAAACCACCTTTAAACCACATGTTCTTATCTAAACATTCCTGTATTACCAAGAAATAAACATAAAGTATATTAGTTTTCCCTGATGTATGATAATAGAGTTAAGCTTCAGAAATATATGATAAAGATTCTGACATTTGATGAAAGAAATGCATATTGATATTAATAACTTTAACGAACCTCGCATGGCTATCTGAAGTTGCAGACAATGGACACCATTGGCCATCCCCACACTCATGCATTTCACAAAGAAATACAAGGCAATCAGATATCCTTTCATTAAATTTGTCACAACTCATAATCACATCAGACTGTTTCAGTCCAATGCAATAAATGCAGTCTTAATCTCAGACACAATTGGCTTAATCTCAACAGCTCTGTTTAATCTGTTGGACATATAATGACCTATTTTCCCTTCAAACTTAATGAATATTGTTAAAAAGATTTATTGGAAAGCAAGGGTAAAATGGGCATTTAGTCTTGTTGGTAACATTTTATCCAGATCGACATAATTACCCATTCAGCCACTCTACAGGAAGGACTTAATGCCCCAAGTAACATAGGGGTAGAAAAGGAATTTACCATTTTTTTTCCAAATACCAGGGGCCTTACGGAGAGTACCATCTCCACTGCATGGAACATCACAGAGCACACGATCAAATAAAAGTTCAGTCATACTCATACCCCCCAAATCAGAACCATTTGTGGTATTATTCTTTTTCCAGCGACAACTCGGGAAATGTTGTGCTTCGTGAGTCGTCACAGCCAAGTTAGAAGTGCACATTCTCTTTGTTTGGTGAATAAGAAGATTGCTTCGTTGTACATCCACATCATGTGCTATAACCTAATGAATCCATCAAAAATCATTCACTTTCATAATCATATCCTTTTCCATATACAAACATTAAAAAAAGATAATTGAAGCTTACAAACTCATATGTGTAAGATACTATAAGCAGGAGAACTTACCAATAGGCTTTACCTGTAATGATAAATAAGTATGGATCATTAGCGTCCGGTTACCATAACTGTAAGAATTTGATGGCTTTAGAAGAAAATAACTTCTTACTTTTAAGAATCTGAAGACAATTATGCAATAAAAAACTTATAGTGTGGTGGTTTTCGAATTTTACCCTTTGCCAAATTCCCCTAACTGAAATCGATTGACCACCATATGAATTGAAGTCCCTACTTTGAATCTAAACCAACGGTTACTCGTGTGCAACAACAACCAGCCATGTGTGTGATATAATTCATAATATGAACAACTAAAAAATAATATTAAGATGCAAGCAATATTGAATACCATAGAAAGGCAACAAAGAATAAGAGCTTAGTTTTTCCTGCACTGGTTTGCGTAGTGGTGTTGTCATTGTACATTTGTACAATGTGCATATTAAACATACAATAATTTGCATACACTTCCAGGAATCTTCAAGAAAATGGACGTTAAAGTTACTAATTTTCTAGTATATACCTTAATAAAGAGGATCTATTGATAGATCCCTTTTCTTCTCGTGAGCAAGTTTTTAGTCTTTTCGTTCGGTCTTTCTACAAGCTAGTCAACAAAAGTAAGTAATCAATTAGCAAAATTCTTGCAGACCGCTGATATGCCAACTAAAACTGTAAATAGAAACATAAATTGGTCGCATACCTTAGTCGATTGCCTTTCGCTGCCTTCCTTGCTCGATATCTATGGTGGGGCCAGAAGGTGCCTTCCCTACGACTTGCTTTCCATTGATCGAAGGAAGCAAAAGAGTGAAATAGGAGGGGTATGGTTTAGTATTGATAATAACAAAAAAATGCATAAATCAAACACAAATTAACTTAAATAAGTTAGGATTACAGCTCCAAAAATACACTTACGGTGTTTGTAGTCTAGTGAGTTTACCAATGCTAGGAGATATAAACCCCTCAAGCTCCATGTATCACAAGTTTCTGAAACAAATCACAAAACGAAAATCAAGTGTTAGAACTTAGAATTGTATGCAATCTGTTCCAAAATTAGGTTTTTCTGTCACTCTATTAATGTTGGGACCTATGTTTCGAACCTGGAGTTGGGACCTATGTTTCGAACCTGGAGCTTAGTTGACATATTAATCGACCTATTGGTCTTATTGGCCGTATACCCTTTGCACAACATTAATATGTTATATATTTAACTTTTAGACCTTCATTCCCTCTGACACCATTCAATAGGCTTGACTTTACAGCTTCTTCTTGCTTGAGCTGAGCACCTAAGCCAATCATTCACTTACTTATTCATAGATTTTTTTGGAATCTCCATCTCCTCGTCACACTTGTCAATCATGCCTTTTTCATTGCGAAAAAAAAGGGTCCATCCTTTTTTTTTTTTTTTTTTTTTTGCAACATGCTCATCATATTTACGGATTTACATACCTCGGACCCTACTTAGTTGACTAACAATGACAAGTGATTGATTAACAAGTGCGACAAAAAGATAGAAATTCTAGAAAATTCTACGAATAAATAAGTGAAGGCTTGGCTCACATGCTCATCTCAATCAAGTCGAAGATATAAAATCAAGTCTATTAAATTGAATGGTGTTAGAGGGAGTTGTAGTCTAAAAGTTAGAAGATAACATTTTTGCAAAGTGTACGCTACCAGAAGACGTTTTTTTTTCTTTTTCTTCTCTGTAGGAGTAGTTGTAATCTAGCAATTTGATTGTACCCAGATCGACAATGGCAATGAATGCCAGTGTGTCTCTATGGGTTTATATCTATATTTCCAGCTGATGGAATGTTTAGTAGAGTTATAGCCCTAATTTGTTTCATTTAAGGGGTTATATGAAGAGGAATAACATATATGTTAATTAATATGTCAACTAAGCATTAAATATGCAACTTTAAAAACAAGCTGCTATAAGGTGTGATTTGAACAAAATGTATACTTTGATGGTATTGCCTTACTTCATTGATATTTTTTTTTACTAACCAAACTTTAATAATGTTTTTTGAATAAATTTTAAAGTTAGTTACCTCCATAAGACATTCTCTCGTTAGGGTAATATTAACAAAATGTGTATTTAGATGGTATTTTGTGTATAAAGTCCTTAATTCACTAGTATATTTTATGCCGACTAAACTTGAATGATATTTTTTGAATAATTTTAAAATTTGATTACTAAATCATTTTAATTGGTGCCACATCAACATTTTAACATGTTCCCAAGTTAAAAATCAAACTTTAAAGGTAAAAGGTAAAATTCGTTGTGTTGCATTGAAATATTTTTTCATGAACATTTATATCAAATAGATTTTAACATTTTTTTAAAAGTATTTTATAGCTATTTTATGATTTTAACATTTATATCACATAGAGACCAAAATCAATAACTTAAAATTTATTTATGGCAAGGGAAAATGACTTGAGATGGTAAGTTACTTTTTGAAATGTACACATTTCGTCTTTATTCTTTTTTTTTTTGTAAATTAAGCCCTTATATTTTATTAATATGTACACAATAGATCCTTTTGATCGGCTTCTATCGGTTCTGCTGATGTGGAAGCACACGTGGCACTAACAACAACTGCATAAAAATTAATTAGTTTAGTCACTCCTTATAAACGAATGTTAACATCCAAAATCAGGAAGAATCACCTTCAAACTCGAGCACATAGAAGTGGGGAATTTGTCACACCCCCGAACTAGACGGCGGAAACGTCCGGGGTTTGTGCGTGACTTCATCTTGAAATATCATTACGGTGAATATAATTGAAACATAACATCATCATCACACATGTAATACAATAACATTCATTGTTTACATCGAGTATTGTATTTGAATATTACATGCCAAAATAGTAAGAGTATGATGAAACAAAATATAACACAATATCCATTAGTTTGTTTCGTTCATCCTGCTTCAACGGTTTCCTGAGAATACAAGTTATTTTGAAAACGGTCAACATAAAAATGTTGGTGAGTTCATAAGCATGTTTGTGAAAATGATTTGTATAACTTTGAAAATCACCAGAAAATCTGATATTTTCTGAAAATCGTTTAGTGTGTTTGTGTTAGATCTTGTATTAATGCATGTATGTTATTGTTTATTTAACTAAAAAGGTAAAAAGAATGTAGACAGAATGTAAGAGCATGTAAAGAGAATGTTCCCAGACAACCCGACGTTGTCTGTAAAAAAAATGGTCTTTCGTAAACTTCATAACATTAATTCCTCTAAGCAATTCGTCATAACCATACTAAATAATGATAATTTCACCTGTATTGGGGTCGTTGGACGCCGGTTTTGACTTTGATTATAAGGTTTTCATCACCCTAGACTGAGTTAGTCTAACTGTAGCGAACAGCTCAGGTGTAGGGTGTCATCCACATATAGATCTATACACAAATCCCCGTTCTCCCTCCAAGAGACTCTGGTTATAACTACATGCAACGATCGTACACTTAATAGGTGCCAACCGACAAAACTCACTAGATCGTTAATCGAATTTACGCGAAGAAAAAGGTATAAACTCCTTCCAGGCCCAATGATCTATGTAAGTGAACCACTAAAACATCGCTAAACATGTTAAATCATTTCAAAACCCAATTGGAATGAGATTATATAACATGGGCCCGAAATATATATGAAAGGACAACTAAGGGCCATTTCACATGTAAAGTATTTACATGCCTAAATGGCACACAAATAGTATCCAAGGTCCGTCGCACATGTTAATGGGTCAATGAGGCCCAATAAACCTATACATGACCTCTCACACATAAAAATGGGCCACTAAGGCCCAATAACTGAGAAAATGATCAAATTAAATCTATTTGTTGGTTTATCATTGGTTTTAGCTCAAGTATTCACTAAAATAGCATAAAAAGAAGAATGCATATAAAACTCATTCCCAGACCCAATAAACATGTAAGTGGACCACTAAGGCCCACTATACGTGTCTATTATTTCCAGGCTCAAAAGAATATGAATGTCTATCCTAAACTCAATGTACATGTAAAAGGACACTAAGGCCCACTAAACACGTATGTTATTTCCAGACCCAATAAGGATATGAATATCGTTTTTAACCCATTTGCTATTATTTTGTTTATTTTAACTTGATCATTTACAAAGTTGATATAAAAACCCACTTTTTGTAAAAAATAACTTTCTTGGCCCAATAAGCCAAAAATTTACAATTAAGGCCCAATTTTTGTAAAAATAACACTTTAATCTCCAGTTTTGTTAAAAAATTATGTTGATGACTACTTTGTGATAAAAATAACATTTTAAAACCCATTTTTGTCAAAATATCATTTTTGGCTTGATTTTTGTAGAAATACATATTTTTCTGGTTTTGGGCCTTTCCGACCTAGTTTTTGGAAAATTTGTAGAAAAATCATCGTAAGTTGAAATTTTGATCCGTAAATTCTAGAATTTTGGAATTTTTGTCTACTTTGTTCAAAAATTTTCTCATAATTTTTAATGGCTTCTAACCAGTGTTAAATTGCTCACCTTCACAGGCTGGTTTGAAAGTATTTCAAATTTGATAGGTAGTTTTGTAAAATTCACCAAAAATTGTAGAAAAATCGTATGAAAACGTGAGAATAGTCATTTTAAAGTTATAAATTTGAACTTTATCCATGTAAAACAGTTTTGAAAAATACTTCCATTAAGAGGGTCAAAACAGTCCGATATTGGACCAAAACTTTCCTGCCAAGGGCTGTTTCATGAGTTTAATTTATAGATCTTACAACAGAACACTCATTTTTGCTATTTAAAGTGTATAAATCTCAGATCTAGTAGTTTAAATGTATTATATGTGATAAAACATACTTTTCTCAAGGTTATTATGAAGATCCAAGTGATAAACTTCAAGTTCTTAACATATTTTTAGATTAATGAAGAAAATCAACACATAATCACCAAATAATTCATGGAAAACACACATAATCATGCATATACACATAGATCTACACACATCAACTTGTATTCTCCCCCAAAAACAAGTAAAAACCAAAAACAAGTGGGTATGAATTCACCTTTTCTTGGATGTTTCGGTTAAGAAGAAGAATGGAAGAAGATGATGTGATTTTTGGTCCTAGCAAGCTCCTTGGGAGATTTTTGGGCTTGAATGGGTTGTAAGATGCAAGATCACGAAATTCCATGAGTTGAGAGGAGATTTTTGAAGTAATAAGGAAACTAGACCATGGATCTAAGCAAAAACTTACCAAGGATGATGATTTTGGTGAAGAATCCTTTTGAAGCTACACTCAAAAACTCGAAATTTTGGATGAAGAAGGAGGTGATCTAGAGAGGTTTTTGGAGGTGTTTGAAATGAGAATGGAGGTGGGTGGTGGGGGTTTTGGCTGAGATTAATAAGAGAAGAGAGAGACATGGTGAGGTGATGTTTGCATGGAAGACCACCATGCAAACATGAGATGTCCAATGTACAAATTTCCTTATTTTCCCGTTTTTTTTTTTTTTTTTTTTTTTTTTCGTCTAATAAGCTTAATGGATAATGGGTAATGGGCCAAAAATTTGGGATTAAGAGATATGAGGATGAATTGATTTGGCCCATTATTAGTCTTGTTCGAATTTACAAAGTTTAATAATATTTTTCGACACATTGGGCCCTTATTAAGGGTCTCGGCCCAATAAGGTCCATGAGAAAGGTGTGGGTCATTCTAGGCCCATTAAATCCCAAAATACTATATCTTAATGAATGTGAGTTCAAATAGGGCCCAACTTAAGACTCTTAGCTTAAAAGAATTAAGTTAAAGGTTTATTAGCCCATTAGGTCCAATTAAGAATTCATAGTCCATAACAAACTTGAATCGGAATTTTTAGAGTTTCAAACTCTTTATTGAACATGAGAGATGTATTTAAATGAGTATAAAGTATGATATTTGCTTAGAGTACCAAACATTATATTGGTTGAATGATTTTATGAGAGTAGAATTTCCTAGCAGTAATGCTAGTTGTGACAGAATTCATAGAAGAAGAAAGAAGATGTCAAGTGGCTCAAGAATCTCCACAGGTTCAAGGAATCAGAGAGTAGATAAGGACGTCCTCTGTGACTGTGAACTCCCTTCAAGAATTCACACCTCCAAGACCAAAGATAACCCTGGAAAGAAATTTTGAGTGTGCCATAACTCATTGGTAAGTACCTAAATTGATTTTATTTGTCAAATCGAATCAATTTTTGTAACGACCCAAAATTCAAGACCAAAAATTTCTTTTAATAAAACATTACTTAAAGCAAAATCATCAATTCCAAAACATAAACAGAGTATTAATTTCCAAAACACATGTTCATTATCAGAGTAAACATTCCCAGGTTGTCTAATCAATGGTGTGTGTGCCATGCGATTACCCCGAGCTCTTCCCTCTGCTACCGGAAGTACCTGAAACCAAAACTGAAAACCGTAAGCACGAAGCTTAGTGAGTTCCCCACCCTACCACATACCATACATAATCACAAACTGCACATACTGGGCCACGGCCGCAATCTTGGGCCTTGCCCCTTGCCTCGGGCTTCGCCTGCTATAACGACCCTGCCGCTCCAGGCCCTGCTTGGCTTCGAGCCCCGCTCGGATACATATTTATTTCACTTAGGCCTCTCCTGTCACAGGGCCTCGCCCACCAACAACTAATAAAACATAAACATATCTCAGGGCCTCGCCCGCCAACAAATAATAACACATAAACATATCACAACACATAAGCTAAACTCATATGACTGATCCTGTCCTAAGGCCTCGCCTATCCTGGGCCTCGCCCTTGTTCTGCTACTGATGAGTCATGGAACCCCATCCACGCTCCTACTGGTAGTGAGATACAGGCCCATCCCACTCTCACTCTTTCCCTAACTTAGGCCTCACCCCTGTTCTGCTATTAATGAGATGTGGAACCCCATCCACACTCTGCTATTGGTGAGATACGGGACCTCGCCCACACTCACCTCCCTACCAGGCACATACATGTATCACACAGACAACAAGTATAAACTATCATATAAACAAATCCTTGGGCACCTGTCTGCTATTAATGGACCTCGTCCTGAATATCATACTAGCATATTGTGCCTAGGGCTAACCCCAGGCCTTCTACTCATAACTACATGGGTCGGCATTGTGGCCTTAGACCCATTCACACAAAGGGAAACTCACCTGCACTGGCTGAACTTGTTGATGATCTCGCTAGCTGCTGCCCGACAACTCTCTGAACTCCTGCTCCCATTACTCCCCGAACTACCAATATCAAAGCAACACTGAGTCTAACTGACCCCAAGGGACAACCAAGTCAACTCTGGTCAAAGTTAAAGTCCTGGTCAAGGTCAACCTCCCAGGTCAACCCTACTCGTCGAGTCAACCTACTGACTCGCCGAGTTCATATATTTAGAGTCCTTCCTTTCGCGTCTCGACTCGCCGAGTCGGTCACTTACTCCTCGACCCGGATCCCGCTCGGACTCGCCGAGTTTCTCCTTGGACTCACCGAGTCGCCCTTTAAAATTAGGGTTTTTCTTTCCTTCCTTGGCCTTCCAGACTTTGGGTGTTACAATTTTCTTCTTCTTTCCTTCTATGTTGTTGATTTTATTACTATAAAAACCAGGGAAAAAGTGTAAATTTTGGGAATGGATTGATGAAGAACCTGAGAATATGAAGGCCATTGCAGAAGATACTCTTTCAGATTTTGTAGATTATCTTAAACAAGTTTTAGAGGATGTGGCATCTATTAGAGAAGAAGTGAAACAGTTGAAGGTTATTGATTATGCTGATCATTGTTAAGGTTATGTTTTGGGGTTGAAGATATGCTTCTGGTGGTTTTTATGAGATTTTGATGTAATAGACTTGTTGTGTAATTCTTGTTTATGTAATGGATGTTGATGTACTTTATGTTTATGTAATGGTTGTTGATGTACTTTGTGTTTATGTAATGGTAAAGTTTATTGTTATTATATATAGATGTTGATGTAATTAACTCAGTCAAATGGAGGTAAAACCAAGACAAATTACAGGAAAGATTCTTTTATAGAGAATTGGATGTAGAGACAAATAAAAGTGGATGACAAAAGGCATAAAGCCATTTAATAATTACAAAAGATAAGCCCACCAGCAGGGGTAATACAATAATTTAGTTCAAAAGATTCGACAAGTACATCAAAAGTAAACAACTAGTAGGGGTAATATGGTAATTAAGTTCAAAAGATTACCCCACACTACGTCAATATATATATATATATATATATATATATATATATATATATATATATAGTTAAGATCAAATAAGAAGGAAATTTTTGGTAGGAATGTAAGAAGTTTTTTTTTCTACATATTTTTTTCGCGAACAAAGAAAATGAATCATTAGATGATTTATTTGTAAAATGATTCACAAAAAAAAATTCTCAAAAAAACATCTCGATGATTCATTTATACAATGATTTCGTTGTTATTCACTAAAATTGTCATAAAATTGAATTTTTTTCTTAATTTACTTAAAAATGAATCATAAAGATGTTTTTTTGAGAATTTTTTCTTGTGAATCATCTTACAAATGAATCATCTAGTGATTCATTTATTTTGTTCGTCAAAAAAATATGTAGAAAAAAACTTCTTACCTTCCTACCAAAAAAATTTTCTTACCGGATCTATATCCTATATATATATATATATATATATATATATATATATATATATATATATATATATATATATATATATATATATATATCACAAGCATTACCCCACTACATCAAAACCTAATTACTCTAAGGTCACAAGTTTGTCTTGGCTGCATCCAGTTCCATCCTTGACTTTAACATTTTTTTGAAGACCAATTTCGGTGATTCTTTCTGAAAACTTTCTCACCCTACCAGCATCATTCAAAGGAACCTTCTTCATAGGACTTCTCTTCACATGACCCTTCTTCACAAGAACCTTCTTCACAAGAGCCTTCTTTACATGACTTGGCCCTGCTGTGCTTGAATATGGAGTTGAATGACTTGGACATGCTGTGGTTAGAGTTGGATTTGGCTTACTTGGGCATGTGGCTTTGTTGTGGCCAATTTGGTGGCAAATGGTACATCTTAGAGGAATGTCTGCCCTTGACACAATATGCCTTGTGTGCCCACTTAGCTCTCTTTCTGCCTGATCTCTTTTCCTTTTGACACATAGCCTGCCAGGTAACCTCCTCTTTAATGGAGGCAAAATAGTATGAAGTCCTTCAACATGTGGCCACTCAAAACTGTCATTGAGTGGATGGATGTTATACCCATAGCTACTAAGGAAAAAGGCTTTAGTATAGGAGTTGGATACAAAAGCCTCCACATCTAGGTTCAATGATGAAATTGCTGATATGGCATGTATACATGGAATTCCTGTGAGTTGCTAGCTTCTGCATCCACATGCCCTCTGATTCAAATCAACAACATACCTCTCATTTCCTGAGAACACTTCAAATTCTTTGTAACCACTCACATAAGGTACCCAAAATCTGTCAATATACAAGAAGATAGTCAGTTACCATTATAAAACCTATGTATAAATAATGAAATAGTTACTAACCTTTGCAATTCTTTCAAATCCTCTATTTCCCTTCTGATACTTGGGAATATGTCCAAATCCCAACTCAAACCATTTTGCTTCTGCATCCATAACCTCTGCATTGCCCAACATCTTATGTCCTCCAACATTGTTATCAATGGTTTCCTTATAGCATCAAGTACATCAGAATTGAAACTTTTAGAAACTCCATTCTCTATTGCATCACAATCCATACCCTCTCTAAAAAAAGCCTTTGACCAACACCTTGGATCCCTTTCTATGAGATAGTTATAAGCCCTACTTTCCAAGGACTTAATCTCATTCATTGCTGCTTCAAACTTAGGTACAGTTGTTGCATTCACAGCCCTCCAAAATGGTTTAAAGTATTGTTCTCCTTTAAATTTTTTGTGGAAATTAGCTAGAATGTGTCTAGCACATAATCTATGCTCCACATCAGGAAGTCTTTTTTCACAGCTTCAAATAATCCCTGATTCAAACAATAAAATGATTAGTTAATTAGATGACCAAAACAGTTAAAGTTAATTGAAAATGCTAACTTTTTTGGCATAATGTTCTTTCAAACTTCCCTCAACTTCAGACAATGCTAACTTTTTTGCATTCCTACACTGCCCAACACTCACATTAATGTTGTATCTCTTAGATACCAGTGCTTTCATTTTCCTCAAACTTAGTTTAGGACTCTCCAAAACATCATTCACAAATTGTTTTCCTATCCACTTATATGTTACAATTGAACCAAGTTTGAATGCCCTAAAACACTTGTGCTCTATTATAAGAGACTTAATATGACAAGTGTGTTTCTCTTTCATCTAGGAAGCATACAATCTAAAAGGGCATGTGGGATTCTTTCCTTTACAACACCTAACTAGCAACCTAGTCTTGTCATTCTTTTCATACCACAAATCATAACCATTTGCTACTGCATAGCAACTAAGAGAGTATTTAAGTTCAGCAGTAGCAGAGTATTTCATACCTACTCGAGGCTTCATCTGATTCCATTCTTGAGTATGATCATGTCTTGGGTAGATAAGTCATATTGCATTATGATCTTCTTCAACCAAGTCATCATTCTGTATTGGACAAAGTTTGTTAACGAATGGATCATTGAAATTTCTTTTGAGAGATATAACGTCATTGTCCTTTACATGTTGAGCTTTCAGACCATCTTCTAAAATGGAGTCGACATCATCAATAGAAACCAAATCTTCATCTTCAAGGTCAACTTCTTCCTCCTGAATCTAATCAAACAAAGGTTCATGATGATGATCCACATACACATCTAATCTCTTCTTTTCATTCATATCTTCAAGAAACTTGTTAAAATCGCAGTCACTCTGTAATCCCTCCGAAAACCTCACTTCATGTGGACAGTAATACACATCTATACATCTTCCGTTAGTAAGCTTTTCAAGAAAGGGGATGAAATCATTGAAGTTCATCTTCTTCACAACCGTCTAAGGTACCAAGGCTTTTACTCCATCAAAATAAATCAATGGGGTAGGTGTAAACAGCCCTTGATAGTGTACATCAACGATCGTATCTGCATCTTCTGCCATTGTTGATTGTAATTGTGAATCAAGAACTTTGAGGGATTATCGCACAGGTGAATGGAGGAATGAGTGATTAAATGAGCTCTAATTGTTGTTTTATCCACGTATGATGACACCTATTCAATTCATTTTAAGAAAATAAAATCAAAATTTTATATGATCGGTATACTGGGTATACCAGGTTAAAAGGATTGCACAATTACAAAAAATCGAATATAAGAGCTTAATTTACAAAAAAAAAAAAAAAAAAAAAAAGGACTTTCGTTTCAAAAATTAACTTACCCTCTCTCAAGTCATTTCCCCTTGTGGCACGTATTCGTTGATTTTGTGTATCTGCATTTTCCATAAATCCCGATTTTGATTTCATCCCGCCCATCCACTTTCCCTCCGTTTTCCCTATTTCTTCTCCATTCCCAAATTTGTAGCTCCGCTCTTCTTCACTACTTCACGCAGCGCCACCCAAAGCAACTCTGCTTCCGTCGCCACAAAGTTCGCAAACCCAATTTCAATATAACACCGGTACTCGTTTCACCATTGGTTCGAATGATGAATTCTTGTTAGTTTATCGTTTCATTTGGGTTTTTTCTCAGATTTATATGGGTTAGACTGATAATTTCACATAAAGCATTAAAAGTACGATTTGGATTCTACGTTTAGTACCAGATCTTCATTGTTTTTAGTCCGTTTTCGTATAAAGTTCTACTCTTTGCGTTCTGAAAAAGAAAGTTGCAATTTGTTGTCAAAACCTAGAATTACTGTAATGCAAAACTGATACGAATTTATTGCAAAAAGAACACTAACATTTCGCAATTTTTGTATCCTTCAAAAGAACTTAAAATCTTTACTTGTTTTAGTTGGGAGGGGACTTGTTCTTTTATAATCTAAGTTACTCTTTGCTTGAAAATAAATCTCTTTATGCAAACATTGTCAAGAACGATCCACAAATACATATGAATCACCACATAAGTGAAGTCTTAGTGCTCGGATCTTAGAAGAATTCATACTAAATTCGGAAAATGCAAGGCACTAGGGTTTTATTCTATTTTCCATTCTAAGTAGTTGCATATATTTCCAGATTCCTATCTTTGTCTACTTTTGCTTTCCTCACAATCAATGGATCAACAATCAAAAAACGTTGAACAAATTGCCATGTTACCCATGGCTGATAAATCATGCTCAGAGTCTTCAACTCCAATCAAGAAACTCCATATCCAATCAATCAAACATCTTGATGCAAGCTTCATGTCTCCAACACCAGAGAAGACAAATGAGAATCTGAACATTAGGTCCAAAAAAGAACCTGCTAAACTCCCAGATAAGTGAGTCTTTCAATACCCAAATTATGCTTTTAACCATTTTACCAAGTTCAGTATAAACTATAACTGCTAAGCCTTTGTTTCATACCAGATACCAAATCCTTTCAGACCTTTTTAATCGTATGACTACTTCACTGAGGCTCCTCAATCTGCAAAAAAAGTCACCTACTTTCAGTAATATATGTCATCAAGTCGAAAAACTCACAGGAAGGTACTGTTTTTTTTTTCTTTCAGTTTTTATTTTCTACCATATATTAGTCTATATATAATATATATTCATTTTTATTTTCCAGGAAATTCTCGTATACTCATCTTGCAAAGATGAAGTTTGTTCTCCCTGAAGCTATTCAGACTGATAAGATACTTTTACACAATAACAAGACTTTGACTATGGAGCCAGACATTAAAGTCACATTGCTTTTTGATATTGTAGAAGGTCATATTGAACATTCACCTTACATTGCTCTATGCCATACGTTTTCCTCTAGGCTCTTAAAGTTTGTCAATACACATTCAGAGGTAATCTTTTTACATCATTCGGTTCTAAAGTCAACATTTTGAAATAACTTTGACCAAGTTGACTAAATGTATAGGGTTGTGATGTACCCGAAGCTGAACTTCCAGAACCATTTAACCAAAAAGATATCAGATCAAAGTCTTTAAATGTGGATTTATCAGTGGAAAAAGAAAAACTTCCAAATGTTGAAGAATCTGAGCTACTTAATCCTTCTCATTTGGAACCTTCTTTCAGTAGACACTTTACAAAAACAGACAATGAAGATACCACAAGTGAAAAAGAAACTGGTTTTAGTTCATGTTTGGATACAGTTAAAGATGAGAAAATACTTGGAGCTGTTAATGGAAGCACACCAATGAAGCCTCCATTGTTACATAATGGGGTATCTCTTTTAACTCCTGATTTACCAACTCCAAAGAGATCAGTGGCTACTGAAGATAACAAGGTTTGCCAGAAAGTCATGTCAAGTAGTTTATTTACAAAAAGGTCCCTGGATTTCTCAAATCCTGACATTGAAGGTGTAGTTGTGGATGAAAAAAGCAACTCTGTTAGTTTTCCTTCTGGAAAGGTATGATTCCAAGATTAATATCAGTTTTTGACTTTTTGGAGTTAGGGTTACCTACTTTTGCTTATGATAAATCTGATTATTATGTAAGGGTAAAATGGTCATATACAAGATACAACACTTCATATAGACACACACACCATTTGTTCATTACTTCATTTACCCATTCAGCCACTTTATCTTCAATTTATGCAAGTTTATGATATTATGAACATATTTTTTCACTTACAGGTTGAGGAAAAAAGTTGCTTGTCTGAACTTGTTGAGACCATTTACAACATATTCATGTCTGCAAACTCATCTTCAGTTACTAAAAGTGAACTTGTTCACAAAATCTTGATCAATAACTTTGACATCATAGAAAACGGTATGTACAACAGTAAAAATCCTGCATAATTTTGTTCATTTTTCAGAATCATAATTGTAAATTTTTTGTTTTTTATGAACAGGAGAGATTGAAGATCAGATAGATGATGTTGTAAAGAAAGTACCAGATTGGATTAGTAAGAAGGTGACTCCTAGTGGGGATATTTTGTACAAGTGAGTAATCTTTTATATTCAGTGATTTAAATTAATAGTTGTGGGAAAGTCTCATTTTAATGTGGAATTAATGACTTAATGAAGAAACTAATATGATTGTTGTGTTTTATACAGTATCAACAAAGGGTTGGATTTGAAGACTGTTACTGAAAAGCTTATTATGTAACCACAAAATTAAGAACTTGTGGTGAGACAATGATGAGGAAATTTGGTAGTTTTTAGTGTCTGGATGTATTGAGACTTGTTATTGATGGATTTTTTTTTATTTTACTTAAAGTTACTCAGCTTGTGTGCTTGAAAGTCTTAATCTTTTGTGCTAATGATTGATTTTCAAGTTGACTACATGAAATTGAGGCAATTTAGGTCATAATTTATTAAATAACTTCATATAAAACAAATGTTAGTTTAAAAGAAAGTATGTTTGCTCTTTCTTACATAACTAGTATAGTAAATTGAGTATATAAATTATTATAATAATATAAATCATATTTTTTTTAATATAGGAATTGAAAAGAAAAGGTTGTGAACACTTAACACTTTAGTATGACTAAGGCCTTGTTTGGTAGCATCTTAATGCCTTTTTATAAGAGACAAAAAAAGAGCTAGTGTTTGGTAGCCATTTAGTTGTTGTAGTCTACAAGAAGATTGTTTTTTAATGTAGTTAAAATAAATTAAAATTTAAATAAGTTTTAAAAAAGAAAGCTTAAAAGGGTTTTTTAGCATTGAAATTTAAATAGTTTTAGTTTTACAATACTAAAATATAATCAATATAACCGCATTAGCATTTTTTTTAAATCATCTATATTATACTATGCATTAACTGCTCAACAATTGTATCTCGTAATTGGTCAATATGTTCCTGGTGGTCTGTTGTGGTATCATGCCTTTCAACTTCGCCTTCGTCATCATCAACACACATATGGCTATTTCGAAACGATTCATTGAGTTGATTGTATTGAGTAAAGAACTCATCGCCCAACCCTCTTTTCTTATAAAATTATGTAGTGCAAAACATGCAATGATAATGTTCTTCTGTGTGACCAACGAAAATGATGTCATCCTTTTCAATATAGTGAGTCGTGCTTTCAAGACACCATAAACACGCTCAATGATGTCATCCTCATATTAGGATACAGAACCATAAATTCTCGAATGTGTGATACGTGTCATCAGAAAGATAGATAATATTTCTTTGTAAAGATATAAACAATTAATTAAAATTTTAAACTAAGGGGGTGTTTGATATCACCTTTATAAACCTCTCACTCGATCCTGACTCCTCTAACATGCCTCTTACTCGGTTAGATTCAGGGTTGTGTCTGACTCAGTTAAACATTGACTAAATCAAATTTGACTCAATCAGCAACTATCAAACAACAATTAAGATATAAATATTTAACAAACCATAGACATATCTGATGGTGGAAACGAGAATGGTGCATATGGATCTGCTAATGTTTCTGATAATATTCTAGAATCATGTGCTACCCAATGACGAGTCTAGAACGTAAAACCATATAGTTCACTATTTAAATAAAACCAATAAAAAAGGAAAAAACTAAAAGATAGGTTTCAAAAAACTTGATTTATATATGTATTTCATTTGCCAAAAGCATTAAGGTATTTCATTTAAAATATTTAAGGTAGTTCAAAATTTTTATGTATATATATATATATATATATATATATATATATATATATATATATATAGGTGGGTCAAGTGACATACATTTCATCTACATAGCCTCGCCACTGCTTTGAGAGTTTATTTTATTTTACTTTATAAAAGTGTAACAACCCAAAAATTCAGATAAAATTTTTCATTTAATAATTAGAAATCTCATTCATATTAGTTTGCCACAATTCCATTACATAACCATATTATTCAAAATATTAGAGTATCCAAAACAACTAATACAGAAATATTGGAGAGTGCACGTTGCGCCATCAAGCCGGACCTTTGCCCTTAGAACCAGAAGTACCCGACACACCCAACAAAACTGTAAGCACATGTTTAGTGAGTTTTCCAAAATATACAATCACATAATCATATAATGTCATGCACATTTACACATAAAACTGCCATGGACTCCCTCTATGGTCTTCAATCGGGATTCCATGGGCTACCTCCATGCTCTTATACCATAGTGCCATAGGCTCCCCCTTATGGTCTTACTAGGTGCCATGGGCTCCCCCATGGTCTTCACCTAAATCAATACACACCAAATAACAAACCATTGCATAATCAATTATAGAGATTTCACATCAAGTAGTGGGCCAACGTTGGTGCTTTCGACCCATTGGTATAATGAGAAGGCTCACCTCAGTCTGCTGAACACAAAAGCTTCTCGACTACTAGCCCAAAACCTCACACTAAACAAAAATACAAATCACCCTAATTAGAATTGAGTCGCAACTTAGACAAAGACCCTATATCTCAATCTAAGGCCCACCATTAAGCCCAAATGTCTAACCTACATTAATGGGCCTAAGATCAAAAGTCCAAACTACAATGGGCCACATGAACCAATAAAGGCCAATCATGGCATCAATTCCCCAAACTAGAACAAAAGTCCAATAACTCTGAATGGGATCAGGCCCAAGGCTGAATAGGGCCCAATAAGCTTGCAAGCCCAACAAAGCCCTACTCTTCTGTGGTATGTAGGCCCAATGTACCACATCATTACACTTAGCCTACTCGATCCTTTGGTCGTACGTGTTGTGTACACAACCTTACTCCCAGCGTACAACCAACCCATGCACAAAAGTCTATCAAGTGCTTAATGCTTAAGATTTCAACGTTTAACTTTAGATTTGAGTCTATTAAGATGTCTTAGGGCATAAAGTTGGCGACTTTATGCCCTTGCATGCCACATGAGTCCCCAATAATTCATTTCTCCCATTAAGACCACTATTGAGACCTTAAACTTATGAATGGTCTCAATACAACCTTCAAGATGGCAACTTTATGCATCAAATATGCTCGAGGAGCTTAGATCTAACAATCATAGTCTCTGCAATTGCTCAACTCACAAAAGAGTGTCTAAAAACAAAAATGGACTTCATAACAAAACCCTAACTCAAACTAGCAAAAGAGATGGCAAGGTTTTGACTTTTTACCTCCAAAAGCTCCGCAAGATGAACTAGATGCAAGATCTAGAAGCTCAATAACATCCAAAGCTTGGTCACCGCCTTCCTATTCTTGAACACCCTTTAAAAAAGTCACCAAACACACCTTTAAGCTCAAAACTCACAAGTTCTTGCAAAAATAGGGCTTAAGGATGAAACTAGGCTATGGAGGTTGATTAGGGTTTGGTCTAAATGTATACGGTTGTTTAAATAGGGTGCAAGTCAAGAAATTAGGGTTTTAACCATCTGTCACGTACGCCACACGTACCTGCTCGTACGCCCAATGTACGAGCCTCAGCCACTCGATGCTCACACACGCGTACGCTAAGCGTACCCAAATGTACGCCCAGTGTACGGAAGGACCATTTTTGCCAAAAATGAAATACCTGAGTGTAAACAATAAAATACCTGAATAGAAATGTTAAAAAAAGTAGGTTATTGTTTTAAAACATTTAGTAGAAACATGAAATATGTTCGTTTGAGAAAAAATATTTCAAATATATTGGTAAAATATGTTCGTTTGAAATATTTCAAATATATTGGTTTTAATGGGCAGAGTTTTGATATAATATTTTGAGCTGTGGGTTAAATATTCTAACTTTTTATATGTTATATGTTATAAATTTATCCCATCAACTATTATCTAATTTTTTATTAAATATTTCAGTTTTTACCTTTATTAGTTATTTTACATATTATATAAAATTATATTTCAAATTTATATATATATATATATATATATATATATATATATATATATATATATATATATATATATATATATATATATATGGGTGAGATCCATTGAGAACTCAAAGTTTCCCGAGAACCCGAAAATTAAAGATGGAACGTTAGACCAAAATCAACTCATTAAGAGCATGATCGTAATCTTATCGATCTCATTCAATGTTTAATTTTTCGTGTTATTGGAAATATTAATAAAAAAAATATAAAACCTAACATAATAAATAAAACTTTCGGATTTTTTTA